>NC_091933.1:45474042-45802792 GCF_041260155.1 Ptychodera flava | reverse complement strand
ATGGATCAATTAGTTAGGCAATTGTCTGCCATCTCCCGCTGTGTCACGGCGCTCTGGAAACGTGGATGTGGCTGGACTTGGTAGTTCTGTGATCGACATAGCGATGCAGTCATCTGTTTTTGAGTTGTGATGCAAGGAGTATATGAGGGTGGAATACGCTTCCGAATCATACAGTATACCAAACTTGTGAAGTCACCGGCCAACTCATGATGACACAAGACACCTCTCCCTCGTGTGGATACTATTGTATACTGTAAATACTTGACAAGCATCTATTTATATTTAGCCTGGTTTGCTCTAAAAATCCAACTAAAACGATTTAGATCTAGTGACCAATCGACGACAGCTTTTTAAATTTATTTGAAAATTTTCATAAAGATACGGGTTATTTACAGATATAATTTCACGTACTGTTTGAAACGATTTGCTAATCGATTTCCGAGATAAAAATGTACAGCACGTCTGAAGGCAATACGGATGTTTGCCTTAGAGGAAATTAAATTAAATATACTTGACAGTAGAATAAGTAAGGTTTATGTCAGTCAATTAGCTTAATGGCAAGTCTCGTAGCTTCACCTACAGGTTACAAATTGACTGTGGTTACAGAACAGGTATGTTGGATATTATGTCCAGTGATATTTTATTATTCAACAAACAATAGGTGATCTTCGCTTTTCCATAAACGACGGTCACTCCACATTTTGTGGAGTGACCGCGCCGTGCATAAACCATGTCCAGTTTTGTAATGAGCTGCTCCAGTTGTTTGAAAGAAACCTTCCCTTGTCAAATATAGAAGTTTAACGAGACTATTACAAAAGTATGGCATAGATTTTGATAATAATATTGCGTATCGTAGCTAAAAACAGGTGAAAGGGCAATTTTGAACTTGATTCTGCACGAGCAGAGGTTTTGGATCATTGCAGTAGCGATCCTCTGGAAGTTGCCGCCTGCATTTGGGAACTAATCAATTTCTCTTCCTAAAAATATCTCTCCTAAGAACGGAAATGTTAGACTTTGAGCGATTTAAGGTTAACGTTTATCCGTCTTGAGAAGCCCAGGGTCATCAGGTGACTGACGCACGTGTTCCGGCAGAGGGTCTTTGTTAATGCAGGCTTCCACAAGCAAGGAAACCCGATTGATTACGTTCGAGGCAGTTCAAACCCCCTTTAAAAAGCCTCACGCGTCTGACCCTAAGGGAGCCTTCAGTAATTGTAGGTGGGGTGGGCCGGGGGGGGGGGAATTGGGGAGACTACTGCAGTGATTGGGGGAGGGTCAAGCTTTAAAATGTCGGACAAGGGGGGTCACATTTTAGACAAGTTTTTAGGGGGGAGGGTCACATTTTACAGTACAGGTGCGCATGGAATTCACCCGGCTCACCCCCTGAAATTACTGAATGCTCCCTAACCTCGGTCAAACTTGAAATGTTTTGTATTGTAACATTTAGAAAACGTATTATTAAGAATCCGGCTGATATGATTTCTCAATGTGTGAAAGTCGACAACATTCATTGGTCGATATTGAGTAGGAGTGAGGGTAAAGTCGAACTCAAAAATAAAATGGAATTTCGATTTGATGATGACGTGTGTCTTTTATATGTTTGCCTATTGCTGTATCCTCCATTGTTGTTTTGGTGCTGGCAGTTGAAATCGCTTTCAGTCAGCATCGAAGCATCGATTGATGACTGCTTCCAGCGATAGATCGAACCATCGATTATCAATCGCCGCCTGTTATTGCTTGATATGTGGAATCATGGCAGAACTACAGCCATGGTTGGGTTATTTACTAAACAGCTTCAAGTGCACTCGTCACGCCAGATATGGGTACATCGACCCACCGACCGACAAACACACGGTGGAATATTCCTAACGGCAGTGTCAGAGTATATACTGAGAAGGGCAAGCACCTGAAAGTTTTGAGCACGGTAAATGCTCTTCTCTTTTTCACCCCTCTCACAACCAGGATAGAGTGACAACGGCTAGCTGGGTTTGCGTTTACTACACAATGCTTCGAATTCATCGATAGTGAGTGGTGCCGTCGGTGTATCGCTTACTGGGATACTAAGAGTCATATTGCGAGTGTTAGATGCACGTTGTGCGTCCGATGTAACTTTATAACATTAACAGTCGACAAATTACAATTTATATCTTAACATAATCTTACCAGTTCTAAATTTCACTCCCAACATGTATTTTCACACTGAAAACTTCTAAAGTATGGTTATTAAGTTATGCTGACGTTTTCGGTAATAGAACTCCCGCAGAGTATGCCATGTGTCAATCATAAAAGTATGTTATTAATTTAAGGTAGTATGCGCCTCGAAAGTCAAAGACTTAAACTTTTGGTCAAAACACTAAAAATCCAGTATCACCTTGTAAATTTTGGCACCAGAGAAACAAATTACCTAATATACTGATATTTAAAATTCAAAACGGCCATCATCCCATCGTTAACTCTATGGAGATATATAAAATTTTCGATTTTCGAAAAACTAAGACGGTGAAATTTTATCTTACACCAAGAGCTTTAAAATGAGCCCCACAAGGGGTAGATCAGAAAAGAATTGTTAAAGTTTGAGAGTCTGAATATCCTGCAATGACTTTGTACATGTACTGTTCATGGGCAAAATAAATGCACTGCTCATTAAAAAAATGTCTCGAAACAAACCGCCCATACTTCTGCGATGCAGTTTCCTTCTCATAGGTTAATCAGTGAATGTTACAAGTTTATTTCTTTGAAATATCCTTGCAATGACTGTTCATTCAGTTTCATGAAGGACGGTGCAAAGAACGGTATAAAATTATTTGGGGGAAGTGTATCGCTCGTAAAAATAGCGATCTACCACTGCTTCTGTTCTCATACCGAGAAAATTATAAGGAAGCTACACATCCTCATGATTGAGCATGGTGTAGGAATGGGAATATTCAATGCAACAATGCCCAACTTTCTAACCTACCATAATTATCAAAGTCTAAACATCTAATATGAACTATATGGATATGAAGCTGTGATGGTTCTGGTGCCTAGCTGAAAACAAGCTGAAGGCTAACGTCTCATTTCATCGGCAACAAGCTGTCACCATTCGACACAAAACAGGGTATCGGTCACCGCATTCAGTTTATACCAAGTATATAGCAGCGTACAAAAATAAACTGTAATCAAGATATCAGATTGACATTGCCCTTGCTTTTGAACCAGGCCCAAATTCAAGGCGAACTTGATACCCTTGAATCACATCAGGTTTTTTCGTAACTTAATACAGTCTAAGTCTAAAATCAAGGGGTGGCAAGTTAGTGTGCACATCAAGAAAATAATGTTCATTTCAATCGAACCCTGCCCCTCTCGCATGAGATGGATTTTAAGTATAAATCTTATCAACACGATGTTGGAAGTAGACAATAAATCAAAAACTGTGATTCTAGTCTTGCTTGTAAAACGTACTGAAGAGCGTGGCAACTAAACTTGATATATGCGTTCTAACATTGAGCATTGAATTCATCAAAACAGGACACCCGATTTAAAGACAATCAATGCTGGCAAGGCAGCTAATAGCAATTCCCTACTTGGACAGAAAATGTTGTATGTCGATATCGTCCTGAAATAAGCACTCCCTTTGTCTATATCGAGCTATAGATAATTCAAAAACATGTTATTTGTCATCAAAAGTTGTAAGGTGTGTATGTTAGGATAGAAAGGTGAGTTACCGAAGGGGGTGTTACAGTTAAGAGCAATCGACCCAAGCCAGCTTTCGAGCCACATGGCTACATTGGGATCGCTTTAACAAAATTTCACTTCGATCCATTCAGATGAGGGGATGTTCTAATAATGAAACCTTGCTTCGACCTTAAGATAACACAGTGCCTTGAATACCTCCAAGTTGCGTACAACAATGCTTCAATTCAGACAGAACTAGGTGCGAACGCTTGTCATATTTTTTAAAAATCGCAAAACTCAGACATTGTCACCGTAGGCGAAAAATGCACTTACATATGTCGACAAGAGGACATACGTGATGCTTTGGGGATCTTGGAATAGTTGTGAGCTTTGTTGGTACGGCTGTAGATACAGCAAAGAAGTTCATCTAAATCGAGCTGAAGAACGTTGGTGATATCTCTAATTTAGCTAATCTTGCTTTAGCTGAATGATTCACATACGGCTTGTCGGACGTCATTCAGCTGGTATTGCTTCAATCATTTCAGGATGCTCGACATTTTCGAAGTGCCCCACTCACATTGTATATACTTTACGGTTGGGTCACGTACACCGACATCTCAATTGCCGCAGTGGTGACGTGGTCGCCATGCGTGAAGCCGATTGGATGATGCTCGAGGGAGATTCCTGAAGGCAGTGAATGAACTCCGTTCACCAATTTCAGGACACTCGGTTTACTTCTGCGGTAAAATATTGTATCCCGCGATTTCTGTTGACCATTAGAAAGTGTGTGCTCATGCCTCTGTGTTCAAGGAGTGCGAAATAGCGACGACAAAATTTGTAATGGCGATGATTATTATAGCCATGGTAATTCGGAGGTAAAGTGTAATTGCGGCGCGGATAGTAGGAGGGTCTATTAAATGTGTTACCGCCGCCCACACAGCCTCCCGAACACTCAACTTTAAAATGAAAACGTGATGCGAATATAAAGAATAATCAGAAATTTGGGCGATTTGAAGTTTTCTACGTGCCAAGACAAACTTTTTGATGGTCGTTGTGATCAACAGTGTAACAAGAAGCAATGCACAAATCAACAGTCTGTTGAGCAAAGAATTTCTCAAAGTGTGAAAAAGATGAAAGCTGTTGATTGTTCGGTGTTTCCCCATCGTCTTCTCGCACGGGTCGTTACTTCGACCACAGTCTTCAACGAACTAACTTCTACAACTAACTAACTAGAAACTTGGAAAGAAAATGGAAGCATTCTTTCCTGCAGCAAAATTACTGATGGAGTTAAATGAGAAGTCATTTAGATCTCAATCTGTAAGAAAACCACTACCACTGTTAGTGATTAAGTTTGTTCTAGGTAGTAGGCTAAAAGCATGTCGCACAAACCGACTAATGATTTTAAAGACTGCAAATGCGTAGAGGTAGTCGAATACTGAAATGACACAATTAATTCAATTACTTGGGATGGTAGGAGGGTGTGTCCCCCTCCTGAAACAGACAATTTTGAATTTCACATATTAAAATGGGGTTATTCGGTGGCTCTTTTGGAGTGTTTTTACAGAGTTTTCATGAAGACTCAGAATGATTTCCCATTATTGGTTCAAGTTCAGGGTATGGCCATTCGTTTCTGAATGCAGCTTCTTCTTGGATATTAAAAGGTGTATCCTATAATATGCTTTGAAAGACAGAATAAATCATAAATTAAGTATATCATTAAGACATTTATAAGTACGTTTATTTTACGGCAAACCCATGCACTCTTGTCCAACCCTCGTCACATTGCATTGCAATTGTTGTGCTTAAGCTTATTAGAAATTGAAAAAGAATAGTTAAAGAAGCATTCCATATCGGGGTGAGTCCGGTAACCACTTATAATAAGCCTGGCACATCATTGTAAAAAATTAACAATGAATTCAGTGCAGGCTATGTGGCAAAGCTGAATTGAGTATTTAAGATATTTCCTGGTGTAAGGAAGGATGAGAAGCTGTTGCAGAAGTACAACAAATGAATAATACTATTTAATTTTTAAAATTTAAACACACGGTACATGCAAAGCAACAATAAAAGTGTGAGTTAAAATATAAATCAAATAAGGGCATTAATGAAATGACATTTAATGAATTCAGATCTTATGAAAATGCTGTGATCAAGGGGTGCGCCGAAGATGAAAGATGTTATGAAAATAAAGTGCCCAAAGGGTGTTCTATCATTGAAAGATATTACAAAAATGTTGAGCCCAAAAAGCACACCAAAAGTTAAAAATGTTATAAAATGGGGCGCCCATTGAGGGCGTGACGCATAATTTATGTAAATATTATAAAAGGAACTGACAGTGAATTATTTTTTATTTCATATCTGCTGGTAATCCTTTTTATTTTTTTGCCATCCTTGGCTGGATAATTTTTAAAGGCAACCTCTCGGAGTCCGAGTCCTTTTTTCCCAAAGTCTTACAAGCCACCCCTCCCCCCCTCCCCGATATTAAATGGTCCAACCTTGGCTGTGAAACAAAGCGTACTGTCAAATATGGTTGGCATTACCCCTAGTTCATTAGTGATTTTAACAAAGATATTCCCGTTTATTTTCTTGAAATGAAACTACTTCTCAATAGAGTGACTTATTTTGTTAAAAATCGTTGACACAGACAGATTGGCGGCATTACATCTCCAGTACGTTGACACGGGAGCTATCCCAACTTGGTAGAGAAAGAACAACGCCAAAACAAACGTGAAAGGCGGAGGAAAAGCTTTACATGAAATCTAAGAGGCAGTCTGTACAGTTCAATGTCTGAAAACAAACGAACACAAGAGAGAACTTGTCAAGGGTAACATCCTTGGCTGATAGAAAGAGTCCTATGGCGCCAACACAACACTGTTCGTGGTTACGTATTATATGCGATCTTTGCTGTAACTCAAACGCCCACAATGTGTGGCTGCAAAACAAGTGAAGATCTGTCGCGACGTTTCTTATATATACATATTTAGTCTATTCAGATAATCTTATGAATACTTCAAATTAAACTTGTCGGCATATCGTGACAAAAACCCACTATCCCGCTCTGAGAATACGTGAGACACCGTGATGGTCATTATCAGAAAAGGCTTGTCTCGCCATCCCCTTCTTACCATGCATTAGTTTAAAAGACCAGCGATTTACTGCCACCACCCTCAGGTGTTTCCTTCCCCTAAGTATGTATGTATTAGCCGTCTTCTTGGCGTTCTTCCCACTCACTACTGTTGTCCCTATCATCTCATCAGGTCTTTTGTACATCCCATTGGTTCAAAGAATGCCTCCCCCGTTTCATTTTCCTTTCGACTCACAACTATACACCTCGATTCTCTGCATGTTTTTTTCCTTTCATAATTCACACCGAACACTAACGATCTTATCAGAGGTAGCATAGGCTCTCCAAATGGGGATAGCCAAACCATCTGTAAGCTTACAGAGATTTTTCCATAGCAGAGGGCGTGTGTAACCTCCACAAATGTAATAATCTCCACAAATGTAATATCAACCACAAATGTAATAAAATCAACCACAAATGTAATAAAACAGTCAACCATTAATGTAACAACCTGCAACCACAAATGTAATAAACAAATTAACCATAAATGTAATAAAACACAACCATAAATGTAATGAACTTGAACTTGCATATGTTTATCAATGCCCTGAGTAAATAATAACTTTAATAAGACTAATGTTATGTCATTGCATACTTTCCTGAGGTTTCCTTTCCGAAACACAGAATAGAAGAATACTTTGAGAACACTATCAGAAAACGGCGAGGTACCGATCAAAGTGTTAGATAATGAAAGTAGAACAGCAGTTCTAGACACTGATAATTACATAATAAGAAAACGTCAAAATAACTCGTCAACCATTGATACCACACAAAGTTTATGACAGATGACTCAGAACAAATAACAGAGAAATATACAACCTTATAACAAAAACTTACGACACAAACATGTTGACGAGAACATGTATCCATATTTAAATCTAGTAAAAACAATACGAACACTACCTTGAACACACTAGAACAAAGTTAGACATCCTAACATCCCCAGTGAAGGAACAAACTTCAAGTGGGACAACATAGAAATACAGACAATCTTTCGATTATTTCACATAATTTATCCACTGAAGATGAATTTGAGGCGACGGATTAAGAAAGTAGGGCAAATTTCGAATAAACGGCGTTAAAGGATCGTAGTGTTATACAGTCTCCTCCACTCTGGAGTAGAGACTGCACTGATGTTCAGATTACAGTTGTCTCTCGCCATGGCCAATCAGTTTTGTATACAAAATAGGGAAACGTAAAATACACTTTCAAATATACAAAACACACCAAACGCAAATAATTAAGATATGAATAATGTGTGGAGTTGCTTTCCTTATTACAAAGATAAATATTTAAGGGCTAACTCCTCAATTGCAACGACAAAATCGATTTATTACATTTATGGTTCACAAGTATTACATTTATGTGTGATTTTTTTATTGCATTTATGGTTACCATTTATTACAATCGTGGTTGGTGTTTTTATTACATTTATGGTTGATTTTTGTTACATTTATGGGTGCTATTACATTTATGGGTGCATTTTATTACATTTATGGTTGATGTTACATTTATGGAGATTATTACCTTTATGGAGGTTACAGCGTGGAACGCACGGGAATTTGGAAAATGTCTGGGGTATTTATTATTCGGTTGTTTTAGGAGTTTGCCTTTTGAAAGAGGAAAACCATGAAGCAAACACATTGGGAACAACTGTACTGGGGAGACGACAGAAGGGAGAGAAAGCAGGAAGATTTCCTGGTTGGGAGCAGGGGCGGGGAAAAGTGAAGGGTGGGAGGGGATTTTATTTTTCAAATCGTAGCGGGAGAGCATTCGCGAACAGCTATGCCATGGCTTCCTGCTTGAAATGTCAATGTAATTCAGAGTAGGTTAACATATCACGTTTACGTGTGTTAACACCTCTAGTCAGCCTGCCTGCTTCTGATGTTATGTTGGAACACACAGACAGTTAACTTAAAGGGACAAAGTCGTCGGAACTGCGCTCAAGGGTCGTATGGGACCCATACGACCAATGTAATCACTGTATCCAAGGTACGTGATTGATGAAAGTTAAAACATGTCTGTCATAATCTACATCGTATAATTTAAATGTTGCAGCTATGATGATGAGGTGCATATCTAGATATCATGCACGGAATAAATTTTTTGTAAACAAGAAACTCGTACAGTTTCGACGACTGTTTCCCTTTAAAGATGGCCTCTCCCTCGGAGCATACCTGTGTTTGCTATCAAAATCACTTCTTTTAGAAGTTGTGGTCAAACAACAAAGCCTTTGTATAGTCACCACAAAATAAGTATACATAAGACATTTGAAGCGTGTTTTAAGTGTGATTTGCGTGATTTTGCTGCAGACATGCTGGACGTATACTTGCCATTTATAATTCACACGTAAATCATGTCCCATAAACCTGGATAATTTGCCCTGTACATTTCACAATACTTAGCCTAAGTGCAAAAGTTCGTTCATGGGAATCGAATAAGCAGTAAATTAATTTACATAATTATGCCAGCTTTGTAGAGTATAGCTTCTTCATAATATTTCAACATACTTTTTCGAGAGCTTGTTCGACCTTTAAATATTGCCGATTTTTTCTGAAATCATTATCATATGTTCAATAAATGATCTCAATGATCGAAACTCTAAATGTGCTATAAAACTACTTGACGTTGTTGTAGAATGTTCTCAATTATTCAAGCCGCGCCCAGCAAAAGTTTGACAGGTCCAGACATAACCCTGATTGTCCGTGTGCAACAACATAGGTCACTTTACTCATCTGTGAAATGTTCAAATTATCAGCGAAGCAAACCTACTGCGTTGAGTACGTGCATATGTATAATGGCTTATAAGGACAAACTGCTGAACGGAGATGAAAAGTCGTGGGTTGATTTTGAAAGATTACGACACAATATGCTGGATGAAAGGCGTGACTTGTCTTGTGTGAACGGTACACGAGCAAAACACCACAGTCAGCCCTAAAAAGAGCATGTGGATTCTATTGCGAATGGCGTGATGGGGGAGATAGTTGTATTTCAGAAGAACGTTGGGATGATAGAAACTTATTATTGCGACATTAGAAAGACAAACATTCCTTGTTACCTCAGTAAAGGCAAAAAGTCGTTGTACGCCCACGTGTACTCATCGTCAAAGCCGACAGTCTGAAATGCCTGCTGGACAAGAACTAAACCACTGACATGCGCAGTGTACTGCGGAATTTAAGACACCTGTCACTAGGTAATGAAAGTCTACATGGTCTGTTGAAAACCATCAAAGCAACTTTTAGTTTCTATGCCCTTCCATTTTTCCAGCCCCCCCCCCCCCCACCCCCCCCCCCCCCCCCCCCCCCCCCCCCCCCCCCCCCCCCCCCCCCCCCCCCCCCCCCCCGCAATCCTATAAGTCGTAGTATTTCCTATGCATGTTCGCTGGAGACCTGGATTCATCAAAGATAAAAATAAATTATGATATCGCATTATTATTTCTATTAACCTTCTTGGGTTTGATAACATCTTACAGTATAACAATGATATTAATATTGATATCGGCATTAATTTCTCCCATTTGTCTTCTTATATGGGGCCTGGAAATTCAGATAAAGCATTCCTTCATAATGAAACGACGACAATGCGGCTTTTAAAAAAATGAAATGGTCCGTTCAAAGGCAAATGAGAAGTAGAAGATTTCACGGGGAAAATCAGTAAATCTGTCGATCTGTACGAGGGCATTTAGAATGCAGAAGGCCTTCTCATCTGTCGATATATGTGCTGGTCGACTTGTAGTATTTTCAAATGTTACTAAAGCCATATCGGCATAGTGGTAAACATACATCTACTACGAGGCAAGGAATCGATGACAGAACTATGGAAAATTCCGATATTTAGTGTTTGTATTCTGTCCGTCTAATTCAATCGATTTTTGTTCTTTCAGGGTTTTCTTTCTATTATCATTCCAATGTATTTTGTCGGTTCTCCTTTGTCGGTAAATTATCTTTCAGTGTTACAGTGTGCATTGATACCGGTTGCCCCCGAAGATGTCATAAGTTCATGGAAAACCGGAAAGCTCGTTTGGAGGGAATGCAGTAATAAGAGTCTAATAGTAGTACGTGCACCCGAACCTCTTCATTTATACTCCATCAAGGATTTATTATATTTCTCGATTGACTTGAAGCGTCATAATATTTTCCTTTCATAGTAATGAATATTATGTTCGGTAAATCATCCGAAATCAAGACGATTTTGGTCTAATTTTGAAGGAAAATCTTTTCTAATTCCAACGTCATTTCAAGCCTAGAGACATCTGGGCAACTTTGGGTAAAATTTTAATATGGTGCTTTTTAATGTGCGAGTTGGGTGGTTAGAGTTCATTATTGTTCATGATAAAGACGTCATCTATATCTACACACCCTGCAATGTTCACACTCTCAAGACAAAGATTTCACTTCATCTGTTCAAGTCCTGGTCAATACCGCATCAGCTGCACTTTTTTACCCACCAGGGGTTAAGAACGTGATGGAATTCCTCTCGCCATCAAAGTTACTCCAGACTAATAAACCCCTTTGTCACAAAGAGTTAAAAAGTACGTCTTGAGTTATTCATGAGCTTTCATGAGGTTTCATGTGAGAGAAGCAAATAATTCTGTTTTCGCAGAATGCAGATGTTGCCGTGTCAAAGTTCAACGCAGCGGTATAGAGTAACACAGCAGTCGTGTGATTAGAAGAAAGTGCCCGCTGTATTGCGTTGGCATGACGATACCGAAAGGAGAGAAGTTTTTTCGACCGACCTTGAAAAACCCAAATGATGACAAACATTCCAATATTGCTGTGAAATGAAATCCCTTTGATATCAAGCGACTGAGGATTTATTTGTGTCCTTGAAGCTGCAATATTTACATACGTTAAAACGGAAGGAAACAGTTCGCTACTGGCAAGGAAAGTTTGGTATCCTTTCGTTGCTTAGATAAATTGAAAGCATCTTTAGTGAGATACATTACGTATTTCTACTGCCTTATGTCCTTGCAACGCTTTTAATTGAAAGCTTGACAAGAAACGGAATCTTAATTTATCAGGTTATTGCTTTCGCCTCGAATTCGGGAAGTGCTGATCGCGTCTCTCTCTTTTTATCGAGTTCGGACGACTTAGTTTAGTGATCGTTGGTGATATGAGAGAGACGCTAAAAGAGTCTGCGGTGTTTTCGATTTGACAAAAATACTTTATCGGAGGGCGACATGGAATCAAATGTGTTTACGATAGGACCAGAATATACACCTAAATTTCAAAAAGCTTTAAACTGTGAGGTAAAAACAGAAACAAGTAGTTCAAATTGATTGGAAATAAATGGAAAACATGGGTTCCAAAGTGTAACCCAGATGCATTGGGTAGACAGGGAGAACACTAAGTGTACCCGCATCAAGGAATACTAGTATGTCGCAAATAATATTACAGCGGTGGGTTGACCACATTCATTTCACTAGAAGGTATTCCATCGCAATAGAGTGCCCATTTGAAACGTATCTGTATCGTTGGAGGAGAGTACCGGTTGGCTCACAATATCATGATCTCACAGAACACACTCGAGCTATATACACCATTATAAGTTATAAGTTAATATTTGTCCCCTGACTAGTACGCATTCATTACTCGTTGAACAAATAAAATCATTATGCCCGATAAATATCATATATAGACCGTAAAGATATCCTGTCAAACAGCAATTAGGCTTAGACCGTCAAACAAAATAAATCAGTCCCTTTTTAGATGGTGGATTGATTAAGATATTTGAAATAAGCACTGCTAATGCGATATTGGAGACACTTTCGATAACGACAAGCTCGATTACTATTTAAGGTCAAATGACTAATATGTCTTCGACAATATCTATTTTTCGACTCTATTTTTTCTCACACACTGAGTTCAGACACTTTCAGTCATATTGCAAAGAAGCCATCAAGGAAAGAATTTGATTTCTGGAATAAATGAACAAGCTAATGCTACCAGTTGGTGGCGATGTAAAGTATTGTGACAGAAAAATGAGCAATATCGAGACAACTCGATGATGCGGCTTATGAAAGAATCGGTCTGGGAGTGAAGAGGGAATAATACAGGTATTGTGTAATTTATCTGAGTAACGCTAATTCTAATGCAGCCAAAAACGCCACATCGAGCAAAGTACATGCATCACACCGTGAGCATGAGCGTGACAATATGCCAAGACCTATGTTCAAACCATAGACAGTAGAGGGGGTCTACCCCCCTCTACTGTCTGTGTTCAAACCAAGACTTACGCAGAATAGCGAATTGGTAATGCAGGCTTTAACATGTCATCTGCGCACCAAAACATCCGATAAGGTAAATCTGACGTTGTTTACTCTTTAGGAGTAATTGGCGAATAATTTCTTCTTCTAAAAGTCCATCAGCGCTGAAGCGTGTCTGTTCGATTAGTTGGGACAGCTTTCTTCATAATTGTAGATCTGTAAGACGTACACTTCTAAGAAAAATTCAAAGACAGATCGAGGTCCCTTCCTCCGAAATAAAACTCACACACAACTGGAAACACCCAATCCACTATCGCCATCCCAACATCAGAACTGCTGGCATTGTTACATACATATACATATACATACATACATACATACATACATACATACATACATACATACATACATACATATAGTCTAATACTAAATTCGATGGATAAGTCTTTTAAAAAACCTAGCGATCGAGTTTGGTGTGACGACTAGTTTATTGGTACAGAAATTATCAGTGGCAATCACCAAATGTAACAGCAGCCTCCAACGTTAGTATCAATGACGGCGTGTTGGTCGTCGCGTCATCATCCAATAACGCAACTGTAGACAAGTGAGCTACATGAAGATTGCTCACGGTGTCCAGATTTCTCTGTCGCACCATTAATAATTGCAGTGGTTCTCTTCAGCGTTTGGGACTGCTTCCCCTAATGATCGATATTTTCGATGGTGCACATTCAATACCACAAGCCAACGAGTGCGTAGACTTTTGCTTTGAGTTGAACTATCGTCACTCTATCGTCACTCTATCGTGCAGGGGTCTTAAAAGAGAACGTCTGGTAACCAGTATCACGTCATACCATACCGGAATTTTGAGCAAGATGACGAAAGGAGGAAATAAAGCCTGGTTAGGTTCCACACAGAGGATTTCAAGTCTTAGCAACTGCAACATCAATCACATTTAGAGAAAGTAATCCCGAAGGCATGTTCAAATCTGGCTGTTTAGCGGTTCTGAGCTTTTGAATTGCAATTTTAAGTGCACTTGTTAGTTCTTCACAAAATCGGAAAGGAGATGGGGTCAAGTGAGATTGCCCTGTATCACAGTCGCTCGAGAGTTATTCAGCTCTGGGACTATTCGCCCCATAGACGAGTATACAGAAGCGAGAAATACCGCTTCTGTATACTCGTCTATGGGGCGATTAGTCCCAGAGTTGAATAACTCTCGAGCGACTGTGCCCTGTATCCAGATTGTCGAACAACACCCCAACTTCTATTCTGCAATCTCTCTCTCTCTCTCTCTCTCTCTCTCTCTCTCTCTCTCTCTCTCTCTCTCTCTCTCTCTCTCTCTCTCTCTCTCTCTTTTCATTCTTTCGGCACACTGTTGCACGATATTTTATTACACAGTTGTCTATGATTTGCACGTGTCAGAGTGGGAGCAACAAACAGTGCCTAAAGGAATGTCTGGTAGCCCGGTCGTACGTCATGTCAGATGAATTCTCAGAAAGTGCATTCCGCTAAGAACAGATGATGCATTTATACTGCGACCAGATATCGACTCGGACATTGCTATGACGTAATAGTGACACCTGGCATAATGCTCATACCCAGATACACCCCTCTGTGACTTCTGTACTGAGATAAAAACAAATCGCAGCTTTCGGTATCTACTTTGTGATTGCGGCGAATTCTTCACGTTGGACTGCGATAGCTGGTCGATGTCAGCCGTATAATAGGCGACAGGTGAGATACACCATGCGGGACAAAAATAGATCTTCAGCGACGGACGAAGACGCAAGCCACATTAATTAATGGAGTGTATTTTTAGCTAAGCCTGCCTGACTAGTGCTTTTTTCCGTTTGTTTTCCTTAAAATCGATGATTTACGCATGATGAAGACGAGGGGTCGTGAGGACAGGAAAATCGGATGACGATGACGATAAGGGGAGCTCATAAAACAAAACTAGGTATCAGGTTGACCTGAATTCTACATCCACTCTCTCTGTCTAAGAACTGTAACACTCGAGATATTGATTAACACTTGCTTTAACAAGTGAAACTGAAAAGTCGTTCTTGGCTCTCGATTTGACACGCACTGAGCTATTCGCAGTGACACAGGAAAAATTTGATGGCGCCCTCTATTGATCATCGACGCAACCCGCGAGAAACTGCATTGATCCTCAAGTCGTGTGTTGCTCTTGGCCATGATGTAAACAAAAGCCGATAAACGTATGTACAGATTCCTTTCAAATCAAGGTAATGAGAAAATCAGTTTTCGTAAGTCCGTTCTAGGTCTATTTATATCTGGCGATTACAAGGTGATAACCATATCTTTGACCAGTCAACTGTGATTAGTATAATCAGTAGCATTGACACGATTTCAGTGTACTTTGGTTTTTCGGTTATGTGATGCAAACTTTATATCAACATTTATTCAAATCGTCTCTAGCTAACGACTAATAAACTCTCTTTGCTATATCATGTTAGCGTAGTATCACGAAAGAAAAAAGAATTTTAAGGTATATGACTAATAATTTGGACCTTATTCTTGGAGCTCACTCAATCCGGCATTACATTGCTTACGGCTGTGTACTGGCTTTTTGTGTTCTGGAAGCAGATTTTGTGGTGGCGGCGCGTTCCCGGCCAACTACGCTAGCAAAGTGTGCTTCTTCCGGCAGAGGCCCTCGAAACGACAATGCTACGCCCACAGGCGCTCGTGAGCTCGGTATACTGCTAGATCGATCGATTTTCTGCTCGATCTATCGATCCCGTAGTCGATATGCCCGCCACTCTAGGTTACAGTTGCGGGCATATCGACTACGGGATCGATAGATCGAGCAGAAAATCGATCGATCTAGCCGTATCTTGCAATGACGCAAGGCAAAACATGTTGCATCAATGGTAAGAATTCCAGCTCTCACAAACTTTACTTCTCGCAAAGTATTTTATGTAAGTCATCGAAAGATTCGTCAACACATACAGACGTACAGCTGACATGCGCCTCCGCAAATCTGTTCGGTGACCAACAGCTAACAGGGAACAACAACAACAAATTGGAAAAGTTGACACGTCATCTCAGTATGTGATTATGGTCGAACTGTGTCACTGATAATTTTGTGTTACAACCCGATATGTATGAAATCGCTGAAAATGATGTAAATCAATAACAAACAGAAACAAAGATTATCAGTCGAAAAGGTCTTAAAATGTGCGCGGACTTTGGAACAGCGAACATCGAGATAAAATGTCTCTCTTAGTTGGAGTCTGATGGCTCCGATTTTCAAGTCAGAGCAAAATCCAATCTGTCAATAGGATTTCAAGGAAGACTCAGTGCGCATTACTCATGGAAAATTTTCAATTCTCTGGAATAAACATGACATTACCACCCAAAATTAACAAAGAAATATTTTAAGGCTCATTATGTCACACCATAGCAGATAACTGGTCAATAATATTTGCTTACTAATCAGTTGCATTACAGATATAGTTTCGAGTATTTGTAGCACTTGGATTAGCTATTGCCTCGATCAAGTCGGTTGGTGTAACGCGGCTCACAACCCGAGAGTGTATCTATGTCATTGTCAGGACCAGGAGATCCCAAAAGCACTCTGTAAGTTTAATTGTTTACCGTGACGTGTCTGGACTCATAGAGATTAAAAGTTGACCTCTTAAAGTCTTGAAAATAATTCTTATGCTGGCCATCTCCAATAAGTCTGCCCAGGACGCACAAAAGGGGAAAATACGACGAGAGTTACATAAAAGGTAATGCAAAGGGGAAGACTTAAACAATGCGCTCGATTTTTACGTCCAAGAGTCATGCCCGATTTGAACAAAAGTCAGCTTTCTGTATACACATAGTTGCACTGTGACAGTACATTAAATTAAATTGTCCAGAACTCTAACAAATCTAAAACGACCGTGTGCACGAAAACAACGTAGTGTTTATGTTGTCTTATCGATATCTTGAGCAAAAGATCAAGTAAACGAGCGATGGGAATGATGTGCGATAGTATGTTCGTGGGGGATGTGACTCCTCGTAATGGCGCGATTATGGCACTACGCTGATTGTAGATGGGTTATTATAGCGTGGGGTAGCTCCCTGGTGGTAGCTAAATATAAAACAGTGCGAGTCAGAAGGAGAAGTGACACTCGTTATCGCTAATTTTCAAATAACATGAAAGACTACCTTCATACAGTGCGGCTAATTATAAGCCAACCCGTCGATTTTGAGAAATAAGGGACAACGTCAAAAGATAAAGATAAAAATGTGAATTCTTTTAAGTTTTTGAGGGGGAGGGGCAAAAAGTTATCCGACAGAAACAATATAACGATATCCCACTTTGGTTAGGAATTATACTATGCGCCGAAGTTACGAATTTTCGCTACTTTTGCAGCACAGTCGATCGAAATCCTATGATACTTTGATATTGTGTTATATTTACAGTGGCAGACCAAGAAGTTTTATGAATGAAATAATGAAATAAAGGTATTTTTTATTTGAATAATGTTGCTTTTTGCAACATTAACCATCCTGAGTATGTTTAAGTATGAGTGGAAGTATCACAGTAAAGAAATAATGGGAACCGCTGATCAACATTCAACAATTAAGTTTCATGGGGTGGATGGGAGGTGCACAAAACATAAAGTCGAACTTTTGATGTCGCCCTACTATATTATAAGGTTTTGATCGTCACACGATTTGAATGAGAATTGAGGGCTATGCCAAATGCCCTGTTTGGAAAGTATCTCTCCCGCCCACTTGTCTCCCCTCTCCCCGTCACGATACTCCTCTGTGCCCTCTTCCCGGGTACAAAGCTTCCATTGCCCATACACATAAAGTTGCACTCCTCTCTAAACGTTACTGCCTACTTTACTTACGCGATCAGATATTTACATATTTACAAACCTGTTTGCATCACAGTATCTTGTAATATATGAAGTGATTGAGCTTTCAAAACAGCCAAACCCACTCCTAACTGCACTGAAAACCTGCCCACGGTGACTTAAGTATTCAACATTCTGCCCACCCACTGGACTTTTTCGAAGTTGCCGCTCAAAAACATGCCCCATGCCGCCGAAAAAAGACCAAACGAACATACTTTAACACGAACTTATTTTTAGCTGCTCTTTAGGTATCGCGGAAAGAAATTTTATCGACTTTCAGCGTAATTGATATACTTTTGTTTTGCAAAATTTGATATTTACCATTCAGTGCATGTTTTGAACTAGTATTGTAGATCAATACAATGAGTGCGACGACTTTACGTTCTTATGTTATTTAAACTTATCACCTGCTTACCTTTGTGAGAACGATGGAAAAAAAATAGATGGCGAATTTGTTTACAGTTTGTAAGCGCTTATACATCAGGATATTGAGCTTTCAAGAGTTACCATTACTGCTGCTGGAGGGCACTGCGTGCATGCCTGTCTGCAGACTTTGCACGCGAGTGTTATAGAGAACATTTTTCATTCATTGAGAGAGCTAAAGGCATCTGTGAAAAATAAGCGATTTAAAGAAACGGGACTTACTCTTAACGTGTAACTGAATTCAGCTAGGCTGTAGGCCTACAGTTGTATTTCATACTTTTGACTCAGATGCTCGGTCGGTCTTCAAGTTTGTGCTGCGCTATAGTTTGTCGAGTTGATCAGTGAAGTTGCCATACAAGTAAAATAGATATCGGCCCGGCAAAGCCTTGTCTTTATACGATCTTTACGTTTAGTGATCGTTTAATGATTAAAATCATTAATGCTTAACTTGCTCCTTACTCGATCTTTACTGTCTACTTTGTAACTTTTCAAGCGTGATGCATTATGGGTATTTACTGTTGATGCGCAGTGACCTCGAGGGCCAAAGTTCAGCGCGCTGACATGCATGGCGACCGGCTTCTCTCGATAACGTCTGATAACAGTGCGTACTTTGCCAGCGCAGCCTCTCTTGAAGTGTCTCACAAAACCATATTACTATGCCAAAACAGTAAGTGCAAGAATTCAAACTATAGATACATAAAGCAATGAGTCAGACGCGATGATTGTACGTCAGGCATTACGTAACGTTCTTTGTTGTAACGTAACTAAAGCGAACGGAAGTAACGTTTATGATAGTTACTATCGTGAAATGAGAAAAATTATAGAGATCACATGGCGCATTTCAACGGTTACCATGCTTGATCGATTTCTACCTTGTGTTCATTTAATCAGAGACGTCAGTAGTTGATTGGTAGCCGAAGACTCTTAACGAAACGCAAACAAGGGTGCATGCGTCCAAAAACATGAACTCGGATAGCGTCCAACTGCGTCTTCTCTGAAGGTCGTGGCGAAAACATTGCAGTGGGTCTAAGGTCGTATCCGAGCACGTACATGTCACTGAAGTTGAATGAATCCAAATATTCGTATATGATTATGATAACCGATTTCGCTTCTCTTAGTCGCGTCGCACGTTTCCAATAAATAAACATTAGAAATGCCAAAACATGACACCCAACCAAATATTTTACCGCTTGAATGGTGTTTATTTACCGTATACGGTATCACACCCTTTGATGGTATGTTGCCAAGGAGATTGGTCGGTTGGATTGGATGCTGGTGAAATATTTTTTTGTTTCTAGTGACCTTTTACCGTGATTTAACTCGATTGTAAATCTCTTTGATACACTATGTCATTATCGAGTAACTCTCTCTAGTGACATTTCTCATAATGTGAGATCGTGAATTTGTATTTTTCATCTTTGTAGTTTTTAAAACCGTTTGTTTTTGTACAGTGTTGTAAATCCAGTGTTGTAGCTGCTTTACATCATTACGCATGAAAAGAGTAAAGTCAATCTAAAGTGCAAATTGTAAAACTTGTAAAATATGTTACGATATGATAAAAACATGTAATTTGTGAACATATCTTCTATAAGGACAGGAGTGAAGTTAAACACCGAAAAATTACAAACTGAAACTCAAAACTGGACAAACAACTTAGTCTGTGCTCATCACATAGATTTGGTTATTTTTCTACTATAGCACCGTACTTTACAATTTAATTTTGTTGTTTTTCTTTTTGTTTTCTTTTCTTGTGTTTCTTTGTTTTTGTTTTGTTCTTTTTTTGGGGGGGGGGTAGACAAACTTTCAAAGCTGTACTACTTTGGCTGTTATAACCAAGATGAAATGCCAAAGCAAATGGAAGATGTACATATAAACAATCAAATCAAATCAAATCACTTAGAAGTCACCTTCTACACAGCAAGTACACTGGTATGAGAATATTCAAACATATAAGTGGTAAAAATTAGATCATGGCCCATCAGCAGTTAAAACAATGGTAATTTCTTACTGCATTAGTCAGAAACATGTTCAAGGCAATTGTTCAAAACACAAACTTTTCAACTTTTCATTATCTCACATGGGCATCATGGTATTGTATCAAGATATATGATGGTAGGGAAAAAATACACATGTTGTGCAAACTGTTTTGTTTATATGAATAGAAAGCATGGATGTTGTATAATGATCTCTACAAGGTTTGCATTCCATTTTTTTTCACTGTAGCCTAATGACACCAAACACCAAGCTTATGAAGAAAAATCTGATAAATCAGTTTACAACAAATTAAAGAAGCCATCGCCAGAGAACATTCATATCATATTTATCACTGATACAGACAGACAAATGTTTACTTTTCTTTCTCTACAGTTGTCATCCATATATTGTTAGTTTTTAGTCAATTTTTTGAAAAATGGAGACATATTTTTTACAAGGGTAATCATTTTTCAAAATTTTCAAATAAGTTAGGTTTGATTTTAGGGAAGTTCACGCTCAGGAAAATGAAAGACATAACTTTTGTTCAAACTTTCATGAAGCAAACTTCAAACCATTCTCTTTCAATATCAAGGATAAAAATTGGAGGCACCTTGCAAATTTTGGTACCAGATTAACAAATCACACAATATATAAAGATATTTGAAATTCAAAATGGCCATCATCTCTGTATTATCTCTATGGTAAAAATAAAACTTCTGAATTTCACAAAACTATGCCAGTGAAAATTTACTTTATTCCAGAAGCTCAAAATGAGCCGCCACAAGTGGTATAGTAGTAGTAGGCCAAAAGAATATTGTAAAAGTTTGAGAATCCAAATATCCATCCCTGAGGCGCATTCTACACAATGAATCTGAATATGATTGTTGATATATTTTCTTCATTACAGATGGCTGCCATCAGCAATAGCCCTGCCTTCAGCTCTTCAGATCCTAAGCAGCAATATCTTTATCCTCACACTTTTATACTTTGTACAAGGCATACCATATGGCTTTCAAGCTCGATTCCTGCCAGTCTACCTGCGAGCAAATGGAACATCCCTGACTACGCTGGGATTCATCAAACTTCTGCTGTTGCCATGGTTACTGAAAGTCATCTGGGCACCTCTTGTTGACAAGTGGGGAACAAAAAGACAGTGGTTGCTGTACAGTGTGTTTGGACTAGCGTTGACTTGCCTCTGTGGGGCGGCTGTCTCACCGAAAGTTCTGCTGTATGTCTGCCCTGTCATCTTCCTTTTGAATTTTCTGGCTGCAACTCAGGACATTGCTGTTGACGGAATCGCAATATCGATATTGAGGGAAGATGAACTAGGGAAGGGCAACACAGCTCAAGTTGTTGGTTATAAACTGGGTTCTATTGCTGGAGGAGGTTTTCTTGTGTTGTTGAATGATTATGTTGGGTGGAGCGGTCTCTTCCTGAACCTGACAGCTGTGTACTTTGTTACACTAGCTATCATCAAACAAATACCCGACCTTGAAACAAGCAACAAGGTGAAAAGAGGTAAGGGTGAAAAAATCAACGCTGAGAGCAGAAGTACTCTGCCAGGACACCAAAAAGTGGAGACCACCTCACTGGCACATGTAAGGGAGACATGTTCTCACACAGTACTCAGAAATGGTAAACTAATCAAGACAAATGAACATACAAGTGCAATCACAGAAACAGCTGACAACCAATGGGAGAATGCCAAGGGTTTCAGATGTGATGAAATGTGTTCAGCCGTCCATGAAGAGCCAATCAGAATGACACATGTTTCACAATGGTTTGATGCTGTGCTCAGTGTACCTGGGACAATGTGGATTGCTGCATTTGTACTCCTGTACAAACTTGGTAAGATATTGTGTGTTGTATAAAGCATGACTGGAATTAAATAGTCAGGGAGAATATGACCAAAGACAGTAGCAAACTTAAGGATCCTTTTTTGTACCGTTTATAAGATCATCAATCAATCTTGATGAGTATTGTTGCAAACCTGATGCAATTTTGGAATTTTAAGTTTTTCTGTTCTTTAAAGTGTCAAGGGACATAAGTGACTGTTTTTGGTAAAAAAGACATTTGCCCTCAGCAAAGTCATTTTCTGTAAACAAGCTTTTGAAATGTTTTTCTCATCTGTGAGAAATTGCCCCATGGCTCATTTGTTTGAGAATAGCACTTACAAGAAAGACAAAAGACAAATGACGTACTCCGTGTTACCATGGATATTTGGGAGTACCGAGTGCCATCCTTGTCAGTTTCCCATTATCTCTTGATACGATAACTTTGACATCTTGTCTGAAAAGCTGTGCTGCTCAATGACAGCAATTGGCAAACAGTTCTCTAATCGATATCATGGTAAACACCATTAAGCTCCTATTGTTGAAACATTCATTTTTGTTATGGTACAGACAGATAGTACGTGTTGGGTTATGCAAACATCAAACAGTAGCTGTAACTTTTGTTTTTATTTGTTCTAGAAAAAACAGAGATTTCCTTCTGCTTGATAAAGTATGTTGAAATATCAAGTATCGGTGTTCAGCATTGAGAACACATCACCTTGTGCTCTATATTGACAAATAAATTCTATCCTGAAATACAGTTCAGTAGTTAACAATAACAATAACGTGGAACATAAAACATGCGACCTGTGTTGACAAGTTTGACACCAGGTGTTCCCATATGATTTTAGGAATTGAACTTAAAAGAAACTATACTTTAAAGTACCAACAAAAAAATACAGCGTTTATTACATCAAAAGTTAACAGCCAGTGGTGTGTTTAGTGACACATGCTGGGAAATAAAATGGACGCCACAAAAGAAAATCAAAAGTTGGAATGAAAAGTGATGAAAATATTGTAAGCAAAGTTGATTGATTGATTGTCATGAGAGCAAGTCTGTGTTCTCAGTGCAGAAGACCAAAACAAAGTTGAGTTGAAGAGTTGCATGTACTGTTCACTGCACTGTACAACTCACTGAAGCCACGTTGTGTATCTGTGTACAAAGGTGAACATAAATCAGAGTGAAGTTTTTATTGAGTTGTGGACCCGCCAAAATGATGATAGTATCAGTCACTCGCAAATATTCAAACTGGCTTTTGTTTCTTTCGGTGAGAAAAAAAAGAGTCACTGTGTTAGGATGTGAGATGTGACTAGGTTGAAGGGCAGCCATGCTTGATACCAGTGAGTTTTACTGTTATCTCTGATACATTTGATTTGTGTTGCTGTAACTTGCCAGTTTAGAGGTACAAAAGTTTGAGTGCTTTTACCGGTACTGCTCTTCTGTGTTTGCTTGTTGCCATGGTAGACGTGTTTAATGGATACAGATTGCTGCATGATGCGTTGATACAAATTCAGAAATGTTTCAGCATCGCAGAATAACCTCGTATTGGTCAGTGACTTTACTTTGTCATGAAAGTGTAGGATCAGATGATTTTCCCAATCCCTACAATACAAATGGAAATTAAAATGTGTCTATCTTACATGCTTCAACCATCGCAGGAGCATCCTTTATTGGAAATCTGTTGAGTTTCTGTTGTACAATTTCCAAGCCTGTAGTGTAAAGTGAAAACAAAAAATATCTTTGGATCAATACTGAAGTTACTGAAACACTGAAATTTGATCAATACTGAAATTAACAATCATTTTGTTTTTTCCTGTAAATTTTGTAATGTCACAATTTGTTGAACACTGACAGTACCGTTCTTCCAACTAATGGCGACATGTCATCAAAAGACATAACAGAGTTCATTGATAACAGTGATTTCCTGCATCATATCCCTTGACTACTTCCAAGTAGTGATGAAACAGCCAGGATGATATGACAATGGTCAACACCAACATCTTTTCATACCTGTTGCTATAATATGTACGTGTAGGCTATAAGTACACTCACCTGACAAGTTAACAGAACACACACATTTTGTTCTCCAACTGTGAAGTAATAGGACTTCAGCCGTCTCTGATATTTTATCAGAACTGAAGTATAAATGTTTTGCCAACCGTCCTGTTTCAGTTGACATTTGTTTCACTGTATGGCCCTCCATGTAGTTATACATCATAACATGTCATACACCATTGCAAAGTTTGGCTGTTCTGTGGTCTTGGTCCATACTTAGCATAACCTATAGACATTAGTGTTTCCATTAATAAACATGCATGAAAGGGTTTAAATTTCTGTAAATTACAGCACTTGCATGTACACTGTTAAAGACAATGCTTCACAAATGTTTCTAAAATTCCTGAACTTGAAGAAAGACAATGTTTCTAAAATTCCTGAAGAAAGAATGTTTTATCACATATTTTGAAATTTTTCCAATAACCTGTTTATCAAACATTGGAGTGCGTTACATTTTTTCTGAAAAATCTCATTATGTTGGCATAGAACAAAAGAAGGTGTGTCATGATATATCAAAGTGTATATTTGTCCACAGTCAATATTTTGAACCATGAGTGAAGCATGCCTCACAAATCATATAATTGCAGCCAAGATGTACTCAGTGATGTTGATATCACCATTTGAATGGATTGACTTTATTCTTTTCAGACAAACTTCCACACTTTTATGATTCCACTTAAAAATTATACCATTTTTGTAGGAAGGTGTCAAAAGGTGTCATTCACACCATAAATATACTTTATGTAGTCCTAATTGTCCAGACGTTTATCCTCGCTGGTAGGGTTTCTGAACCAACTTTCCTGAGTGATGTCTGAATATCTGCACCTTAGTTTGTATTGTACAGGATTGTATATTGCTGATTGTCAACAAACCATTGAATCTTTCATTGCTTTGATTTCCAGAATCTGTATACTTACACAGCCTAGCAGCTTTCTGTCTTGTGATTGGTCTATTGTGGACCAATAAGCTAGACAGTGTGCCATAGACACGCCATTCTGTCAAGTTGATGTAGCAGACCTGCATGGTCATTTAAAATCAGCTTCATGATTGGCCTATGCAATATATATGAAGGCGATTCCAGTCAAATCTATCATTGGTCAATGCAATCGAATTGCAACAGTTTTAGCTGGCATATAGGCCTGGCCCATTGTATCATCAACTTAAAGGGGTTGCTCAACTCAATAGCCTCATATAGAATTCAATGAAAAGGTACATAATGTTTGGTGAAAGTTCAACAAGTGTTTCATGCCAATTGACTCAGATGGACTTCAATGACTGTGCTGTAATAATAAATTGGGCTGATGTTATTGTTATTTTAAAGTTGATTGCAGAAAATAGGTAAATGGTTTTTCAAGGGCATGCAGTCCCTTCTGTGATTGTATGCATTTGTATTGTATTGTAGGAGACCACTGCATTAGGGTCTTAGTAAAACTGGTAACATTTTCTGGTCTACTGACTGCCTTGGTCAGGTGGGCAGGCAATCATTTCCAAATCTGCTGTGACTCACTCGCTGTTCCTAAAGGTAGCATTTCATCATGACAAACCTGTAATGCTGTTTGGTATTTATCATTTGTTTATGTATCAATGTGCTTCGTTGAATAAAATGAATAGATTGCCAAGTATTACTGGTTCCTGACTTCACATCAATACTTGTTATGCAGCAGACATTTTACTTAAATTATCACATATCTTGATGTACATCAAGAAAACACTTCTACTGATGTGACACACGGGAGCAGTTGACTCTAAACACTAACATCTGATTACTTTGAACACTTTGTAGGGGAACAAGGAGCAAATGGTATGTTTCCATTGTACATGGTGGATTGTGGGATATCTGCAAGTTATGTTGGATTATGGACAGGGGTCATAGGTCAAAGTTTATCCATTCTGGGGTCACTCCTCTCTGGATGGATTCTATCATATTCCGTGTAAGTATGTTGAATTTTTACATTTTTATCTCATTCAGTGTTTGCACTTCATGAATTTGTGTCGACTTTATTTTCAAATAATGCATGTTTGACTAGAGGCTATCAAAATTAGTAGTAGCTAGAACTAGTATTAAATTTATGAGTTGTTCAGGCATTGCATTTGATACAGATGCATCTATCCTGAAATAAAGTGTTATTGTATTATTATTATTATTGTTATTTTATTATATTATTGTTATTATTATTATTATTATAATTACATGTAAAACTTTGTGCATGTACATATATATGCATGCATTTATGTGTGTGGTATTCTAACGTGCAGAAATTAATCTGTGATTCACAACACCTTGCAGTGTTCGTTTTCAGCTGCACTTACAGCGCATATTAATGTATAAATGAATACAAAATGTGAACTGTTACCATAGACAGTACACCAGTAGGCTTCATTTATTGTAAAATAGCTGTGTTGTAATTGAAGACGATCTCTTTCTAGAACAAAAATATAAATGAATGTACAATGAGTGCATCCCAGGGAATGTATGCATATTTGCCATGAGCCACCTGGCTATTGACACATTTTCTGTTCACAGCGCATACCTGTATATGTGCATACATCATTTAGGGTCATTGAATGGTTATTTTAAGGGTCATTAAAGAGTTGTGAAATATACAAAGTTGTAGACAAAGTGCGTGATGGAATGGTGTGACCTGACCAGTATACATTGATAGGGCCATGCCGGCATTACATCAGCTAGCTATTCAACAATGAAATATCTTTCGTTATGTGTGTATTATATCTGTCTACATGATGCTAGAATGGGTTTTGGAGATAAAATGTCAATAGTCCGGCTGTGGCCTGTCGAGGATAAACTCTGATTTACCATTGATCATGAGAGAAATAAGCATGACCATCTCCATGCAATGTTAATGCCAATACAATTTAATCGTTTGCTGAATTAATTCAGATCATGCAAAAAATAAAAAATCGACATGTCAAATGAGTCCCATTTTATTTTCAGTGAATGAATGTTGAGTTCAATCAAAATAATATGAAAATAAAATGTGTGCAGAAATCCTACCACTTAATTGATGTAGCTATGTGTGACAAGCAATGAATTTTTCTTGCCTCAAGACATTTCATAGCAAGAAATTTTTGATTCTTTGTTGCTTAAGGTATCACAAATATCAGTGCTGATGTGCTAGCTCTTTTAGTAAAACTTTGTGTCACATGAACACAGGCTGATCATGTACATCTTTAAAACAGGCTTTGATTCAGGTCTGTAAATGTTTGAAGTTTGATGAGACAGTAAACAGTGGAATGAACTTACAGTGGCCATAAATGTCTTTGAGAACTTTTTTCTAATTTCACTTCAACACGCACTGTAATGGTAACTACATGATTAATTTAAGTGATTAGAGGCAGGTGAAAATTATCAATAAGGGAATGATATTCACAGAGATTTTCATGGTTGTGTAAAAAATGTTGATTTCACCGCAGAAAGCCTACTTCCATCCTCCTGTCTCTGTTCGTCATGAGACTGGTACCAATTGTCCTCATGGGTTGTATCATATGGTGTGGAACTTTAACAGAAGATCACTCATTACTCCTCGGTGAGAAAGTATTTATTGTTAATCTCTTATGTTTTCCGTGCCGATATTTGAATGAGCCAGCATAGAAAATACAAACACACACACACACACAAACCGACAGTGTATTTTACAACCATATCACAGATGTTTGTCGTAAGTGGATCCATTTTCACTTTTCCCACAATAAATGTTTTTGTCAGCCTTGCCTTGATTTGCCACAAGAAACTATACTGTCTTGCCAAATCTTTTACTGAAATTGAGAAATATGTTCAAACAAAGCACATGCTTTTCAAATGAAACACTCTCACGGATATGAAGCATTGTGGACCAAAGTAATAAGTCATCACATAATAGAACGTTTTGGTTCCTGAGATAAAATGCAAAGCCTACCAGTATGTTGGAAGTATACATGAATAATTGTTTGAGTGTGTGAATTAAATGATAAATGACTCATTTTAATTTAAATTATTTACTTGCCTAAAGTTGCCTTAGGTACATGTGGATGAGAGATGCCTTGGTAAGGAAGACTTTGCTACCCACAATGCAGTATCATAGTTTTGATAAATCCACAGTGAATGACTTGTGGACACAAAGGTGTCACCAGATCAAAGTTGTTTTTGATGTTTTCTCAGTTTTTGATGGCAAAAAGTTCAGTCTTTTTTAACAAAGACCAAATAAAGTTTAAAGCTACAATTTTGTGTAACACATCAGTGGATTCATCATTATCTTTTGAATTTCTCTGCAAGGTCTTTCCATAACCTCAATGTGTCTGCTTCAACTGAATGGAGGGCTGATCACCACGGCAACCTTCACTATGATGATGCAGTGCTCCCAGGGTGCACCACAAGACATGCAAGCCACTCACTGGACACTGTTGGCCACGCTGGAAGTCATGGGCAAACTGAGCTTTATGTTGGTAGCTGGACTGACAACTGACTGGCTTGGATATTCAGTGATGTTTTCAGTGTTCATAATTCTATCTGTAATTGTGATTCCAATGTTGTGGATCAAATACCAGCATTTACCCAAACCAGCACAGAAAAACTATTAAAGTTCATACAATGACATATTTTTCGAAGAAAAATCAAAAATTGTCCTCAACCATCTCATACAGACCTGCTCATACAGTTTGGGCCTAGAATGTCACAAACATAGCTGAATTCACAGCAAGTACAGGCACACACCTTCAGCAATCAGGTATGTGAAGATCCAACACTCACCCAGCTTATGCGTGTAGCTTGTCTGTGATATTGTTCATACACTACATAGTGTTCTATGACACTGTTCTATAAGGGGAAAAGTGCAAGAGATCGTCAACATTCTACTTTTGTTTCATTCATAATTTGTGCAATGAGTTTGTAATTTTCACAGATTTTTTATTGGTCTTCAGGGATTTCAACCTTATTATTACTGGTAACAATGAGCTCATGATTATAATTTATCTAAAATGTGCATGTGTTTTGAAACCTATTGTGTTCTTATTTCTGATATCTGATCCTGACAGCTGATTTCAGCCAAGATTACACCCAAGATCTCAAGAGAGACATTTTTATCATGTGACTAGAGGTCTGAGGGATGAGATTAATATAATTGGTGACAAAAAATGCTGTTCATCATTACCACATTGGTAAAAAATGTTTCAATTGTTTCTATGGCAACTACTGACCTCTGTACTTTGATATGGACATGAATGGGTGAGAGATTTATCTTGAAGATCAAGGTTTATGCTCCATTGTCAGCTGTCAAACTTCCATGGTATGTGAAATATTCTGTATAACCAAGTTACCTTGTGATGTCACCCTTGCAAGCATTGTAAATTGACAAATGAAATTATTTATTTTTTTAGTACAGTAGTCATGATGTTACTCATTTTTGAGATCTTCATCGTCAATATTTATAAAATGTTACATGTGGAGGTGTTTTTATCAACACTATGCATTGCTGTTAGCTATTTTTTCCAGTCACAGAGCTTTGTACTGTATAACCAAAATATTTTAACGCTGTTCTGAACTTGTTTACGTCTGCAAGTCTTCTGTGTGCTTCAAGTCACTAACATAGACTTGGACTTGAAGACTTGAGTTGTATGTGGGTGCTCCATTACCACCAAGACAAGGTCACAAAGTGATTCCAAAGTAACTGAACTGTTTCTAGTCTAGCCATTATAATGTCAAAAATTTATTTACCAGTAGTATAGTGTGGTATTAGTTTGTGAGTTTTGACTTGATGGAACTATGTGCTGTGTTTAATCCACTGCCATATTTTTTAGTGTCTGCTTTGAAAGTGTTTAAATGTCAACATGTTTGTCTGTTCGGTAACTTTTCCTTTTCTTTTACCTTGATCACTGTATACATTGTTGACGCTGACAATTCACCCTTTTGTATTCTGCCAAGTTCATATTTCACCATCAGGTCAAGTGTGTCAAAACCAGTGAGGCATAACATATCTCATATATAACAGAGCCTTGAATATTTTAACCCTTTGAGCGCTGTAATTTTTTCCCGCCAAAATTTTAGTACAATATTTTATCAATTTTTATGAATTTTACTGTAATTTTTTTGTTAATTTTGGACCAAATTGACATCATATTTCATTTGCTACATTTTTTTCTCAAAATTTTGGCAAAAATCTGAGAAATATTAAGTGGGGTTTATTTTGTAAAGGGAAGAAAAATAGACTTTGGCGCCCAAAGGGTTTAGGCCTCTGAAAACAGAGAGAGTTTTAACTTGAATAGCGTTGATCGCAATTTCGGGTTTGTTACTAAATATAGCTGCACACGCGCGACTTTTGGACAAATACGCTGAAATTCAGACAAATTTTGTCGTTGTATGCGCGGCTGTTGTTGCAGCTTGTAGTCTCAGTCATCAATGCATACGAATAAGTGTGACGCTAAATAGCCATTCTAACACTTGCAGGTTTTATATTTGTCCTTCATGTGGAAAATGCGGATAAATATTTATTTATGCATATTAATGAGAGAGAACAGTGACGTCATTTGTGATCAGCGATATTTTAAAGTAAAAAATATGTGTAGGTTTTAACCCTCTACAGCTGTTCACTGACTTGGCAGATGAAGAAGTCACATGCCTGGCAGGCTAAGAGTTGAAGTATCTTCTTAATTTAATGAGACTCTTAAAAGATATGAAATTAAAATTCCAGCAGACACTACACCATCTCCTAATTTCAAGTGTAACTGTCATAGCCTTCATTGGCAGTTGTATCTCTGAGGGAGAGCGTACGGTACATTACAATGTTCTTGTGTCGTCACAGAAGACAGCGAGACATCAATCTGGTAGATTAACAGTATTAACCCTTTCAGGCCTAAACCCCTATATATAGGGGTAGCTCTGGTAAATTAACAGAAAGTCAAGCCTGAAAGGGTTAAGAAATTGACTGTCCCTTTGGACAAATGTTATTCCATCTAATGCTTGAAGCCTGATACCAGGTACAAAAGTACTCATTTTAAAATAGCAAAGTCTATTTATGAGCATTGCGTAAGAATATAAACCCAACGATGACTAAATGCATATTCTCCTCAGACTGCTGTCATATATCGTGTACTAGTCTGTAGGTTATTCGATAAATCATAAATCCTTGTTACTTAGCGACAGTCACATTCCAGCATCTATGTATGTCAGCATTTTTCCATTGAAGTCCCCCTTTTTATGTGTGATATTTTTCGTTATGTAGACATCAATTTTGTCAAAACTTGTACTACTTTAGCTGTTTTATTGTGCGGTGTATTATCTTCAGAAAACCAGTTTTTGAGGCAAATACCATGAAACATGTACACGGAAGCAAATTTCAAAGTACCAATGAAATTACAGTAGCAGCATTTCTAGTAAAGACCAAATCTCTCAGTGCAGGCCTAGAGAAAATGAAAATTAATGACATACATACGAGTAACTTTGATGGGGATTCTTTTATGATTTTATGCAATCTGATTAAAATCTGATGTAGAGTACGGCGACCTGTACTAGGGTGGTATTCTCTTGCTGTCGCCTCTAATACAGAGGCAACAGCAAGAGAATACTGCGCAAGTACAGGTTGCCGTACTCTACATCTGATTTTAATCAGATTGGATTTTATGTTGTATGAGTAACACCTGTATTCACTGCATAAATAATTGAAGCTTTGTGAAGACTTATCAGAGTCACAAGTGGTGATCTTGACTTCAGGTTAAAATTCCTTCACTTCCTTCACTTTTATACAAAAACACCCAAAATTGTACAGGATGTTAAGGAATATTAGTGGGCTTAGTAGAGATTCTCAATTGAACACATTATCAGAACACATTGCAATACATGGATGATATGTCAGTATCCACCTTTCACGTCATATTGAGTGTTCTACATACCAGAACATTTTACTGTTTCAATATCATACTGTACTATGACTGCCTACCTCAAACGTACCTGTTCTTTCCATATTTTCATGTTAGAACAACACTTTTGCCACATTTTTTTGCCCATAGCATAATTCCCTTGTAACTTGCTGCAAACAGAATAAACTTATAAGAACCAAACTGCGCTTCGAACTTGCTTCATTTATTGTCTACTCATGGTACTGGTATATGCTATCACCAGAGGGCGCTCTTCAATGCCTGGGAAAGATTCATTGTAGGAAGGCTGAGCAGGTGCGGTGTCACTGACACATGAAAGATAAAACACAGTTATCTGGAAATTACACATAATGTCATTCTTGGTTTATTACTTTACAACCACCAACTGATGGCAATAATTTCAACAATGCTACTAATGTTTCTACAATTTTTTCTGACATTTATAAAAACTTGTCGAACTTTGATGTCACATATTGGGGCATCAGCTCGTTTTCACAAGAGCATAACAGGAACATGTGACAGTGTTGACCATAACCTACCATACTGTTATTGTTATTATAATAATGGTAATAAAAGTTTCCAAACACATTTGTGTTACAGTCATCCACAATTATCATGACATGAAATGGACAAGTGTCAGAATTCTCAAATCGTCACGTTTCAGATCTTATTTGGCACACCCTGATTTACGTTCTGCATATAAATACTTTCAAACTTACTTTAACCTGTTCACACCCAATTCCCTGTAAACAGGTCCAAGATCACCATTTAGAACAATGGGTTTGGGTAAAACCATGGTGGTGAAAGGGTTAAAGAATTTTAGTTAAAGAGCACATTAGCTGTACAATGCAAATCTGAGAAAAGAAGTATTTAATTTCATGAAAGGGGCAGATTTTACGTGTCACATGGTTTAGAGTGTTTCACAACATTCTCCATGATTGAACAAAACATCATCTGTGAAATGTATGTTTTTTTATAAATCATTGAGAAGTTTTGTTTGATAATCCTAAGTCTGTTGATAACACTGAAAACTCGCGCCAAGTTTTTGAACCTGTGTGAACTTGCTTGACCCATGATGACTGCCATCTGCTGTTTGAGAATTTTTAAATCAGATTTACCTACAAACTTATTGACAAATCATGATTAATTAATCTTGATGAGTTAAGATGAACCAAGGACCCTCTGCTGATTATCACCACAGTTTTAGATGATAGACACAACAGTTTTAGATGATAGACACATGCAAAGCTGATGCTGCAGTTCCAAAGGTCAACACATGCAAAGGTCACTCAACCTGTACAAGGAATAAAGAGATTTACACACATGGAGTAATCAGTTTATTACACCTAATGTTTCCTTCGTGACGATTTTCAAGAAAAGAGGAATTTCTCTTTCATAAAAACTGTACAGACAAAAGCACTGTCCAACACTGAAAAATGATGTCAAACATCAATGTGGGTTCCTTGTCTAGCTGGATCTAAAAACACCTTCACTGGTGGAAGTTTTTTGATCTTTCTCCCAGCCCATCCTCCTTTCCTCTGCCACCATCCACTCTGAGGTCGCCAACCAAGCTGACGCAGCTTACCGGCTTTGCCTGAGAACACAGATCAACAATGTGCATGCATCAGAGGCGAATCAAATCTTTACACAACTAGCTGATTGGTAGTGATGTGTCAAAATACACAATGCAGGTACTGAAAAAAATTCACTTTCGTTTTCATGAAAACTCTGTCAAATTAGAGTAGTGGTTATCCAAACATAGAACACTGTAAAGCAGATAGATGACAAATGACCAATGAGGAGTTACTTTGGTTCCCCTATCTTGCTATTATTGCTTGAGTAATAGAAGAGTGCTGACAGTACTGTTTAAACACTTGTGAATTTACTAGTTTTCTTCTCAGAAGTTGTTTGACATTCTACTTATTAACTAGGTTCATAGGACGTTATCCTGAATACACAATACTCAACTTGAATGAAATTTTCATTATAGACAGGTTCCACTGTATCAGAACTTGTCAAACTAGTAAAACTGCAAGTACCCTTACGGATTGAAGATTGCTGGGGAAAAACATCTTAACCCTTTCAGGTTCATTGGGGTAATTCTGGCAAGTTACCCAGAAGTCAGCCTGAAAGGGTTACAACACTACTCTGGTAGCGGTATTTTGTAAAACAATGCAATTTGTGTTAGAGATTTCCATGTCAGCCTTTCTAAGGACAGGGATGCATTGACGCTGGAAATTTGCGTGAAAGAAAACTATTGAAGGAAATTTTCCAAGAACAGCCTTATCTTGCAGAGGGATTCTTTGCTACGCAAATTCTTTCAGAATGGCTCAACACTTGAAAAGGCTTCAAATTCTCTTTCTGCCGACTCCATAGACAAACCATAGAAATAAATACAACTTGGGAGGAAGAGGATTAAAATCATGGATTTATAGATAATGAAGAGATGACCTACCTAGTACTAATTTATTATGATTTGGATTGGAGACTCTTCCAACTGTCGCCACACACCTCTCACTGACACTAATCTGTTGTTTTGATGGCATTTGTAAAATAACTTGTCCTCCAGCCTTTCTGATGATCTGACAGCATGTACCGGCAGCCCTTGCTATGATACCACCAGTTCCTGGATACAGCTCCACAGAGTTGACTAGTGTGCCCACAGGTAGAGCACCTAAACAATATGCATCACCCTCATCGGCTGCGACTGATGAGAGAAAAAAAATGCACAAAACATATTCAGTGAAAGCAAATTACTTGTGTTTTATTTGCATAGACATAAAATACATGGAATGCAAGTTGTCTCTTTTATGATGATGATGATAAAGAGACAGTGCACCACATAAATATTTCAATTCTGATCACCCAATGCTTTGAAATAAAATGGGTGTATGTGTGAATGTATCTGTATGTAAGTAGGAATTTGAGCGTGCACATGTGTTCAAACAGCTGTCACTAGGAGCAAAAAGAAATCACTCCAGGTACTCTTTCATCATGCATGTGGTGAAGAATGTATACAGTTACACAGTGGGAATTAAATTATATTGGCTTTCACTTCTATAGCAAATAGAAGTTCTATATATTTTTGGATAGACTGGTATGAAACATAAGATCAAAGACACTGTATGTACAAAACTGGAGATGGGTTGCCAAAAGGAGATTTGGTAACAATTAAAGGCCCCTAAGCTGCTTCTTTTGCCATTGTTTTCATAAATTTACTTTCAAATGACAATTATTCCAGACAGATTCACTGACTTACTGAAGGATGTGTATACAAGCACCAGTATTGTTAACAACTCAATGAGATGCACTAAAATTATAGCAATCAAATACATGTATGTGATTGAGCAAATGATAGTGGACATGGCGCATATACCCAGTGAAATCTTCACACACACAAATTGGAATTTCACACACACACACACACACACACACACACACACCACACACAAATGGGATCGTCACACAAACGGGAATTTTCACATATGTAAGTGGCATCAACCACTCATACACATTGCACTGAAAGTCCTCCACTGTGATATGCTACATGTATTATGCTATTCTTGTTTTCTTGCTAATATGTGAATTTTTTGAAAATTGGAAATTTAAAATGAACTGACAAGTTTCATTTCTTCATTGTCTATTTCTTCATAACTTCACAAATGAAGGTTGACAAGAAACTTGAAATGAACAAAAACCCTTTCATTCCTTGTCAATTCCTTCACAAATGAAGATTGGTTGACATGACATAGTTAAATCATTTCACTGGTATAATTAAAAAGAATATCTGTGAAAATTAGAAGATATTTTGAGGTCAAAAATTTCAGGGAGTTATGCAGCTCATACTACTTTATTGATTCTAGTACCTGTGCATCACATTGGTGTGTAACTATGCAACCATCCATATTTGGGTAAAGAATGACAATATTTTTCAAATAAACTCCTTACCTGTCATTCTTCCTATATGACGAGATGATTTGATGATATCCCCTTCTTTCATATTCACGGTTGCTGTGATGTATTTTTTATGATTTTGACCAGCTACCAGGGCAATATTTGCTGTTCTGTTTGGATCGTACATAATTTTCATGACTTTCTCTTCTACTGGTGGTCCTTCCTCAGGTCCGTATCTTTTAAACGCAATCATCCGGTATCGCTGTTTTTGTCCTCCACCTCTTCCGTGAGTCCTTATCCTGCCTGTGCGTTTGACAAATTTGATACAATACCTTTAATACAGTTAAATTACCTTTAGTACAGTTACATTATATAAATTGAAAACTAAAAGAACATAAAAATTCAAGAATACTAGGGTCTCACGTCCCAGTAGAATTCATAACTATGTTATGTAAGGAGAATATCACTATGTGTATTTACTTATTCTGTAATTTAAAGGCACTCCATGGGATGCAGGTTTTATCTACATCATGCATGCCAAAAGGGTTTTCAAATGCTATTATATAGAAACATAAGATCACAGCAGAGCATGTGAAAACCTGGAAAATATGTGGTGCTAAAATAAAAAGTAATCTGGCAATCATCTTTGTTCAAAAGTTGTTGAATCAATGCTCACATTCTTCATCTCCTTGGATAGCAAGACAGTGGCAGTTCCAAAGCAAAGCTCCAAAATAATCAGTATAACTCGATATCTGTCATACATGTTATGAGACTAAATGGAAAATAAAATGTAAAATATCCTCTAGAACTTTAGAATTACATGCTGAAATCATTGTGTAAGCCTATGTAATTTCTAAATTTCTGATTTAAAATTTGGAAATTTTGTTATCATTGCATTTCAATTGTCCATCATTCTGCAATGAACACTTGCAATCAGTTAGCAACAACTGACATGATGCACACAATGCCATTACTACTACTTGGTAACAAACCTATGATCATAATTAGCTCTATTTTGTAAAGAAAACATCGTAGCCATGAACTGTGAACAAGCTCACCTGTGTGATCTCTGCCACCAGTTTTATTGAATCCAATTGGTTTCACTGTATATTTGTCAGGGTTTCGAAATTTTGCAATTCCTTCGAGGGTGGCTGACGTATGCAGCCATGATGCGGGCAGGCAACTTCCAAACACAGGATTGTGGAGTAACTCCTGTCCACTTTGCTTACTAGATATTGAAAGTCTTTGGAAAATAACACTCAGAGTTCTGGCAGCCATGATATTAACTTCCCACACCAGGAAAATTAATATTATTTCTTAAATTCCACGGACACCACTTAATTCTGTGAATAAATATATAACCTATAAGATCTTCATTTAACAATAAATGCCCAAACAAAATTACATTTTCTACGCTAAAAACTTTGCAAGTGGACTGCTGGTGAGTTGAAGCATAAGACTGAATACTGCTCCATCCCCATACCACATTCCCTGCTTTAAATACAATAGTGTTTATGGAACTAGATGTTCACTCAGCTAATATTTCTGGTAGTTATCACAAAACTCTATTATCATCTGGGTATCAACAAATCTCATAAGCTTCCCATGCAAGTATCTTGTGATGTCTGCCACTTGTAAGCCTGGCTATAGTGCCTGCATCGGTGATCTAAGCCAGTGGGGGAGGTCAGATGGGATATGATTGCATTCATTTTCTTGTAAAATATATAATCCTATATCAACATATGCAAATATACACATACCAGTTTAAAATTTGGTAAGGTAACATTCAGATATCAGCGCAAAGCAGTCCACCCTGATCACATGTAGATTTTGTTGTTGTCATTGTGTAGTTTGGATTGTATATACTTTAACTGACAGGAAATTGGCATACATTATGCAAATGCATGACACTAAGATTGCTTTTGCATGATAACTTTCTTATTCCCACCGCAGCGTTGCGGATAAGGAATTTCTTATTCGCACCACCGCGGTGCAGATAAGGAATCTAAATTTCTCATTCATTTCTTATTTGCACTGCATTAGGAAGTTTATTTCGCTGAAATCTGGTAAAAATTTGGCTAAAAAAGTCCCACGTGTCAATAGCCAACTTTTGTCTATTGACTAGGCACCTGTCAATAGCCGGATTCTGTCTACTGACAGGCATTGGTGCAACATCGTATACGGTAAAGTCTACGGTGTCTTGTTCATAATTTCATGCATAAGAAGGTTATATGAAATATTTTGAGAAGCATGGGGCACTTAGTTTCGCTAAAATCCGGTAAAATTTGACGAACGAGTCCCGCGTGTAAATAGCCAACTCTTGGCTATAGTCAACTCTTGGCTATTGACAGGCGAGGCGCGGTGGTGAGGCAACATCGTACACGCCGGGTTTACGTGTGTACGCTAAATTGCGGCCAAAAGTTGAAGTCTACGGCGCCTTGTCCATATTTTCATGCATAAAAAAGGCTATGTAAAACATTCTGAGAAGCATGGGCCAGTTTATTACTTTAAAAACCAGTAAAATTTGACGAACGAGTCCCGCGTGTCAATAGCCAGATTTTGACTATTGACAGGTGCAGTGTTGAGGCAACATCGTGCAAGGTTAACTTGTGCAATACGCAAAAATGCGGCGACTTTGTCCATATTTCAGTGAAAAAAGGCTTTGTAAAGCATTCTAACAAGCATGGGCAGTTTCTTTCGTAAAATGTGGTGAATTTTGGCGAAAACGTCCCGCGTGTCAATAGCCATTTTTTGTCTATTGACAGGCGCCTATCAATAGCCACGTGATATATATAATATAAATATATATATATATATATATATTAAACACACAGGGTCCTACTAATTACTGCCCGTGACTGCCCGTAGCTGCCTGAGGACTGCCCGAGAACTGCCCGATGAGCAAGTAGGCCAAATTTCACCAATTTTAACACTAAGCCAATAGCTTGAACTTATATTATGCCTGGCTAACCAAAAATATCATTGATTTGGTGTTTTCTCTAGCGGTTTTAGAACCCGAAAGACGCCGGGCTTTCGACGAGAAAGACGTCCCCATCTTGATTGTGAGATCATACCATTCAGTGCAAGGGGTGGTAGGCTATCAAGCTGTACGCACTCGCCGAGGTTATTGTACCACCTCTCGAACTAAATGGTATGATCTCCCTATCAAGCTGGCGGATGTCCTTCGAGCCGGGATGTCTTCAGAGTTCCAAAACCGCCGGAGAAGAAAACATCAGGTTAACGCCAAATCAATGATATTTTTGGTTGGCTGGGCATGATATAAACTGAACCTATTGGCCTAGTGTTAAAATTGGCGAAATTTGGCCCACTTTTTCCTCGGGCAGTGCTCGGGCAGTTCTCGGGCAGTCCTCAGGCAGCTACGGGCAGTCACGGGCAGTAATTAGTAGGACCGAACAACACACACACACACACACACACACACACTAGCTCCTAGCCCTGCGTACGATGCTGTGTGTTCCGCTACAGCTAATAGCCCCGCTCACCACAGCCCTGCAAAGACCCGTACGTAGAGTTGGTGACTTCAAATCCATTTTGGACTTGACGTAAAAAGCCAAATTACTGCCGAATTCAGGTTCTGGGCCCCAAGTCGTATCCCTGCCTACCTCAGCTACTCAATCGCTTCCAAAAATGCCAGTCTTTTATTCTTTTTTCGTAAATAACCGTCGATGTCGGCAACTCTCTCGCTAGCCCTGCGTACGTACGCAGTGTACGCTGTGCATTCCCTGTGTGCGTTCCTAACACACAGCGTACACTGCGTACGTACGCAGGGCTAGCGAGAGAGTTGCCGACATCGACGGTTATTTACGAAAAAAGAATAAAAGACTGGCATTTTTGGAAGCGATCGAGTAGCTGAGGTAGGCAGGGATACGACTTGGGCCCAAGAACGCTGAATTTCGGCAGTAATTTGGCTTTTTACGTCAAGTCCAAAAATGGATTTGAAGTCACCAACTCTACGTACGGGTCTTTGCAGGGCTGTGGTGAGCGGGGCTATTAGCTGTAGCGGAACACACAGCATCGTACGCAGGGCTAACTAGCTCCTATCCTACTGGCCTATCCTGTAAATGCCAGACTTCCCAATGGCAGTTCCGTAGCTAACGACTCCAACCGCTGCGGACTCCCCCACCACGCGATATATTTTTGACACCACACCCCTACCTTAAAAATCGCAGGGGAAGGTTGTGGGCTATGCAACTGGTACAAAAGATACCCTAGACCATAAACTGAATGACGAATGATCAGTCCGATCATCCAAGTGCCCAGGATTTTATTGGCATGGCATGGACTAGTTTACACACTATTGCTGCAGTTTCGTAGCCCCGCAACTCCCCTTGAAGATTTTTTGTGTTGGGGAAAACACAGAAAATCTTCAAGAAGAGTTGCGGGGCTACGGAAACTGCAGCAAACACACTACATGCTAGTTATGCTGCACTGTTCGCTCCGATACGTCGCGTGGGGGCATGCAAGGTCTGTGTGCTTTCTACTGGTTAGAGTCTCTAAAATTCTGTAGCACGTTGGTATACAAGTGTCGATGGTTCTGAAATCGAGCAAAAGTGTATTCGAGCTCACACAGATAAAGCATCGGCTTGGGATATCTTTAGCGTTGAAAATACATACCAATGCACTGCTTTACCGTCGGGATCAGGGATCGTATTAAGTCCACCATTTTGCAACCTCTGACCCGAAAGCATTCCTTTATAGCCTCGTTCGACAAATTTTTATACATTGACCACTACTTTGTTAGCTTAGTTCTTATTTTAGTTTTCCTTTTACTTTATTTTATGATTTCATTAGATGTGAAAACGACAGTTTTATTTTATTCGGCCAGCACTCTTTTAATTTTAATATATTCCTATGTTTCACAAATATCTGAAATTGTAATGCTAATCGAGCTTAAACGTGCGGAAGTCGTTTCACGGGAGACGACGCTTGATATACTCGCGTGGTTATACGATTTGAAACACGTAGTGTGCTCCAAACTCCCCTAAAGATCAAGAATTCGATCCAGGAAAGAAGTAAAACGAACACTCGTGCTCTGTTTTGTTTGTAGTGATTACAGGGCCAGGTTGCATACTCTCAATCGCGTCTATTCAAGTGACCCAGACGTTATACTTTTGCGGCAAGCCACCACGCACGTTACATTGTTTTGGTGTACAGCTTGTTGCCTGCAGCACCAATAATATGGCTTCGGCGTTGGAAGGCTATATCAATCGTATCCTTTATAACGATTATTTGCCTAGTTTATAAGCTAAAGCGTGTGCAAGGCTACATTGTGCACCTAACCTATTGGCAGAAGAGAGTCCTTTCCACAGAAATTTCCATCGTGTTTATTCACTCACAAGTTGCCACAATCAATATCACACAGTAAGTGAGGCTACCCACAATCCTCCATGATCTGTACACACGGAGATCACTCACTGAACTGAAGCAAATTTCTTCTGTACACAGAACAACTCGGTCCATATTTCAAAATTCTGGCAACATAGTTCTGATCATCATAATTTTCTGATTTCTCACTGTGAATAATGAGAAGATCAACCCTTTTTCCGTGGAGGAGATAGCAATTTTGTAATTTTGTCGACATAGATTTTTGACAGTGTTATGTAGGTCATTTCCCCACACTCATCATGACCTGAGTTCAATTAGTCTAGAACATTCTCAAGGTCACTGCCCTTGATGACCTCACAACCTTGAATTCAATTAGTCATGTTTGGAATGTTCTGGAAAGTTGATTAGTTGTGTAAGGGAGATAATTTTAGAACAGTAATTAGCATGTCAATAAAAGTTCTAGATTGTTCTTATATGCCTTTATAAAAGGGACGTGCACAGCTTCCAGTCAGACTTTTGGGATCGTGTCTCTTGTGTGTTACTTAAACTCCAGCAGTAGTCATTCTCAAGACTTTTCAAGACCTTCACTGTCAACGCTGGATTTATACTGTGGACTTTGTGCAGCTGCAAGCCTGCAAGGACTGTTCATTCATTCAACTGACTGTTACAACTCTGAGACTGGAGCTTTGCCGTCCCAGCTGAGATAAGTAGTCTGTACACTTTTAAAGCTTGTACTCTATCCCTGACTTAGCAATTAGTTTTTTTTCGTAATAAATTTTGTTTAAACGTTAACTGCTGAGTTCACCCTTTGTTCGTTATCTCTGCACGTAACAAATTGGGGGCTCGTCCGGGAGACGAATATTTTGAGCCGTTTGACAACATTTTGACAGCCTTTCAAAACTACTGTATACTGTGAACTCAGCGAAATTCAATCATGGCGGAATTCAAGCCAGACGAATTTATGGATGACCTTGATCAGGACACATTTAATTCCCTCAGAAAAGACAACCTCATAGCACTGGCAAATTTCCTTAAAGTAGATGTCAAAAGATCTATGCGCAAGCGAGAAATTCAGTTCAAGATTGCAAAACATTTAGTTAATTCTGGCCATTTTGAGGAGTCTGCCTTAAAAGATTATGAGCCTGAGTCTTCCTTCGAACTCAAAAAATTAGAATTAGAAATACAGGCAGATTTGGAGCTTAAGAAATTGGAATTAGAAAAGGAAAAATTGCAAATGGAAGAAAGGGAAAGGCAGGAAAAATTACAAATGAAAGACAAAGAATTACAAATGAAAGACAAAGAATTACAAATGGAAGAAAGACAGAGAGAAAAGGAGAGAGAATTGGAAGAACATCGACTACAGTTAGAAATGAGACGTTTAGAGCTTGGACAATCAGGAAAATTCTTCCCTTCAGACAAGTTTGACATCACTAAGCATTTCAGGTTAGTTCCCCCTTTCCAAGAAAAGGATGTTGATAAATATTTCCTTCATTTTGAGAAAATTGCTCAGAGTCTGAATTGGCCTAAGGAGTCCTGGTCTATGCTTTTGCAGAGTGCTTTGGTGGGTAAAGCCAGAGAAATTTACATTCAGTTGTCAGTAGACCAGGCTTCGAATTATGATTCTGTGAAGGAATTAATTCTCAAGGGCTATTAGTTGGTGCCTGAAGCTTACCGTCAGAAATTAGGGATTGTGAGAAGGTGCAGGATCAAACTTATGTTGAATTTGCTCGAACAAAAGAACAACTGTTTGATCGTTGGTGTTCTTCGGAAAAGGTCAGTCAGAATTATGACAAATTACGACAGCTTGTTTTGATTGAAGAATTTAAGAGGTGCATTCGGAGTGACATCAAGACGTTTATCAATGAACAAAAGGCAGATACATTGGAGGTTGCTGCACGTTTGGCCGATGATTATTCATTGACCCACAAATCTTCATTTCTCAGCAAACCATCCCAGTCCTTTTCATACAGAAACAATGCAGGTAAATTTAACTCCTCCTTTTCATCCAAGAATTTTTCAAAGGACAGTAGAAAATCAAATGACAACAGTTCACAGAGTTCAAGTAACACTCCCACATCATCAGATCCCAAGTCTCAATCTCCTTCTGACAAACAGTTTGGTACACTTTCTTGTAATTATTGTAAGAAAGACGGCCATTTAATGTCAGAGTGTTTCAAATTGAAAAGAAAACGTGAAGGTCAAAGTGGTCAAAGTGGATCTAAGCCAACCGGCTTTATTTCTTCATCAACTCAATTAGAGTCTAATAATGTGTGCAACACATTTTCTGAGGTTAAACCCCTCTCATCCCCAATTAATGAGGTCAAGGTCAATTCTTCTCAAGATAGCATTATGGGTATTTTCGAGCCATTTATTCATAATGGTTTTATATCACTTTCTAGTGATTTCTCTTCCGCTACCCCTGTCAAAATTTTAAGAGATACCGGGGCTTCCCAGTCTCTTTTGTTGGCAGATACCCTGCCGTTTTCTGAAAAGTCATTTTCAGGTTCTAAAGTTCTTATTAAGGGGGTAGATTGTAATGACTACATTCCTGTTCCTCTCCATAATGTCTATTTGTCTTCGGACTTTGTTTCTGGACCTGTGGCTTTAGGTATTAGGCCTTTTTTGCCTTTTGAAGGGATTCACCTTCTTCTTGGAAACGACCTTGCTGGGGACAAGGTCATCTACATAATCCACTTGTGACTGATAATCCTAGTTTAGATCAGGATCCAGAGCCAATTGAACAAGAGATACCCGATTTATTTCCTTCATGTGCCATTACTCGAGCCATGTCAAAGAAAACTTCCGAGAATCAAAATACTCTCAAAAATAATGTCACAGATGTTGACTTAAATGACACCTTTCTCAGTCAGGTGTTTGACACGGATCATTCCGTTATCCCTCGTGGATTTGAAACTTCCAGTAAAACTTCTGCTGACCAAAGTCAGACATTTTCTAGATCAAATCTCATTGCAGAACAACACAAAGACCCAGATATTTTGTCTTTGTTTGACAGGGTAGATGATGAAGGTAAAACTTCAGATAGCTCTGTTTCCTATTATACAAAATCTGGTATTCTCATGCGTAAATGGAGACCTCCAGATGTCTTGGTTGATGACGATTGGGCTATAAAACATCAAATTGTTGTTCCAAAGCCCTATCGTGCTGAAATATTGCGCCTAGCCCATGAAACCCCCTGGGCTGGTCATTTGGGAGTAAGGAAAACTTATCACAAAATTCTCAGTCACTTTATTGGCCTAATCTCAGGCAGGATGTAGCACATTTCTGTAAAACCTGTCACACATGTCAAATGGTAGGAAAGCCAAATCAGACCATTCCAAAGGCCCCTTTACAGCCAATTCCTGCATTTCAAGAACCATTTAGTAGGATACTAATAGACTGTGTTGGGCCCCTACCAAAAACAAGATCAGGAAATGAGTACATGCTGACAATTATGTGTACATCAACTCGGTTCCCAGAAGCCATACCACTGAGAAATATAAAGACAAAGACTATAGTGAGAGCTTTAGTCAAATTTTTCACTTTATTCGGCCTCCCTAAATGTGTCCAGTCCGATCAAGGCTCCAACTTTATGTCTGGTATTTTTCAACAAGTAATGGATCAGCTAGGCATTAAACAGTATAGGTCATCCGCCTATCATCCAGAAAGTCAGGGTGCTCTTGAGCGATTTCATCAAACTTTGAAAAACATGATTAGGACTTACTGTTTGACACAGAGAAACAGTGGGATGAAGGAATTCATTTTTTGCTCTTTGCTGTTAGAGAGTCAATTCAGGAGTCTCTTGGTTTTAGCCCATTTGAGCTTGTATTTGGACATACAGTCCGTGGCCCACTTAAGCTCGTTAAAGAGAATTCCTATCAGACGATGATGATTGTCTGAATATTTTGCAATATGTGTCAGATTTTCGTACAAAACTCTCTAAAGCATGTGAATTAGCCAGAGAAAATCTTGAGTCATCTCAGCAGTCAATGAAAACCAAATACGATAAAAACACCTCAAAACGGAAGTTTGAACCAGGTCAAAAAGTTCTTGTTCTACTTCCAATTCCTGGCAAACCACTCCATGCTCGTTACTTTGGGCCATATCTAATCGATAAGAAATTGAGTGATTTAAATTACATCATAATAACACCTGACAGGCGAAAACAAAAGCAGCTATGTCACATAAATATGCTTAAGCCATATTTGGATAGGGATAATCCTACTATAACTCAGCCTGTCAGTACCGTCAGTTCTGGCCATTATGAAGATAGTGATACTGTTATGTAGGTCATTTACCCCACACTCATCATGACCTGAGTTCAATTAGTCTAGAACATTCTCAAGGTCACTGCCCTTGATGACCTCACAACCTTGAATTCAATTAGTCATGTTTGGAATGTTCTGGAAAGTTGATTAGTTGTGTAAGGGAGATAATTTTAGAACAGTAATTAGCATGTCAATAAAAGTTCTAGATTGTTCTTATATGCCTTTATAAAAGGGACGTGCACAGCTTCCAGTCAGACTTTTGGGATCGTGTCTCTTGTGTGTTACTAAACTCCAGCAGTAGTCATTCTCAAGACTTTTCAAGACCTTCACTGCCAACGCTGGATTTATACTGTGGACTTTGTGCAGCTTCAAGCCTGCAAGCCAAAGGACTGTTCATTCATCCAACTGACTGTTACAACTCTGAGACTGGAGCTTTGCCGTCCCAGCTGAGATAAGTAATCTGTACACTTTTAAAGCTTGTACTCTATCCCTGACTTAGTTTTATTTTGTAATAAATTTGTTTAAACGTTAACTGCTGAGTTCACCCTTTTGTTCGTTTTCTCTGCACGTAACAAATTGGGGGCTCGTCCGGGAGACGAATATTTTGAGCCGTTTGACAACATTTTGCCAGCCTTTTCAAAACTACTGTACACTGTGAACTCAGCCAAATCCAATCATGGCGGAATTTAAACCAGACGAATTTATGGATGACCTTGATCAGGACACATTTAATTCCCTCAGAAAAGACAACCTCATAGCACTGGCCAATTTCCTTAAAGTAGATGTCAAAAGATCTATGCGCAAGCGAGAAATACAGTTCAAGATTGCAAAACATTTAGTTAATTCTGGCCATTTTGAGGAGTCTGCCTTAAAAGATTATGAGCCTGAGTCTTCCTTCGAACTCAAAAAATTGGAATTAGAAATACAGGCAGATTTCGAGCTAAAAAAATTGGCATTAGAAAAAGAAAAAGAATTACAAATGAAAGAAAAGAATTACAAATGGAAAAGGAGAGACAGGCATTAGAAAAAGAAAAAATACAAATGCAGTTAGAAATGGAAGAAAGACAGAAAGAGAGGGAATTGGAAATGAAAGAAAAAGAATTGCAAATGGAAGAAAGACAAAGGGAGAAAGAAAGAGAGGAAAAAGAAAAGGAAAGAGAATTAGCAGAACACCGACTGCAGTTAGAAATAAAACGTTTAGAGCTTGGACAGTCAGGAAAATTCTTCCCTTCAGACAAGTTTGACATCACTAAGCATTTCAGGTTAGTTCCCCCTTTCCAAGAAAAGGATGTTGACAAATATTTCCTCCATTTTGAGAAAATTGCTCAGAGTCTGAATTGGCCTAAGGAGTCCTGGTCTATGCTTTTGCAGAGTGCTTTGGTGGGTAAAGCCAGAGAAATTTACATTCAGTTGTCAGTAGAGCAGGCTTCAAATTATGATTCTGTGAAGGAATTAATTCTCAAGGGTTATGAGTTGGTGCCTGAAGCTTACCGTCAGAAATTTAGGGATTGTGAGAAGGTGAAGGATCAAACTTATGTTGAATTTGCTCGAACAAAAGAAACAACTGTTTGACCGTTGGTGCTCTTCTGAAAAGGTCAGTCAGAATTATGACAAATTACGACAGCTCGTTTGATTGAGGAATTTAAAAGGTGCATCCGGAGTGACATCAAAACATTTATCAATGAACAAAAGGCAGATACATTGGAGGTTGCTGCACGTTGGCCGATGATTATTCATTGACCCACAAATCTTCATTTCTCAGCAAACCATCCCAGTCCTTTCCATACAGAAACAATGCAGGTAAATTTAACTCCTCCTTTTCATCCAAGAATTTCTCAAAGGACAGTAGGAAATCAAATGACAACAGTTCACAGAGTTCAAGTACACTTCCACATCATCAGATCCCAAGTCTCAATCTCCTTCTGACAAACAGTTCGGTACACTTTCTTGTAATTATTGTAAGAAAGACGGCCATTTAATGTCAGAGTGTTTCAAATTGAAAAGAAAACGTGAAGGTCAAAGTGGTCAAAGTGGATCTAAGCCCACCGGCTTTATTTCTTCATCAACTCAATTAGAGTCTAATAATGTGTGAACACATTTTCTGAGGTTAAACCCCTCTTATCCCCAATTAATGAGGTCAAGGTCAATTCTTCTCAAGATAGCATTATGGGTATTTTCGAGCCATTTATTCATAATGGTTTTATATCACTTTCTAGTGATTTGTCTTCCGCTACCCCTGTCAAAATTTTAAGAGATACCGGGGCTTCCCAGTCTCTTTTGTTGGCAGATACCCTGCCATTTTCTGAAAAGTCATTTTCAGGTTCTAAAGTTCTTTTTAAGGGGGTAGATTGTAATGACTACATTCCCGTTCCTCTCCATAATGTCTATTTGTCTTCGGACTTTGTTTCTTGACCTGTGACTTTAGGTATTAGGCCCTTTTTGCCTTTCGAAGGGATTCACCTTCTTCTTGGAAACGACCTTGCTGGGACAAGGTCATCACTAATCCACTTGTGACTGATAATCCTAGTTTAGATCAGGATCCAGAGCCAATTGAACAAGAGATACCCGATTTATTTCCCTCATGTGCCATTACTCGAGCCATGTCAAAGAAAACTTCCGAGAATCAAAATACTCTCAAAAATAATGTCACAGATGTTGACTTAAATGACACCTTTCTCAGTCAGGTGTTTGACACGGATCATTCCGTTATCCCTCGTGGATTTGAAACTTCCAGTAAAACTTCTGCTGACCAAAGTCAGACATTTTCTAGATCAAATCTCATTGCAGAACAACACAAAGACCAGATATTTTGTCTTGTTTGACAGGGTAGATGATGAAGGTAAAATTCAGATAGCTCTGTTTCCTATTATACAAAATCTGGTATTCTCATGCGTAAATGGAGACCTCCAGATGTTTTGGTTGATGACGATTGGGCTATAAAACATCAAATTGTGATTCCAAAGCCCTATCGTGCTGAAATATTGCGCCTGGCCCATGAAACGCCCTGGGCTGGTCACTTAGGAGTCAGGAAAACTTATCATAAAATTCTCAGTCACTTTTGTTGGCCTAATCTCAGGCAGGATGTAGCACATTTCTGTAAAACTTGTCACACATGTCAAATGGTAGGAAAGCCAAATCAGACCATTCCAAAGGCCCTTTACAGCCAATTCCTGCGTTTCAAGAACCATTTAGTAGGATACTAATAGACTGTGTTGGGCCCCTACCAAAAACAAGATCAGGAAATGAGTACATGTTGACAATTATGTGTACATCAACTCGGTTCCCAGAAGCCATACCACTGAGAAACATAAAGACAAAGACTATAGTGAGAGCTTTAGTCAAATTTTTCACACTTTATTTGGCCTCCCTAAATGTGTCCAGTCGATCAAGGCTCAACTTTATGTCTGGAATTTTCAACAAGTAATGGATCAGCTAGGCATTAAACAGTATAGGTCATCCGCCTATCATCCAGAAAGTCAGGGTGCTCTTGAACGATTTCATCAAACTTTGAAAAACATGATTAGGACCTACTGTTTTGACACAGAGAAGCAGTGGGATGAAGGAATTCATTTTCTGCTCTTTGCTGTTAGAGAGTCAATTCAGGAGTCTCTTGGTTTTAGCCCATTTGAGCTTGTATTTGGACATACAGTCCGTGGCCACTTAAGCTCGTTAAAGAGAAATTCCTATCAGACGATGATGATTGTCTGAATATTTTGCAATATGTGTCAGATTTTCGTACAAAACTCTCTAAAGCATGTGAATTAGCCAGAGAAAATCTTGAGTCATCTCAGCAGTCAATGAAAACCAAATATGATAAAAGCACCTCAAAACGGAAGTTTGAACCAGGTCAAAAGGTTCTTGTTTCTACTTCCAATTCCTGGCAAACCACTCCATGCTCGTTACTTTGGGCCATACCTAATTGATAAGAAATTGAGTGATTTAAATTACATCATAATAACACCTGACAGGCGTAAACAAAAACAGCTATGTCACATAAATATGCTTAAGCCATATTTGGATAGGGATAATCCTACTATAACTCAGCCTGTCAGTGCAGTCAGTTCAAACCATTATGAAGATAGTGATACTGAAACTGACTTGAGTGAAAATACTCTAAACTCAAAGCTGGGCTCGGTCAAGCTTCAGAACTCAGAAATCCTGGAGAAGCTGGAGTCTACAAAGTTGGCACACCTCCAGCCAGAACAACAACAACAGGTGAAAGAACTGCTCCACGAATATAAACACCTGTTTCAAGATGTTCCAACGAGGACAAACGTCATCTATCACGACGTTGATGTTGGGGACAGTAAGCCTGTAAAAACAACATCCATACAGACTGAATCCAACAAAAGCAAAATATCTCCAGGAAGAAGTCAAATACCTGCTGGACAATGACTTTATTGAACCCAGTAAAAGTAACTGGAGTTCGCCGTGCATACTTGTTCCCAAATCAGATCACAGTTATCGTATGTGCACGGACTTTAGGAAGGTCAACACTTTAACAAAGACAGACACTTTCCCAATCCCGAGGATTGATGACTGCATCGACCGAGTGGGAAAAGCCAAGTATGTGACGAAATTTGACCTACTGAAGGGATTTTGGCAAGTCCCTCTGACGGATCGTGCTCGTGAAATATCCGCCTTTGTTACACCAGACGGATTGTTCCAGTACAAGGTGATGCCATTCGGAATGAAGAACTCTCCGGCAACGTTCCAACGGATGATCAACGACGTCATATCCGGGCTAGACGGGTGTGCAGCCTACGTTGACGACGTCGTCCTGTATAGTGACACCTGGGAGGAACACATCAAGCTCATGCGGAAGTTCTTTGAGAGACTGAGCAAAGCAATGTTGACTGTCAACCTTGCCAATCTGAGTTTGGTTGGGCTAGGGTAACTTACCTCGGACATACTGTAGGACAGGGTGAGGTAAAACCTGTTGATGCCAAAATCAGTGCCATTTCAAGTTTTCCCATACCAAACTGCAAACGACAACTGATGCGCTTTCTCGGTATGGCTGGTTACTACAGAAAATTCTGTCCAAATTTCTCCACAATTACTGAGCCTTTGACTAACTTACTTAAAAAGAAAGTAAAGTTTGTTTGGTCAGAGCAATGCCAACAGGCATTTGATACACTTAAAGCCATACTGCAAAGTGCCCCAGTGTTGTCTGCACCAGATTTCACTTTGCCATTCAAATTAGCTGTGGATGCTAGTGATACGGCTGCTGGTGCTGTTTATTGCAAGAGGATAGTCATGGTATAGATCATCCTGTTTGCTATTTTTCACGCAAATTTAACAAATCTCAGAGAAACTACTCTACAATTGAAAAAGAGTGTTTATCTTTGATATTAGCTTTACAGCATTTTGAAGTTTATGTTACTTCTTCAAATCAGCCAATAGTGGTTCATATTGATCACAACCCTCTTGTTTTTCTGCAGAAATTTAAAGGCAAAAATCAGAGATTGCTAGATGGAGTTTAATGTTACAGGAGTTTAATCTTGACATTAGACATATCAAAGGCAGAGACAATTTAATTGCAGACTGTCTCTCTCGTATTTAGAGTTTATTGTTGTTCACTTTCAAGAAATTTTATTGTTGTTCACTTTCAAGAAACTTTACTTTAGAGTAAAACAAAATTTGAGTACTTAAATCCTTTTCAAGATTACATTTGTAAAAGAAAGATTTTTCTTTGAAAAATTTTCTTTTTTTGAAGAGGGGGTGTGTTATGTAGGTCATTTCCCCCACACTCATCATGACCTGAGTTCAATTAGTCTAGAACATCTCAAGGTCACTGCCCTTGATGACCTCACAACCTTGAATTCAATTAGTCATGTTTGGAATGTTCTGGAAAGTTGATTAGTTGTGTAAGGGAGATAATTTTAGAACAGTAATTAGCATGTCAATAAAAGTTCTAGATTGTTCTTATATGCCTTTATAAAAGGGACGTGCACAGCTTCCAGTCAGACTTTTGGGATCGTGTCTCTTGTGTGTTACTAAACTCCAGCAGTAGTCATTCTCAAGACTTTTCAAGACCTTCACTGCCAACGCTGGATTTATACTGTGGACTTTGTGCAGCTTCAAGCCTGCAAGCCAAAGGACTGTTCATTCATCCAACTGACTGTTACAACTCTGAGACTGGAGCTTTGCCGTCCCAGCTGAGATAAGTAATCTGTACACTTTTAAAGCTTGTACTCTATCCCTGACTTAGTTTTATTTTTGTAATAAATTTTGTTTAAACGTTAACTGCTGAGTTCACCCTTTTGTTCGTTTCTCTGCACGTAACAATACTGAAACTGACTTGAGTGAAAATACTCTAAACTCAAAGCTGGGCTCGGTCAAGCTTCAGAACTCAGAAATCCTGGAGAAGCGGAGTCTACAAAGTTGGCACACCTCCAGCCAGAACAACAACAACAGGTGAAAGAACTGCTCCACGAATATAAACACCTGTTTCAAGATGTTCCAACGAGGACAAACGTCATCTATCACGACGTGATGTTGGGGACAGTAAGCCTGTAAAACAACATCCATACAGACTGAATCCAACAAAAGCAAATATCTCCAGGAAGAAGTCAAATACCTGCTGGACAATGACTTTATTGAACCCAGTAAAAGTAAGTGGAGTTCGCCGTGCATACTTGTTCCCAAACCAGATCACAGTTATCGTATGTGCACGGACTTTAGGAAGGTCAACACTTTAACAAAGACAGACACTTTCCCAATCCCGAGGATTGATGACTGCATCGACCGAGTGGGAAAAGCCAAGTATGTGACGAAATTTGACCTACTGAAGGGATTTTGGCAAGTCCCTCTGACAGATCGTGCTCGTGAAATATCCGCCTTTGTTACGCCAGACGGATTGTTCCAGTACAAGGTGATGCCATTTGGAATGAAGAACTCTCCGGCAACGTTCCAACGGATGATCAACGACGTCATATCCGGGCTAGACGGGTGTGCAGCTTACGTTGACGACGTCATTCTGTATAGTGACACCTGGGAGGAACACATCAAGCTCATGCGGAAGTTCTTTGAGAGACTGAGTAAAGCAATGTTGACTGTCAACCTTGCCAAATCTGAGTTTGTATGGGCAAGGGTAACTTACCTCGGACATACTGTAGGACAGGGTGAGGTAAAACCTGTTGATGCCAAAATCAGTGCCATTTCAAGTTTTCCCATACCAAACTGCAAACGACAACTGATGCGCTTTCTCGGTATGGCTGGTTACTACAGAAAATTCTGTCCAAATTTCTCCACAATTACTGAGCCTTTGACTAACTTACTTAAAAAGAAAGTACAGTTTGTTTGGTCAGAGCAATGCCAACAGGCATTTGATACACTTAAAGCCATACTGCAAAGTGCCCCAGTATTGTCTGCACCAGATTTCACTTTGCCATTCAAATTAGCTGTAGATGCTAGTGATACGGCTGCTGGTGCTGTTTTATTGCAAGAGGATAGTCATGGTGTAGATCATCCTGTTTGCTATTTTCACGCAAATTTAACAAATCCCAGAGAAACTACTCTACAATTGAAAAAGAGTGTTTATCTTTGATATTAGCTTTACAGCATTTTGAAGTTTATGTTACTTCTTCAAATCAGCCAATAGTGGTTTATATTGATCACAACCCTCTTGTTTTTCTGCAGAAATTTAAAGGCAAAAATCAGAGATTGCTAAGATGGAGTTTAATGTTACAGGAGTTAATCTTGATATTAGACATATCAAAGGCAGAGACAATTTAATTGCAGACTGTCTCTCTCGTATTTAGAACTTATTGTTGTTCACACTTTTAAGATTACATTTGTAAAAGAAAGATTTTCATTGAAAAATTTTCTTTTTTGAAGAGGGGGTGTGTTATGTAGGTCATTTCCCCCACACTCATCATGACCTGAGTTCAATTAGTCTAGAACATTCTCAAGGTCACTGCCCTTGATGACCTCACAACCTTGAATTCAATTAGTCATGTTTGGAATGTTCTGGAAAGTTGATTAGTTGTGTAAGGGAGATAATTTTAGAACAGTAATTAGCATGTCAATAAAAGTTCTAGATTGTTCTTATATGCCTTTATAAAAGGGACGTGCACAGCTTCCAGTCAGACTTTTGGGATCGTGTCTCTTGTGTGTTACTATAAACTCCAGCAGTAGTCATTCTCAAGACTTTTCAAGACCTTCACTGTCAACGCTGGATTTATACTGTGGACTTTGTGCAGCTGCAAGCCTGCAAGGACTGTTCATTCATTCAACTGACTGTTACAACTCTGAGACTGGAGCTTTGCCGTCCCAGCTGAGATAAGTAGTCTGTACACTTTTAAAGCTTGTACTCTATCCCTGACTTAGCAATTAGTTTTTTTTCGTAATAATTTTGTTTAAACGTTAACTGCTGAGTTCACCCTTTTGTTCGTTATCTCTGCACGTAACAACAGCCATACACAATATTTTCAAGAGAACTAAGGGAATAAGTTGCGTCTGTGTTGGCAAAAGAAAGGGTATTGATTTTTTTAATGTTTGTAACAAAGGAAATTTGCATGTCTGACAGGTGGTATGATGAGACCGTCGTAGTTGCTGATAACTTTATTTGACAAGTGTGCAATTTTAGCACCTCCAAACATTCAACTTCTCATTCAATTTACTCTTGAATTTTAAACACAATCAATAATTTTGGAACATAGTCTTAACAAATAATCCTGAACTTAAATTGTAAGTTACAAATCGTTAAGAAACTGATAAAATTGAAAAAGCCTTAAGCAAAAAATGTCTGAGTGAACAAAACAAGGGAATTGTGGGTAGCCTCACTTACTGTGTATCACCATCCATGGAGGTAAAGAAGAGAGTCTCCGCTTCTCTCTCAATGTTGTCACAAATAGTTGAAATTCTGTGGTGAAGTATATGCTGCTTGAAAATTTTCAGTGATGGGTTTCAAGTAGTTTGTCGTTTTTCTTCCTTGATGAACAGAACATATATTGATTTTTTCATATTGAAAATGTTACTTCTGTCGTTGTGGTTATTAGATTACTCTAGAGAATGTATGCATTTAAAATATCAACAATGTGGTGTTGTTAAACCTTTGTAGCTTGCAGGCAAAAAAACACATGTTCAATGAAAGCATTGAAAAATTTGGCTTTCCATTTTAATTGTTTTCTACCTTGACCAGTCTGCTGGCAGACACTGTATCTGTTGTCACAAACGATGGGCGCATGATCGTTGGAACCTTGAAAGGGTTTGACCAGACCATCAACCTGATCCTTGATGAGAGCCATGAAAGAGTATTCAGTTCTACACAGGGAGTGGAACAAGTTGTGTTAGGCTTGTATATCATCAGAGGAGACAACATGTAAGTTCACTGTGTTCAGAAGGCTGACCCTGACAAGTGTGTTAGTGTTCACGTTTAAATTTACTGTTACATGCAACTTTCATCTCACAATGTATACTGTTAGCACGATCTGTAGGTTTGTGTTTGTAAGTGGCTTAGGTAAAACGACACATGCTCTGATGTGAGATTTATCTGTTATTGGCTTTAACCACAGTCCCTCCACGGTCCTTCGTGGAGGGACCGTGGTTTAACCCTTTGAGTGCCAAAGTCATTTTTTTTTTCACTTTTGTAAAATATGATGCAAACATTTTTTTCAGATTTTCCCCAAAATTTTGATAAAAAACTGTAGCCTATAAAAATTATGTGCCTTTGGTCCAAAATTATCAAAACAATTAAAGAAAAATTCATAAATATTGGTAAAATGTTGCACTAAAATTTAGGTAGGAAAAATTACAGCACTCAGAGGGATAAGTATATACTATATTCACTATATGCATCTTCAAAGAGATTTTCTAAGTGCCATCATTTAATTCATTGATATACCAGTTGGGTTTCTGATTGAACAGCCAGTAATTTCATCAAAGAGATCTGTATCATTCTAAAAAATACACGTTTCCGTTATCTATAATTCCTTGTAAACTATGGAATGTTCCTTTCTTGGTCTTTTTTTTCTCCTTACAGAGCTGTTGTTGGTGAAATTGATGATGAAACTGATAATTCATTGGACCTTTCAAACATCAAAGCAGAACCTCTCAACCCTGTTGTACACTAGCTGCAGTCATATCTGAATCTTCCAACCTGGCCCTTGCCACTCTTGGACTTTTATTATTATATAAAATTGCAGGATTTTATTCACCCCAACCTTGTGTATGCAAGCATATTGTTGGTGTATATTCTGACAGTGAACATCGACTAGTTGAAGTATTCCTTTACAAGTGGAAACAACAAGTCAGGGATAGTTGTTCATGCCTTTGCTGCCTTTGTTTCCCCTTCCTAAATCCTATAATAGCAAGATGGTAGTGTAGCTAAGCCAGCAAGCAACACTTCTGCAGCACTGAATAGAATGAATGAATTGATTTCAAGATTCACAGACTCAAATTCATGGTTTGTTTTTACTCAGTTAATATTGATGAAATGTGTAAGTATATGCCCCAGTGTACACACATCTGAGATCCAATATTATCTGAAGAATTTTCCATGCTGTCATGGGGTATCATTAAAAAATAAAAATTTACCATAAAAATATACGTGCATAATTCCCTGAAGAAGTTTGTAACTTTACAAGGGGCATATAATGAACCTTTTGATTGATTTTTCTCTCTTCGTATCTAACATTTTTTTTTCATTTTCTGTAGGTACCTAGAGGTACAACTAACAACAAAACCATTGGTTGGTGTAAAATTATGATCACTGACTACTTCTAACAATTATCTTGATTTGTCAGAGTATGTAGTTCATGTAATTATTTTCTAATCAACACCAAATACAAAACTGCTTGTAAATGTTCTGATGACATTGACTGAAAGAGGGTAGGATTTCTAATACACTTTCTGTACTATTTTCTCCTTGTGCCAGCTGATTTCATCATCCAGGCTCGTGTTTACCTTTGGGCTGCATGTTGTCTCAACATGAAGCTGTTTCTTGGACTACATTTGGTATTATGAATCATAGATTTTCATGATCAGTGTCAGTACACTTGCTACAAAATCCGTTGTTTGTCCGTTTAGAACTCAGTATTGTTGAATCACTCTAAACAATTCCTTTTATACTGCCATGATTTGACAAAACTGCTTGTTCACTTTATTGTAATTTCTCCAAGGAAAGATGGCGTGTAGACTTAATACATGCAGAGTGAGCATTCAAAGGGAAATTAGATTGTAGGAGGCATGGTAATATTTTGATGAAGTTTAAACTTTTGTATCAAAGAATGCATCATATCATTAATAGCGTATCAGCCAACTTGCTGATTTTGCAATCAAAGTACATTTCCAAGGTGGTGAATTTTAATTTTCAAGCGTGTACAAAGAAACATGTCCATTTTGTGTTAGATAATATTAAAGGTGATTTTTACCTCAAACAGCAAAGTGCAGAATGACTAAGAAATGATGTTCAATAAAATTTGAATAGTTTTAGTACAGGGATAAGGTATCTTGACCCCCAAAAATTTTTGCAGTACAGAAATATTTATTTTCATTACAGTGTATGTTGTCAAGGAGAGAAGCCCTGATCAATATCAAGAATGTTTTAAGGGGTAGCATTAAGGCAAAACAGTTACCCTCCTCCCCAGACTTTTATCACACAGGTATTTCCCAACCACCAGTTTGGGCTCTTGGGTTAGGTTTAGGGTCCGGGTGAGTGTTATAAGGGTATAGACCCACAGGTTAACTGTCCCAGAACCCAGTTGTTATGCTTCAAACTTTGATGATGTCACTCACGAAGTCAACATTCTTTTTCTCATTGCTACAATTTGTCACTGTACAAATGTCATAAAAGAATTTATCTTATGTTGTTTTTACCCATCTAGTAGTTTTGTAAGACTGCCACCTAATTTTTTGAAGTGGCAGCATGTGTGTGATATATTAATACTGAGAAAAAATAAAGTTTTCATTTTTTTGTACAAGTGCATTGTGTCATTATAACTTCAAGAGGTAAACGATACAAAAGATGAGCATAGCATTGTTGTCGTGACATGAATGAGCTGAAGACTGCACAGTTCGGCTCTATTTCAAGCTGTATTTATGGATGTTCCATATTTCCCATAAGGACACAAACAAATAATGCACAATGAAGAATAATGAACAACCTTCTCAAATTTCTAATAGGCTTAACCCTTTTCCTGCCAAGTCCATATTTCACCACCAGGTCAAGATGGTTAAAATTAATGAAACACAACATATTCCACATGGTGTATTTTAACATAATATTGTACATTTGAAAGCTGTTGAAAACATAAATACTGTAAACTTGATTTTTTTGGACTAAAGATGCTATAACAGACCAAGCCAAGTGGGTGAAAATACGTCATGTTTTGGCTGAATACCACTTTTTACTGACTCGGCTGATGGGGAAGTGATACTGCCTGGCAGGAAAAGGGATATATTGGACAAACAAAATGTCCATATGATGTAAAATTCATAATTTCGGTAAAAATTAGTGGAAAAAATCAGCCCAAACCTCAATATTTTAGTGGTATAACAAATCATTTAAATACATGTTGCATGCAGTTCAAGAACTTCAAATTATTCTATTTTGCTGATTTTGCCACATTACTTATCTTGAAGAGATATTTACCAATACAGAGTCTTGTGTTTTTACTCACTTTGTAAATTACCAGAAATCGATCTGGTTACATGTATATTTCTATAAAATCAAATACCAAGCAATGAGGGTGACTATTTTGAAGATGTATAAATTTCCCCGGTTTCCCACAAAAAGAATGCAATAACCTCATGATAGTGTAGTAATAATACTATTCAGTCTCAATAAGGCCCTGCAATATCACAAGAACTGGACAGGCAATTTTTGGGGAATATTTTTGCCTGAAAAAAGTAAATGCAAACAACTTTGTGGCTAATGTGAAACTTTGTACACGCACAGTTGACTGTGGAGAATAATTTGACTTTATGTCATATCAAATTATTTATTGAAAACACTGCATGTGGTCAGTAAGAAATTCAACAAAAAATACATAAATAAATCAAATCACGGGGTGGGGGTCAAGTAAGGTCATCACCATCCGTTCTCAACTTTGACAGCTATGGGGAAATTATTCATCTTTGAAAAAATACCTCCAAAAAAACAGGGGAAAGTATGAAAAATACAGACACACATTTGATCATTTGAATAAATGTGTACAAGCTACGTTATGCACGGAGCTGTAGAAAATGAGAAAGGATCATAACTTTAATTTGGAAGCGTCACAATCGCTCTGCTGTATATATTTTCAATGTGATGTCTGCCTATCCATCAGCTGCAGGGTTAGTGCAGCAACAGCCTCGCACCCTCCCCCCCCCCCCCCCATAATGCAGCTACCTGTGTCAGTGTGTAGTGCATGGTCAAACCCCTGGGGTCACGAGTAAAAATATCGCTCTTCAAACTCATCACGTAAAAATAAATGTTCATGCGCACGGCAGATTTGCACCTGTGTTCCTTATGACCACTCACGATATTTTTTTTTTCATTCTCTAACCAACAGGTTGCCCCAATAACAGGTTCGTTTGGAAATAAAAATATAATACAAAAACAATAAATATATAACAGTTACAACGAAAACAAACAAACAGAAACCACATAAAAAAAACAGCAACACCGTGAAAGATACACAGAAATACATCCAGATAAAAATAATTATTCAGAAAAAAGGATCTTACATAATCCATGACGGAAATTACTAAAGTTATTAAAAATATCTAAATTTTGCTTGTTACTGATAGAATTAAAATATGTCTGAGATCGTGATGGAAACGAGTTTTTCAAGATATTCGTACGTGCTGACACTGGTCTAAAAAGAGCAGCACGACGCAATGTAAAAACAGGAACGTTAAAATGAATCTGTGCAAGAACATCTGGTACACTATAAACTGAGTGAAGGATTTTTAAAGAAAAAGAGTGTCTAAAAATTTTCGCCTGTTCTCCAATGTGGGAAGGCGAAATTCATAACATAGGTTACTGTACATAGCCTTTGAGTAAGCCATCGATGAACGGAAACAAAGATACTTGATAAATTTTATTTGGACTCTTTTTAATTTCTTTATGAAGTATAATTGATGAGGGGACCAGATTGGTGAGCAGTATTTAACGTGGCTTCTGACGTAGGAGACATACAATGATTTTAAAACTTTGATACTATTAAAATATTTACAAGTACGCTTGATAAATCCAAGCATTTTAAAAGCCTTTGAAACAACATGGTTAATGTGCATACTCCAGTTAAGTTTACTTGTTAAGATATCAAATGGTTTGCCCCTTACTTTACATCTCAGCTACCGCAAATATAGGAAATTTCTGAAAGGGCTGTAGTTCGGTGTATGACTGGTCATGGTCGGTGTTTGTAATTATATTGGGCAGTACGTCGATCATGTGATTTGCATATATACTCTCCGGTAATTTCATTCAGAAGAACAATTCCGAACTATTGGGGGCGCTTCGATTACGTCACTTTTGAATTCGAGCAGTCGCCATTTTAGAGTCTGTTGTGTGTTTTGGTGTAGACCTGATGGAATTTTGAGTGGATTTTTACCCATAACAAGCCTTTTTGTCATTCAAAAACTTCATATATAAAGGCAGAATGACAATTCTACCGAAAAAGAAGGCAAGCAAGGAGAAAAGTGACCCCGATGTTGCCGAAAATCGCGCTCACTCGCACGGCTCTTCGCATAGCCAGAGTGACCCGAGGACCCGGGCTGGGAGAAATTCGCCCCCGAGATGGCCTCTTTCTTCATCAAGGGAGGAAGGACTGTCTCCTCATGAAAGCCGGAACAATTACGAAAGGCATGAAAATATAGAAGGGTCGAGTGGAGGTACATCTCACAAAAGGAGACATCGAGCGTCTTCCTCACCTCTCAGAGGAGGACGGAAACACAGAGACATTGATGTTGACCTCGCTGCTTCGGCCAGCTGCTCTAATGACTCGGAATACGAAACTGGGTGTAACAGTGGCGATGAACACGACACCGTTTTCTATCCTGGACCAGGCCAGGATATTGAAGAGGTATAATTAGTTTTTTTTGTAGAGTTGTAAAAATATTCCACGTCATATCTTCAGGGTTTCCAAGATGAATTCACTGTTATATGCAAATAAGTGGCTGTAGGGCCGGGTGATAAACGAACGCAAATTCGTGGATAGAGGGACTGTGCCCTTACACTTACAGCTGTTTGAGAACGTACCATGTACAGATATATAACGTCGTTAGTTCGTGGTGTATCGGACAAGGAGTGGCAACTAACCGAACACAGCGAAACAGAATTAGCCTTTTTTGTGTCAAAGCTGAGGGAATTTCCAGAATACTCGGGTCAATCGACTTAGTTCAGTTTTATTGTCATTTGCGGAACTAGTAATTTACGGCGAAATGTCGAAGAGCCCTGGTTTGGGACACTGCCAAGTGCAATCAATGGAGTGTCTGTACAAGATCAGACTTCTTAGCTTTCATACGTTTACAGATACGTTCACTGTAGGGCCGTGAAAGTACAGTCAACCGTACGTAAATTGATTAGGCAGCGTACCAGTGAAATAGCTCCCTGTTCATTGAACTCAAATTTGTTCATTGAACTCAAATTTATTACAAGCATCGAGGGGTGGTACAAGAAGTCAAACCAGTTCAGTTTTCCGTAGAATCAAGATATGTCAATCGTTTGAAACTTTAACCTTTCTGAAAAAGAAGTGAAGCCAGTCAGTAAAAATAGCGTAGTGTATTTATAGCATCAATGACTTTGAATGGCTTCTTTCTTCCTAAAATTAGTTTTTCCTGTATCACTCCAGGATTGATTTTACCAATGCCATTTGGCAAGACTTCAAAGAATGTTTTATATTCACAGCATAGTCAAAACACAACCTGTAAATGTAATCTGTCCATGGTATCATGGCTGATTTTGCCCTTGATTTCAGAAGCATTCCTGGTGACATAACATCAGTACAATTATTTTCTTTGATGAAAATGGCTTGCCCTCAGTACAAAAACAATGAATAACACATATAAATGAGGGGGAACAATAAAGTTGTCACTAATATGATATGAATAGTGAAAGATGTTGAGGTGGGCCATGCCAGCCATGCAGTGAAAACCATTGACACACTTGTGTAAAATAGGGTATGGTAATTTTTCATGAATAGAATCATGTATAAGTAACTAATCCATGGAGAGCTCAGGTCAATTGAACTTGAATGAGTATTCCCTAAGTGTGGTCAGCATTTCGATTAATTAAACCCAGCCACCAGTGCTATCCTGAAAGTTGGGTGGATCTAGTTTCTCCTCTATATTTGGATTTCAGGTGAATCTTTTGGGGGGGGGGGGGGGGGGGCACACTGTTTATGTTTATGTGTGGGATCCATTAGCCACAGAGGGTAATCATTTAGATTGATACCAGGGCATGTGACTGGATCATACTCAGACCCAAGTGATAAGCTGAACAATGCAATTCTATCACAGCCTGTGTAGAAATTTGTGCAAAGAAAAAGTGAAACTCAAAATGATGCTGTTTCCAATACCAAGCAATTGGAGAAAATGAAGGGTGTGTTTGCTCCATAGCCTAAGCCTTTGTCTAATTCTCAGCTTCTAAATGCGCAATCCACAGTTACATTTGTAACTAAATTTTCCTTTTTAACAGCCAAGAATTATAAGATTCACTCTGTTGCAAGTGGTGAACCTTGATAGAATGTTAGGAATTTCTCATCATTTTGTGAAAGTATCCGCCATTGTAGACATTGTATTTCAAATGCTTATCATGAAAAACACTTGAAAATGAAAGTATGTAAGTAATTTCAGACAGCATCATGGTTTCAAAGTTCAAAATGTAGAATGATTCACCAAGTACCTTTTGATTTTGAAAATATACCATTTCTTTTTCTGTCCCAGTAAAAATTGTTGAGTCCCTCATTTCGAAGTAAGTCACTCTCTCCCGTACAGCTTCTGAAGTAGCCCCTTCATGCCAATTCATTGTCTCTATACTTCCAAATTTCAATACACTGTGTTCAAGAAATCAAAATACTGAATAATTTGATTAAGATGTGAAATATTTTCACAAACATTGTTCAGTTTGCTTTATTAAGTGATGATGTCATTATCTGTGTCATTATTTCATACATGTCATTCCAATACAAAGCCCAGATTTGCTGTCTAGTCTGCTTGTTATCTCTAGCCTTGTACAAGTTATTCAGAATGGCTGAGCTCTGTGGAGAAATCTGTCTACTGCAGAGCCGTACTCTGTATATACATTTGTATGGTAGCCTTAGGGGGGTCAGCTCTGAATTGAAATCAGTGTGTTCTAAAAATTTGCATCCAAGCTCTCTTCTCTCACAAGGCCCTCCAATGATCTGCTGTCTTACCAATACTTGTGGTGGATGGATTTTGGTCAGGTTCACAAAGGATAAATCGTGACTGCTTGATAGGGTTTTTTGAATGCCATAAGCTGTTCCAATTTAATAGCTTGCCCATGTAGTTATTTTGCAATTTCAGAATGAATCTGGAAAAAATTGCTGCTTTTCCAGACAAGTTTCAAACAAAAATGTGTGCTGTTATTCTTATAAAATTTGGCCTGTCAATAGTTTCAGGGGTTTTAATTCACATATCATCAACTGAAAAAGTTAGCGTGTAACATTGTGGCTTTGAAACCGTTTGAAGCTTTCCTGGTTTTTAGCTGCAGCCTGCAAGGCTTGTTGAGGCATACCTGAAGTACACTGGGCCACATCATCCTCAGGGTGGAAATCAATGCTTTGCAGAGGGTGCTTATGCATGGTGAATAAATAAAAATATGCTCCCTAAGATAATGTTGGATTACACACTGGTTAGCATGTACCCAATATTCTTCAGTCTTGCCCAGATAGACAACTCACATCTTTCAGGTAGTGTGGTATGGGTAATTGTTTGTTTAGTCTTGCCCAGATAGACAACTCACATCTTTCAGGTAGTGTGGTATGGGTAATTGTTTGTTCAGTCTTGCCCAGATAGACAACTCACATCTTTCGGGTAGTGTGGTATGGGTAATTGTTTGTTGAGTCTTGCGTATCTGACACAATGATGGTCATAAGTTTGCCATTTTGTGCAGTGGTAACAATGGTAGGAGCAATTTCCTGAAAAATGAATGCAAGATACGTCATATAGGTATGCTAACACCATGTCTCTTCACAGTGAATTTCAAAACAACAACCAAAAATGTTGCTGACAGTGAAAGATGTGGAGAGTAGACCAGCAAATTTCCACTTTGTGGTAGACTGATGTGACATTTGACACCATTTACACCCTGCTTTGAAGCTTAGGATAGCAATAATTTGCAGGGCAGGGGACAAAAACTATACTCCGTTCATTTCGTTGGTATTTACAGGTAGTTTCATTATGTTCAATGATTGCCTGAATGTTTTAGCATTTGCAGTGTGGTCTGTAAAGTTTACTTTGCTGACACAGTGTGATTTTGTCCCTACATTGTGGATAATTTCATCGGTTACCTATTTATTATAATATGGATATTTTGCTTCCAGACTTACTTAGAACACTTGGCCAATCTTAAGCTGGGGTACAATCTAATGTTATCTTAAGGGGTATGCTTGTATCTAATTTATTCACCAGAAAGGGAACCCTCAGACAAGCGTTGATTTCTACCATATCAAGGATGTGTTCATTCCCAATATTCTTCAGATGTGCCGGTAAATTATGTTGTTAGAGTTGATTTAACAATTATTCTGTCTGAAATGTGAAGTCTTTATGTCCATTAAGTGGCTGTCATTAGTTTTAATGTTGAGGCATGCCTTTATAAGGTACTATTTTTGTCCATAGAAACTTGTAAACAACAACAATACTCTGTTGAAATTAAAGTGTATTGCACTGAAATGTGTTTACAATTACAATATTTGTTACATATATACAAGCATATTGTATGTATGTATGTATGTATGTATGTATGTATGTATGTATGTATGTATGTATGTATGTATGTATGTATGTATGATATATTCATATTATTATCTTTATTTATTGTATTATATATACAATATTAACACCACGACATGATGGTACAGCATATCTTGATATGTGCCTATCACTCATGTTCTATTCTAATATCTTTGATCACAGATGGAAAAACGATTTGAAAAAGCATTAGAAGAAAAAAGAGGATTTATAATCAAGAAAATGGTCCCTGATGGGGCCTGTCTTTTTAGAGCAGTGGGTGAGTATGAAAATGTGGACAGCCTGTTTAAAGGTATCTATCTTCAAAAAGCCTTAAACCCTTTCACTACCAAATTCTAGAACATTCCCATTTCTCTGTAGGTTGGTTGGATCTATGTACAATGAAATTGGGATGAAAGGTTTCATGTAAATACTGACCCCGTATTCTGCATACCTTGCCATGCAAATCTCTGCCAGAGTGGGATTTGATATGTCTGGTTTGTGATGTGATAGGAAAGTTTTTCTCTCAGACAATCCTCCTGTGTCCAGCACAATTACAACATAATATGTACCATTAATGCATAAAATATCTTATCTGAACAATACAAAATGGCCACCAGGTAGCCATTTTGTCACTATGGTGAACTGACTGGAGAACACAATACGTGACATATGTACCTTTATTCATATTGCTTGGTTTCAGAATAGGGTATAAACACATCCTTGTTCATTTATAGGAGTGTATACCTTATTGCAAGATCTATTGTGATATATAAATTGGTGATATGGTAAAATAGAAAATATTACAGGTTTTTTCACATCCAATAAGGGTATAAAGACGTGTGAATCAGTGAATACATTTGAGCTTGGAGTGCATAATCAGCTTGTACTAATTACATAATTATCTAGGCTACTGTGACATATATATTTGATCTTACCCTGTAATGCTTACTGACAGCAATAATAAAGTTCGTTTTTCATCGCTACATTTGTCACAGCTGCAACAAACTTAAAGGAAGATTTGTTCATTCTCTGAATTTTGACCCTGCATTTTAGTCAAGCATTTTAGCAAACCAAAATATTTTATTTCCAGGTTGTGTTGTGTCTCTCTCGAACGGGTCAGGTGCCTGTAATATATAGTGCGGCAGAGGTTAAATATGTGAAAAAATGTTTGGAGTTCAATTATATGATGGTAAATTTAAAATAGATCTGGTTGAACTGAATCCATCTTTCCAGAAAAAAACAAAACTTTACCTTTGCACTCTTCCAGATTACAAGTGTTTGACACTAATTTCTGTGTTGATAGGGAAAAACAAGATTAATCAAAATAGACGAAAAATGTCAGGCATGTACATGGATGTATTAAAACAGGATATTTAAACATTAATCAAAATTAGCATGGAGTTGAAATTGATTAGAACAGAATGGCAATGTAATATTGGTCATGTCAGTTACTGTGTTTTTTATTTCCAAATGAATTCTAGCTTTTATTGAAAGTTGCAATTCAAGGATGTTTTCCAAAATATCTCAAGAGCAAAAAAACAATACAGTGATTTCAGAAGAGACTGCCAGATGTTAAACATACTTGACATTTATGGTTGATTTTTAGTCATACAGTATACTAAATGCCATTGGTGCTACTTCCTTGCCATAGAGGGCACTCTCCATGCTACTTGAAGTCTTTTCCATCTCTTCAGCATCCAAGAAAGTTGCTTACACATCTGTTTTGTGCCAGCCAACCCGACACAATTTTTTTGCCAAACATCATAACGTCAAGCGCTTGCATGTACAGTGTGTGTGCTTGTCAGATGTACATGTTGTTCAGTGTGTATATCTTAGTTGCAAACCTGTGAAATATATTGCCAGGTTTTATTGATAAGAAGTACTGACATGCTTTGTCACTATAATGTCAGGCTTACTCTCCCTGCTACACTGCTCTTTGTGAGTTTGACAATGCAGTGTATAAAACACTTTGTAAGTTTTTACCTTTAATGTTATTTACAACAATGCGAATACTTTTCAATCTGTCTAAGTTTTTTTAGGGTTTAACCCTCTCACCTTAATGGTTTGGCCCGAAGCCATTGTTTTCAATGATGATTTAGGACCTTTTTACAGGGAACTGGGATGAACAGGTTAAATCCATAAGCTACAGAGATTTTCTACTGCACTGTATCCAGGGACACTAGATGTATAGCTCAGTATTTTTATGATGTCTGTTCATATTACCTTCCGGTTGATATCATTATGTAATTATTTTGTCTGATTATTTGTCTATTTGTTTTGTTTAACTGTTAGTTTGTTTGTTTGTTTTGCTTACTCATCCTAACAAGATAGACTCAATAGTTACATTTCTATCATTGTTTGTGTTTGCAAAATTGCATAAATTAAAGAATTCAGGAAGTGGAAGACATACACACAAAAATGAAATAGTAACACATGACAGGGTGGGCAGTATCACAGTTTGTAAGGTACACAACAGACTCTCATCTCAAACTGTAACATGGATGACACGTTAATTGATGGCCCAAGCACCATCACTGTTATGCATTGACAAAGTGCATTGACCTTAGGGCAAGCTATAAATTATCATAGCACCTAAAGGCTTTTTATATATCACTAACTTTTTCATAATTTACATTTCAAAAGATACTTCATTTTAAGTCACATCTGCATAAGTATTGAAATCTGATAAAAAGAATGGTAATTTTATGTTAAAATGATCCGCATAATGCAGAATTTCACAGTCAAATGGATCGGTGGCTGATCACCAGCAACATTCAAAATGCAGGATGTATGTCTTGATTGTAACTACTCAGGAATGCCTTAGTGGACTCCACAAGAAAAAGGCGGAATGAAATTTCATGACATGTGACATATATTTGCAGTACAGCCAATGTCATAATCTTTTATTGCTATCGCTGATAATGGGCTGTTTTGTGAATTCAACATGCCACAAGGCAAATCTGTGAAATGTTATAAATTTATCATTCATATCATTCATTGTCAAATAATGCTATGTGCATGATATTGCAGGATAAATAAAAGCCACATCTTACTTCAGATCATCATGCCTATATTTGCTTCATGTGTGGAGCATTCTGATTGGACAATGAATACAATCTTCATGAGTGAAGCATTCTGATTGGACAATGAATATGATCTCTGGTTTTATCTCACTGAAAGTCATCCAAGAATTTAGGGATATGATTTTCACTGTTGATTATAGTTTTTCACAACACAGATCATGCCACTAAACTGTATCTACTGTGTTTAATCTGTATTTCAGCCGATCAAGTATATGGAGATCAAGAAATGCATTCCATTGTACGGAATCATTGCATGGATTACATGGTAAGTTGACTTTTTACCAACAACTTGGAGGTTTGTCTGCTCACCAAAGTTTATTTTTGACTCATACTTGTCATTTAAAAATTATCTAAGTCCACTGAGTGATCTCATCTGCAATGGTAAATCAGCCTCCTATTCTGATATTAAGGTAGCGGTAAAGGCTAGAGCGTCAGTTACAAACTTCAATAAAACTATTAAAACATGAAAGAAGTCAACATTCTCTGTGGAATAAAAAAAACTAGACATTTGGGGTCATAAGCATTGCAGAGTTATAGCCCATTGAAACTTCTGAAAAACTGACCAAATAAGAGGAAGTTGGGGAGTCCTTAGTGTATTAACTATGGTAGAGGTCCCCTAGCTTTTAAAAAAATGTTTGAAAAGGGAAAGTCATTTTTACTGTTTTTTAGGAAAGTTTGACAAGGCAGTGCTTGCATTCAGAATGCGTGACTGCTTTATAAATGCATTTTCAGATTCTTTGAGTGTCAAAGAGGTGTCAAAAGTGAGATTAACCAAAAAGACTGCTCTTTGACTTCAAAAGAGGGGTGCAAATATGGCTTGTTTTCAACAATTTTGACAGAATAACAGTTTTCCTACATAATTTTATACCAATTAAATCCAACCTTTGAAATGAGATATGGACATGGAATTTTTACAGCCTATTAATAAGGTTACAGATAAGATTTGTACGGCACAATTTTCCTGTATTTGAAGTACTTTTTGAAAAATCAGAGTTTGAAATTTGAAAGAATTTTTAATAATTTTTGATATGTAAACCCATGTAAAATCATAAAAACAAATTTTATTTACAAATCCTGCCATACAAATCTTACAATTAATAGTGTCAACATTTATAACTAATTTGGTAATATTAATTTATTATTAAATTAAAAGATGTAAAAAAATATGAAAAATTAAATTTTAATATTGATTGGTGTCATATTTCAAAATCATGGCTACAAATATACAATTTTTATATTCTTTGGAGAAAATATTAACTAAGGGAGTTATCCTGAAAATTGAACTAAATATCTTGATTCTAACACTTGAAACTTGACATTAACTCTGAGAAAAGAATTGGTGCAAAAATAGCCTTTACCGCTATTAAGTGATAAAGACTCCTTTCCCACGTAGGGTTTTACCTGAGTTTTAAAATATCCCCCATTTGGCAAGAAGAAATCAAAATTTACTTTCCAAACTAGAACTTCCACTGACCAAAAATAAGATACACTGTAAAGGCCCCATAGAAATTTTAAAAGCAAATATTCTTACGTATAGTGTTGAAAAGATTGTCCTTCTATTCAAGCTGCCACCAGTTTACTCCCATGTTTAATTTTTGACCTAGAAGATTCGTCGTAAACCACGCGCCTCTTTACGGCAACAGCTCAGCGCTACCCGTCAAGAGACCCGTCGTTTGCGCAGGTCAGCGGAGCGGAAATCATTGCTCTGGCAAGCGAGAATGCCTAGAAGATTTCTTTTGTCAGTCATAATTGTACCAAGTTTTGACAAAGTTGTCAGGCTGTATGGACAATATAAGCCATAAGTTGGCACAGGCATGAAATTTGACATCCTCAATCGGGCTATTGGAGTAGCAAATCTTGCAAAACTCAATTTTTTGTCAAAATATTTTTGATTTGGTGAGATTGTAGCAAGAGTTCTGCCAAGCATAAGCTACTTGCAATGTTTGCAGCTATCACAGTTGATTGTACGATGTTTTTATTCACTACCAGTCAATTAATCAAGAAACACACTTGTAATAAAAGAAAATCGTTTCTTGCAGGTTAAAAATGCTGATCATTTCTCTCAATATGTAACTGAAGATTTCAGCGCTTACATCAACCGTAAACGTAGTGACAACTGTCATGGTAACCACCCTGAAATGCAGGCTCTGTCCGAGATGTACAATAGACCCATTGAGGTTTACTCATATAGCTTAGGTATGTCTAGTTTCATTTTGAAGAGCGTAGTTTCAAGTCTCTCTGACTCATGTGTGCTCAGGTGAACTATCAAGTATGATGTCAATGTCACCACCAACATAAACTTGAAACAAATCATTCTATTTCTTCAGACAGCTTATATTATTGAATCATTTGTATTGGGATCGGATTTTGCCAAACTAGAAACAGAACAAACACTCACTGTCATTCTATACTTCCAAGATCATGTTCTAGAATTCAAAGATATTGAAATGTTTAGTCTGATGTAAGCGATCGTTTTCTGTGGTGTGGTTTGAGAGCAGGAAAGGGGGGAATGGGGGGTGTGAAAAGATGAAAATTAAGCAGTTTCTTGGGAAATTTCTAAACCAATGTGAGTCTACTGTATACATTGTTACAGTACTTCATATTTCTGTAATGATGAATTCAGTGTGCAGCAATCTCACACGGTATCACTCTGCCGTGATAGACTGCAAGATTTTGCTGTGTATGGGTGCTCTGCCATCTAGACTTAGAGATTTAGTCATTTATGGATGCTCAACTACTAGACTGAAAGATTCAATTGTGTATGGGTGCTTTGCCATGTGCAATTCAACCAAGGCACAGTGTTTAAGATCAGTTCTCTGTCTGGCTGGAACCGATTGCAGCATATTGTTAAGTTTATTGACAGGATATTGGGATCACAAGACTGCCCACATTGCTCCCTGAGTGGATGATAGCATTCCTTGTTATTGTGCAACCAGACTGGATAACTACATGTATTTAAATTAAGTTATATTTCATTTTGCATGTTTGAGAAGCCTACTAGTCAGTTGTGGGCAGTATTCATTTTTCTTTGAGTTCATTGCAGTAACCTACACTGTACCTGCAGTCCGTGGTTAGGGTTGGAGTTATCAGAGACCCATACATGATGGAAGCTCTCAGTGTATCTAGTTTGATTGCAGTTTTATGTTTAGGGACTTTAGACCATCATTAGATACCCTTCCTTTATTCATCCTGTACAATTGTCAATTCCATACTGTCACAATTTAGTAACTTTCATGGTAGTTTGTAGCGCCAGTAATATCCACTACAGTCCTGTGTGTACCTATCTAATTCACACATTGCAAACCTTTTTTTGTGGAATTTTAAATTGGTTGAAACAAGCTGCTTTCTTTTCTTCCTGGTCAGAAATATGCCTCTTTGAATGCTTTGTACAGCTACTCTGCGTAGTGTCGTGAATATTTTTAATACTCTCAAACACGGTCTCTCCACAGGCATGGAGGGGACAGTGTCCCAGACATACTTCACAATTCCTTGTAGACGAATTACATCTAGAAGGATTCGCTCATAAGTTTGTTTTTCCTTAATTTCAGAACCAATGAATACTTTTCATGGCAACCACAGAACAGACAATGAGCCAATACGTGTCAGTTACCATGGAAATGTGCATTACAATTCAGTAGTCGACCCGTTCAAGGCAACTATAGGAGTGGGACTTGGCCTGCCGTCGTTTGTACCCGGGGTGAGTATTCCACAGAGAGTTTGATTGCAAGTCAGTCACTCAACGTAGTTCAGAGTTGTTGAAATTGTGAATCTAAAATGTGCAGGATTTCTTCAAATCTATTATCTTTTTATGGTGTGTTTGGAGATTGATGAGTCTGTCCATCATGTGTACCAATTTGAAATGAAAATGTAACAATCTGTGGATTGTCATTTAACATGTGACATTTTAAAAATAATTTGGTCAATTTAGACGGTACTTGAAATTTCCTGAAGCCATCCTTACAGCAGTATGTTTTTAGGACAGGGAGGGGGCAAGGGAGGAGGTAATTTGTAAACTTTTTTGTGTCAAAGAGGGCTTGCTTTATTCAGTGGCTGATGTCAGGTTGGCTTTCCTTGGCACACTGAAAATCTTTGTTGTTTCAAACAAATCTGTTTTTTAGCTTGGAAATGCAACTGTACAGAACTCATTTTTGCTCTGGGCACACCAACAAAGCTTTCCTGCTGATTTTTGTTTTGTGTCATCATTTCAGCTGGCTGAAAAGAACCAAATGAGAGACGCCGCCAAGATGTCCGAAGCCTGGCATCTAGAAGAGGCTATGTTGGAAGACAAGTTAAAAGCCACAGACTGGGAGGCTACCAACGAGGCCATCGAAGAGCAAATTGCCAGAGAATCTTATTTACAGTGGTTGAGAGATAATGAAAAAAGAGCTCGCAAGGAGGAAACTTCAGTGAGTTAGAAGTTTATTCCATACACGGAGAGAATGTCACACAGTTTTGATTTTATGTTAATCACGATAATCAATATTAATTTGTTATTTTTGTGAAAAGATAACAAATTTTACACACCTGTCATTCAAAAATCAGTGTCATTCAATGCTGATGAACACAAGCAATCAGTTTATTTTCTTGCATGCTATACCAATAATTGCAAAAAATAATGTCAAACATTTAGAAATATGTGAAACAAAATTTGACAAATCCTACTAAGATCTACAGGGCCATTCATGATTTGTGTTATAATCGGACGGTTGATGACTTTGGAAACTTTCCATGTGATTGCTGAGATTTAGCTGTTACAACTTTTCAATGCATATATTCTGTTATTGTTACAAAGTCTTGTAGTGCCAGCGCCACCTGTGTTAGTGACGGCGCCACGTCCAGCAATTGGTGGGACTCAGTCTCTACTTCTGAGGAAAATTCCCAGCAGCAACAACAGCAACAGCAGCAACAACAACGTCACAGTCGTACTAGCAACCACAGTTCACCGCCTCAGAGTCCTATACAAAGGGATGCTTCAGAACAAAGACAACTATCTCCATTGCACACCAGTGTCTCCAGTCCAGGCCCTGTTGTGACAGGTAAAAAAAAGTCATTTCAAAGGTCAACAAACTCTCAGTCAGCGAGGACAGGCTGTAGTGCAGTGCATATGACTCTCTGCAACTCTTAGGCAGACTTATCAGAATTCCATGTGATGGAAATATAAACCGCCACAGACATGATCAAAAGTAGTATTGCAGCCTTGATAAGCTTTCTCTTTCATCATCTGTGTTCATGTTTTTGTGTGTACTGCTTGTTTTGCTGGGCTTTCTGCAATACAGGGGTCATTGACCTGTGAAATCATCATTGTGTATTGTTACTTGAATTCCAGAGTGTAGGGGCCAATTAGAACATAATTGCAATGCTAATTCATTGGAGATACATGCTATGTGGAAACAAGTGCCATGTTAAGGGTTTAGCCCTTTCAGGTAGTATGTGCCTCAAAAGTGAAAGACAAACTTTTGCTCAAACTTTCTTGGTTTAAACTTTAAAGCATTCTCTTACCAAATCAAGAATAAAATCAGGGTCACCAAAATTTTTGGATTTTCCAAAACCTAAGACTGGAAAATCTTTTCACTCCAAGAGCATAAAATGAGTCCTGACAAGTGGTAGACTAGAAAAGTATGGGGCAAATTGAGACTCCAAATATCTGTTCCAGAGGTGCTTTCTACCTAAGTGGGAAAACTTTGGCATGATTCCTTTGTTTTAAATCCTGGATGGGTAGATCTATATGCAGGGAAATAGGGATTGAAGGATTTTGTGTTAATAGGCACTAAGTTGTAGCTATGACATTCACTTTCATCAAGTAAAATAGCAACAATTTAGTCAACATGTATGTCACGGAGGCGTTTTTTTAATGCTTGGCAAAGGCCAATTACAACCACCATATCAATTTATTTCTTGAGTAAGCATCAAGAATATACCTTTCTAATGTAAAACCTATGGCAAGACAAATACTGAAAAGGCTACAAAAATGATGTGGGTGAATGCACTTGTTCTTTTATATCTTGATGCAACACTGAAAAAAAATTGTATCTGTTAGGTCCAACCTTTTCACTGTTATATTTTGGTACAAATTTAATCATACAATTTTCTATGGCCTTGTGGGACCTCAGAGGGTTAGGCAGTTGTACCCTGTGCACCCTATGTAGGGGTCAATCTAGGCATGATACATAGATCAGTAGGCAGTCAGAGGGTTAGGCAGTTAACCCTGTGCACCCTATGTAGGGGTCAATCTAGGCATGATACATAGATCAGTAGGCAGTCAGAGGTTAGGCAGTTAACCCTGTGCACCCTATGTAGTGGTCAATCTAGGCATGATACAAATAGATCAGTAGGCAGTCAGAGGGTTAGGCAGTTAACCCTGTGCACCCTATGTAGGGGTCAATCTAGGCATGATACATAGATCAGTAGGCAGTCAGAGGGTTAGGCAGTTAACCCTGTGCACCCTATGTAGGGGTCAATCTAGGCATGATACATAGATCAGTAGGCAGTCAGAGGGTTAGGCAGTTAACCCTGTGCACCCTATGTAGTGGTCAATCTAGGCATGATACATATAGATCAGTAGGCAGTCAGAGGGTTAGGCAGTTAACCCTGTGCACCCTATGTAGGGGTCAATCTAGGCATGATACGTAGGCAGTCAGAGGGTTAGGCAGTTAACCCTGTGCACCCTATGTAGGGGTCAATCTAGGCATGATACATATATCAGTAGGCAGTCAGAGGGTTAGGCAGTTAACCCTATCACCCTATGTAGGGGTCAATCTAGGCATGATACATAGATCAGTAGGCAGTCAGACGGTTAGGCAGTTGTACCCTTGCACCCTATGTAGGGGTCAATCTAGGCATGATACATATAGATCAGTAGGCAGTCAGAGGGTTAGACAGTTTACCCTATCACCCTATGTAGGGGTCAATCTAGGCATGATACATAGATCAGTAGGCAGTCAGAGGGTCAGGCAGTTAACTCTATGCCTATGTTGGCTTGATATATAAATAATTAGGTCGGGGTCCAAAGTAATACATGCTGTTATATGATAATTTGTTTACCTCTGTGTTTCTTAAACCACATTACATGTACGTCTACTTAATCATTTCTTTGTTGTGATACCACTTTCAGAAAACTCCATGATACCTAGTTTAAGTTCACCGACATCAGTGTCACCGGCGGGGTCACCTAGGGGTGCCTGCGCCGCCGCTTCACCTCGGCCAAGCACTGCAGCAAACGCCGTATCTGCCCTGGAATCAATACAGCAGCAACAAGAATGTTCAAGTTTTGTCACAGAACAACTTTCACCAGCACATTTTGGTGAGTGGTTCATGGCATTCTTTGTAAAGCAAATTTTTTTCCTCAGAACGTTAAACATTAAAGTGGTAAAGGATCAGAAATCAAACCCTTAGGATAGGGCAGTTTGTTCATCAGTTTTATCCCTGATCAAATTGATTACCAGAACACAACTTTCAATGAGAACAAAGGATTCAAATCACATCAATAGCCAATATCAACAAGCTCTGTGAGAAGCAGGCATTGATTTAATTGCTTTATGCTTTATAATCAAACATAGATGTTGCCCTAAGAAAGCTATTATGTCCAGGAACTGACAGCCTCATTCTGGGCATTTTTGTGCCACACCTTACACACATGTGCTACACATGACATACATGAATGCGTACAACTGTTCTCGTTTCCAAATTTCTACATGTTCTCTCCCCTTTTGACCATGACAATGGACTGTTGATTGGCCATTTTTAGCTACTATAGACTATAGTCTATAGAAGCTATTGGGATGGGTATCCGTCCGGCGTCAGTCTGTATGTATGTATGTATGTCCATTTGTGAGGCGTCCGTCCACTCAAATATCTTGAGAACCACAGTACTTACTGATTTGTTATTTGTTGTGTAGATGAAAAATATGATATTGAGAAACTTTTTTTCTAATTTATTGATATTGTTGAAAATATGCAAATTAGCGCCAAAAAGGCGTTTTTGGTAAAAAATCTTCGTCTTCATAACCATTGGTCAGACAGCTTTGTTATTTGGTATACAGGTCCCTAGGGATAACCCAACTTAGATTTGTTCAAATTGTGATGAAATATGCAAATCTGTATTTTTAAGGATTTTTTTGGTCATTTTCGGTCAAAACTTTATTTCATCAAAACCGCTCGTCTGGCAGCTTTGATATTTGGTGTATAGGTTCCTACAGATGAACTTAATATGATATATTGCTTTAATATTTGGTTTACAGGTCCCTAGGATGACCTTAGTGAGATAATTTCATACAGTCAGGAAATACTTAGTTTTGTATCCATGTCTATAGTAGCTTCAGGGACTTTGGCCCTATGTTTAATGGATAGAAGCCTATGGAAGAATTATTTCAAATGGAAAATTGTACTTTGCTAAAAATTCAAAGTTCGTACAGCCAGCACTCTACTATTCTGGAATTCAAATAAAGGGTAATCTATTTTCCCATTGTTGCCAGGTGATTGAAAATGAAAGTGCAACCAGACGACGGGAAAAAAAAGTAATTGTCCTTTCCTTTTGAACAAGCCAATAATGAACATGCGTCATTGTTTCAAATAACAACAGAGTGTTGGCAGCGTTTCAAGCCTGCAATGAATTTTTTTTTTTCACCTTCCTATCCAACAGGTTTATCTGAATGGGATGATGACGATGCCATACTAGCGTCTGTCTTGGCAGCCTCACAGCAAGAGTACTTTGATAGTCTAAAAAAGAGTGCTGGAGGTAGAGATAGTAATTCACCTGGACCCAGCACATCATGACCAAACCAGCCAGAATGCATATCTGTCTCTCTCACATGTTCATCCTCTTTTATTCTTGTGACATAAGATAATTAAAAACAACGAAAATGTCCTTTATCATAGTGATTCAAATCCTCTGAGAAATAAATAGCTGCTTATCATACAAATAATTTCACTTTGCCTGTTGGACAGAGTAGGGTGACTTTAACATCTCTCTCGTTTTTTTTAGTAAATACGTCACTGCTTCGGCAAAGTACAATCATGACTTGCTTAAACAGTAGAAACAAAAAAATAATGACCAATTTGTATGTAAATTTGTATGACATTTTGAAAAAAACCCACAATAGTTCGGATTGTGCAGATATCAGAAGAGTGATACGGGTCAGCTTCACTGCTGACTTTTATAACCTCAACCAGATTACACTCAACACGACTTATTTTTGAAGATCACAGGAAAAAAGATGAGGACATGAATATTTATGGGGTAATATTTTGCCAAAAACCTGTGACAACTCTATGCCAGTTCACGGAAGTGTCAGATAAGTCTAGGTAAAAACTTTTGAAAGCAACGCAATACAAGTCAGTATCCATGGCAACAGGTGATGCATGCATTTTCTACACATGTATGTATCTCTCTCTTTTTGTGTTTTTATTATCTCAAGGTTTGATTGAGAGTTTTATTTCCATTTTGTGGTGACTGTACACACGGAAGAGAAGTCTCTATGATCTGTACAAAGATGACTTTCTAGACTGTTTACCACTCTACATCATCACTGTCTAATGTATTTTCTAAAAGTGGTGTAGGGGAGAGTATCCAAAACATCAAATAAAACAAGGTGGTGATTTTTCCCTGAAGTAAAACATGCATCATGCCTTATAATTATTTTCGGCTCGTGTGTTGGCATAGTCTACAAAGTTGGCCAATGTTATGACCCTTCTGTTTGTGTGTGTGTGTGTGAGTGTGTGTGTTGAGTGATTAAATTTTTGATCCTCATAACAAAAAAATGTTCTGTCAAAGTAATGTAATTCAGTATCTGGCATATCTTTTATGAGGAATCCAGGTCTGATTGGTTGTTGAATGGTGCAGCTTGCATAATTAACCTAATTTGCATAATAGTAATTTATGGCACCTATGCATTATTTTAAGATTTACATTGAAATTTGATGGAAATAAATTCTCTGTCTCCCAAGTCGTATTTATAACACGATTGGAACTAATTTGGGATAATTAGATGGTGAAGTAATGCGGATTTCATCTACAAATGTAATCTCATCTGCGTTTCTTTTTACGTTACACACTTGTTTTTATGAGTTATTTGCAATATTGCAACATTCAGCTATACGGCACCTAATACTTTTGAGAAATTTGAAAAATATGAAAATCCAATTATCCCAAATTAGTTCCAATCATGTTTTATTTCTGTGGTTTGTCTATGGAGCCTGTTTGAAAGAGGATTAACGTAACCTTAATAAGATGCCAAAGTATTGCTTAATTGAAGGTTTTGTTAGTGCTATATGCACTGCTTATTAGCTCATGTACATTGAAGACAATTGGAACTAATTTAGGGTAATTGAATCCTCATATTTTTCAAATTTCTCAAAAGTGTTTGGTGCCCTGTGGCTGAATGTTGCAATATTACAAATTACTCATAAAAACAAGTGTATAACTTAAAAGAGAAAAGCAGATGAGCTTACATATGCAGAATCAACCAACACTACTTCACCATCCAATTATCCCAAATTAGTTGCAATCATGTTACTGTGAAATTTGAAAATAAGCTAAATGAAAGTGGAGTGCGCTGAATTTGATTGAATGTCTTACAGACACATTTGGCATGCTGAAAGTTTATCATAATATGCTTCACTTGAATCTAACCATCTGATTTGATGGAGCCAGGATTTATATTCTTAATAAGAACACCACAGCAGCATAGAAAGCTCGCACAAATTTTGAAATTCCAGTTTGAGACCTCAATATGCAATCATGTCAGACAGGTCTACAGCTTGAGGTGAATTTTAATTGTTAAATTTCAGTCTGGTGTAGCTCCATTAAATCCCCAATGAAAAGCTTTTACAAGCAACGACAGTGATCGAACTACAACAGCCATATTTGAATTTCTTGTTGATCATTTTTCAAATAAAATTCACCAAGATCGATTATTTTAATCGGCGTGTTGTGGTAGCGTATTGTATGGAATCAGCTGTGCACGTGGAAGCGTGGCGGGTACTGACACGTTCTTCTAGAGTTGGTGGTTAGGTTGCTGAACCGACATCACTAATATATATACCTCCTAAATTTGCATACGAAATAACAACAATGTCCTCTTGTATTTAACTTTATCATAGTATAATGAGGTTATAAACGGTGTGCTTGGGTATTTGGTTGTGGATATAAGACTTCTGGGGTTAAACTAGCATATTGCCCATGTTTTGGCATGGCAAGGTGAGTTTGGTTATGGTTTCGTAAGTATGGCTCTCTGATTATCAACTCATCTGAAACATACCATTGCATCTCAGACCTCATAGGGAATGAAGGAGGTCAAGCTGTCTTGGAAATTATACGACTCTCATGGACAAATCATAGAATGCAATGACTTGTGCCTAATCATTTTTTGCTTCAAAATAATGTAAATCTTTGCTATGTGCAGAATTTTCAAGGGCTTCACTTAATAATCTAGGTTTAGGCTTGCATTAATTTCCGTTGAGTAAATTGGTTTCAGTGATATCTGAAGCGATACAGAACAGACAAAATTTGAATTGTTGTACTTGTGAAATCTTTCCATAAAATCTGTATAGAGAATGCCCCATACAAATTATTAGTCCTCATGGACACCGTCCGGGGGACATAGGTTTGGTCATGTCTGTTTGTCCATTCATGCAAATATCTCAGAGATGCCTTGAGCGATTTCATTTAAACTTGATACAAGGATTACTCCCTATGTCATACATATGCACTTCGATTTTTTTGTGATCCTATGTAATATGGCAGTGTGACGGACATTTTACTAAAAAAGCAGGGACTATATCATTGACAATGACTTTGAAAAAGAGCGCTATTTCTAGAGCGACTGCACAAAATGTGATGAAACTTTATAAAGATGTTTGTCAAACAGAGCTCTGATAGCACACAACGAGATATATCAATATTGCATCAATTAATTGCTAATTTGCATATTTGATGAATATTTGTAATTAGGGTGATAAGCCTAGAAATACTGCAGCAAATTTGATGAAACTTGGTTCAGATCTTTAGCGCACAGTCTCATACTAGTGTACAACGACACTTAGCAGTGTCATTGGAATAAATTGCTAAGTTGCATATTTAATGAACCTCACAAAATAAGAACTACTTTGTTTGCAGAAATTGAGATTGCTACTGTCAAGAGTTCAAACGATGAATATCAACCAAAACAGCCTGATTATCGTTTAGTCCAAATTATTATCGATATCAGCAATTACCGGCTGTTTAAGCCAGTAAGGACAGAACTCTTGAACAGTGACAAGCGTTTATTTTTTCATGTACCATTTGCAAACAAGGGGATTGACCAAATAAACATCATCAATATTTTGCATGATAAAAAAAGTTGTGTGGAAAAAATACCTCCATATTTTAAATGTCAAGAACAACCTATAGTTTCCTACTCATACACAAAAACCATTGGTAGGAAACTTTTTAACTATAACAATGTCTTGAAAAATTTCAACTTTCCATTAAACAACAGCAGAACTTGCAATTGCTTGTCATCCCCCTTTTGCTATAAACCACTTGGTCACATAATAACTGGTGACCTGACCATCATTACCAACAGTAAACTTCGGCAACTCTTTCAATATGGCCCAAAATATCGAGAGCCACAAAATATTAATTGGAATTTAATTTCAGAATTATCATGGATGCCGACGAAAAATATGCAAGAGTGTGGCTGCAGTTGAGGAAGTTGACGTGAAATGCCTCTCTGACTGGCTGAGCAAAGTCAGAGATAAATTAAAATCACGTATTTCACATTAAATTTTCCGTTCACACAGTAAAGGTGTAAATACTTCCTCAGTATTAGATGACCCGTCTGTCAAAGCATGCCTTGATGCTATGTTGTAGTTCCTGCAGACAAAGCTTCAAACAACATTATCTTGTCTGTAGGAATTATTATATCAAGTGTATAATAGATGAATTAAACCTTCATTCAGATAAGAGTAATACAACCTACACTCTTTCCTCCCTCACTGATGAAGACATTTTTTCAAATCATTCATCTGTGCTCAATGAATTTGGCATTCCTTTGAAAGAGAAGGACAAAAAACTGCCTATGTTGTATTGGATACCTAAACTGCACAAGAACCCTTACAAACAACGTTTTATTGCAGGATCAAGCAATTGCACTACCAAACATCTGTCACAATTATTGACTATAATTTTAACAACCATCAAAAATGGTCTTTTTCGATATTGTGACAAAGTGTATGAAACAAGTGGGTTGAATCAAATGTGGATACTAAAAAATTCGAAGGAATTGTTGCTTGATTTAAAAGTCAAGAAAAACAAGTTCAGCTCAATCCGAACATTTGACTTTTCCACATTATACACCACAATTCCCCACGATAAACTTAAAACAAGCTTTCCTGCATAAAAATGGCAGTAGAAGGTACCAATACATTACCATCAAACATAGGTCAGGTTATTTCAGTAACAACATGGATGCCCAGCACAAATACACAGATGAAGAAATTATTAAAATGCTTAATTTCTTAATCGACAACATATTTGTTAAGTTTGGCGGTATGACATTTCAACAATCTATCGGCATACCAATGGGTACAATTGTGCACCCCTTCTTGCAGACTTATTTCTGTATTCATATGAAGCAGAGTTCCTACAATCTCTCTACAAAGCAGGGTCTAAAAAACTTGCAAGGCGTTTTAACAACACGCACAGATATATTGATGATCTGATTAGTCTAGACAATCCAGACATATCAAATTACTTACATCATATTTACCCTGGTGAGTTGGAAATCAAAGAAACAACAGAGGGTAGAAACTCTGCTTCATATCTTGATCTGTTCCTACAAGTGGGTACTAATGGGCTACACACTAAGCTGTATGACAAAAGGGATGATTTCGATTTTGAAATCATAAATTATCCCCACTTATCAAGTAATATTCCGTCTGCACCTGCTTATGGTGTGTACGTGTCTCAACTTCTCAGTACATGTATTGTAGGGCTTGTGATTCCTACACTGATTTTCAACTGAGACACAGCTCATTGGCATCAAAATTACTGAGACAAGGATACACAACAAAAAGACTCGTTAGGACTTTCAAAAGTTCTACGGTCGATATGACGACATTGTGGCCAAATATGACACCTCGGTCACTCAAATGATTAACGACAGCATTTCCGGCTTTGACTTATTACAGTGATTCATATCCTGTATCTTTTCATACAATATTTAGACAATTTTGGGACCAATCCTGACGGGTGTAGCATGCTAGCAGGGTACGCTTACCCATTCCGGACACCTGGTACCACCACTAACTATCAGTGGTTCAGGATGGTCCTACTTAAATTTGTAAATCACAATTGTCCCATGGACCTGGTAATGTATTACCTTGAATGGAAATGATTATTGGACCAGTTTAATGTCATATTTCTAATTAGTGGGCTATCTCCAGAACCACTGATCAAATTTGATGAAACGTGATACAGATGTTGATCTTCCAGTAGTGTTATGGCATGCAAAGATAAGTAGTAGTATCATGTGCTGTTTACATATTTAATGAATTTTCGTAATTTGTCTGGTATGGCGAGAAACGATTGATCAAATTTCATTGAACTTGGTACAGATGTTGAGCTCACATTGCTTTAACATTGAATAAAGACACTATGTAGTGTCATGTTAAGGATGTACGATCGGAAAAAGTAAAAGTAGTGTCAATTTTTTCAAATGGGGTTTTTTGAATACCTACATATGAGAGTAGTCCAAAACTGGGAAAAAAGATGGGGTCACCGCGCTTGTTTTTATTACAAAATGACATTAAAAATTCACGGTTTTTCACAAAATCACTAAAAATCAGTAAAACAGGTCATCATTTTCATATTTATATCATGATTGCATTTTTCACGTTTACACTATAAAAGAACACACAAATTATAAATTCAAGCTACTTTGAAAATTTTGCTTACATTAAAATTGAGTTAAAACGTCACGATATTTATTTTTTAACCAAAATTGCAATAAATATGCCCCAAATTTTAGGAATGGGAGAGGGTAATTTATTCATTATTGATAGTTTCTAACAATGTCAATTTTCTCAAACTTTGCTAAATAATAGCTCTTTTTGTGAATTTTTCAAAACCACATTTTGTTCAGTAGGTCACCGAGCTCGATTTTTCACAATTTTGCAAAATGTAACGAGGATTTATAGGTCCTGGCGATAAACCAAGATCTCCATGATTCGTCGTGCGAGGGCGTTCTTTAAATGCTGCTGACCTGCAGTGGCCTTGTCCAGGCATGGTCATGACTCAAGCCTACCTGTAAACTTTAATGAGAGGGAAATGACAGAACAAAGCTTAGACTTTCAGGTTGTTCTACTTTTTAAAGTCTATATATTAATACAGCATACAAAAAAATCATGTAATATTTATTGCTGTGACGCTTTTCAGTGGGGAATAGGTTGACTTCGCTGCAGGCTAAGTTGTCACACACTTCGTGGAGCCAGGAGCCGAGGCGGTGAATTGTTTCCCCAATACACGATGACAATCGTAAGGCAAGCCCACTACAAGTGTACGTCAAGATTTTCGGCTAGTACACTCAAATCGACAATGCGATGGCCATTCTTCCATTTTCCGGTAGGTCTATTAGCGACACTTTCATTGGGATTGTCTTTCTAGCGAATCGACGTCACACTTCTGACTTACGCTGTACAGACTATGGTCATGTTGCATTTTTTTTATCTCTTTGCTGAATTCTCGTACCTTCCAGCGTGTTTTGAGGGCACGCTGAACATTTTCTCGTCGTGATTTTTCTCCGCGGGATAGAAAATTTCCTATACCCGCAGACGACATTTTGTACAACGCAAAAACGTTCGGAATGTCACTATGCCCGCGTGGTTTCTATGGATACATTTTTGCGCGGAAATCTGCGCAGTACGCTAATATTTTTCCGACCGTACATCCTTAATGAACTTTCCTAATTAGAGTGATTTGTCCAGAAACACATCAAATTTGATTAAACTTTGTTCAGATGTTGATCTAACAGTGCTGTTATACAATTCATTGATACTTAGTGGTATTGCTTATGAAATGTGGTACACGTGATAATCTGTCAGTGTTATAATAGAATGCAAAAATGTTTCGCAACATCCTGTCCATTATTTACTAATTGACTTATTTACTAATTGGCTTATTTAATGACCTTTTGTCGGAGCCCACAAGGACTTGCAATCAAAGTTCCCATTAACATGTGGGGACTGTGTCATCAACGATGACTTGTTCATTGTGAGCTTGATCTCGCAAAAGTGCAACATTTACCACAGCTTTGAACCTAGCTTTATTAGTGACATTGTGATGATTTGGTTTCCAGCATTACTAATGTCTTTGAAATGTGAAATAATTAAGACTCCGGGGTAGTATGTGCTTTTTGGCAAATTACCCAATATTTACCAACACTAGAAATTTATAATGACCACCATCCCTGTGTTACCGCTATGGAAAACAAAATATTCGATTTCCACAAATAAGCCGGTGAAAACACTCCATGCGCTTCAAAATGAGTTTCTGAGGTGCATATCAACCTAAGTGAAAAAGACTATCGGAAATGAATGTACAACTCAAGTAGATTTGTGGACAATTTTGATATAGTCACGGTCCCTCCTTTGTGGAGGGACCGTGATATAGTGCAATGGCGAGTTTCAGGATTAGGCGCTTCGAGAGATTGGATAATTTGTCTGTCCGTTGATAGAGGGCGCTCTTTGACCTCGAAAAGGAGAACGAGACAATAACCTGGAAGAGCTCAAACCCCCCCCCCCCCTAACCAGCCCCCCCCCCCCCCCCCCCCCCCCCCCCGGTGTGGTGACACTCTCAGAAAGCATGGGCATCCATGCTCGTTCAACAAAATTTCAGGATGCCCCTAATCTGGGGTTTTTTAACAAAAAAAGGCCCCCTTACTTTGAGAAATATGGGAGAAAATACGACCGAAAATACTCCCTTACAAAATCCAGGAGAGGAAGACGTAATGTTAGAGTCAGGTCAATGCTGAATTATGATATTGTTTACACATATATTAACACATCAGAGTCTAAAAGAAACTGTTAACTTTGGAACAGGAGTGTCAAACTCATAAAATTCATTAGATTTCGAATCAGAGTGTTAAACCAGATCAAAGCATAGGAAATGCACAATTAAACTTTTGGTGAAGTTTGAGTGTCTGGTAGGCATTTTCTGGGATATTTCAAACCCTTCTTAGGCCAGGTTTTTGGAAAAGTACCCCTTTTTCTCGATTTCACGGACCCGTGATAGGGAATAAAAAACATTCCCTTCCCCGTGATTTCAGAAACACGCATGGATACCCATTTCCCCCGACAGTGACACCACCGGGCTCAAACCAGGCCTTCTCAATTGCTAAGCAGAACCACAGCATCTGTTGTAAAATGTTTATATGTCGGGGACTAATGCAATCAAATCAATTTTCTTGTGATAAATGAAACAAAAGTAATTTAATGGTCTCGCGAGAAGAGGAGAATAACCGCGCCGACAGCTTTCAAGCCAACGGTAGCGCGTAGCGTTCAGATACTTGTCCGGAACCTCTGCTGTGGAGGTTGCCATAGCGAAACTTTAGAAAGTTTACTCCTACAAACTGTCACAATGAGTCAACTTGTCGCTGCGTTTCGGAAAATTGCCGACTTTTTTGCGAAATGACTAACTTTAAACTCGTACAATGACGGGCGCCAAAAAGCACACGCTATTCTTTGACTTCGGGATGGAGTCGAGAAATTTGAATGACGTGATACTTTTTCTGTGTTTTCGGGACAAACATCGTAACATGTTTCCTCGTCTGCAGACATGTGGGATATATTTCAATGTCATGAAACCGCACGACACTTGACAGACCATTGATTCTGATGTTATTTATCAGTGTTCATCGGGAAACTGCTCGTCAGATCTGACTATGGTACGCAACAGTTGGACGACTTCATGCAGCCCTTGAGTTTCAAGGAATGTCCATTTGAAACATGGAGAGATTTTTGTAACCCGGAACTTTGCAAAACGACCTTCATCGAAAAGAAAACTGGAGTATTAGGGAGGGATCGACAAACCTGATCCATGTGATGTAAATATAGGAGGTGTGCAATAAGAAAAAGTAATGCAATTGTCACCTCTATTTTTAACATTGGTATATTTTGTTGTTCCGGTGCGTCCTGTAATCAGCATCCTTGCATCGTATCATTAATGATTATAAATCTTATAAAATCGTCGCGAATCTGAGATGGATCTGAACGCAGTCAGGTTCTTTAACTAATTCTGATCTTGATAACAGTAAAAATGACCATATATATATTACGTTTTTATTTGCATTGCATGGGGATAACTATTAATAGCTTACATAGCAATCTTACTTATGTCGGTTCTTGTATGTTGATAATACGCCGGTCACTTTCAAAATATTCGCAAAGTTTTAAAAGTGTTACATGATGAGTAAGTTCTTGGTTGCTGTAAGTTTGATCCGAACAACGGTATCAACATGATTTGAATTTACAAAGTCCCGATGACTTTCACCAAAGGTAAATTGTAATAATACCTATGCTCGGCAGCTCTGCTTGCTTGATGCAGTTTTGTATGAATAACATGAAAGCGTTACCAGGATGTGTTTATGTTTAACGATATCAATATACCACTGTAACGCCAGTCAACGTATAACATTCAATGTGATGAAAATAAGTTCGTTCGTAGATTGTTTTGTTGGATTTTTCGTAAATCTATCATTCATCGAAGCGTATTTCTCATGTGAATATGTACAAGTGTATTCTTAAAGAACGACAAAATTCCTCCATAAACCAAGGTGCGCGACTATTCAAACGGTTTACACCCTCTTCTTTTGAGGAGATCGACCTTTGGCACAGCAGATAGCGGGACACGTTGTGCTGCGCACGTAGCTTCCTCTTTGTCATTCGCTGTACGGTTTATTCAGGGACATGTTTACAATAAAGCGATATCCGCTCAACTCTCACTTGCGGGCAATCAACATTAAAGTTAGCATCGCCTGATGATTGAGCAGTCTATGAAGAAGCCGGTACAACGGATCTCCTCTTTTGACGGGAATTTACAATCTTGTACACCAATGAAAGAGGTTGGATTGCAAATGTGCGGTTGTGCAGTATTAGCTCATGGGATGGAGTTCGGCTCGAAAAGGTGGACGTCGTCTTTCGGGAATGTTAGGCTGCAAAGTTTTTGGGGCATGCATAGGATGGCAATCCCAGGATGGCATATGGCGCGGACTTGAGGACAACACGGGACACTAGCGACACGAGAGGGATCTATAGCCTGTCTTGATACTTGTCTATTCTGAAAGTGAGTCAGATTTGAAGTGCATTTTCTTGAAATGTATAAATATATGAAAACTGCCGCTGAAGAGTTGGAAATATGGCCCTAAAAGTCCACAATGGATGTAACTGTACGGTTGGTATCTGACCCCACAGCTGTGTGACTGTTCGCTTGTCCAATGACAGATCGCGCCATTACCCTGCATTGAAAACATACGTACGATATAAATTCACCGTCACGTATAAATGGGTGAAGTTATCCTTCGTATGCGAAGTTTTTCTGAATTTTGAAAGTCTGGTATTTTTAAATAGTACCTGTTAATATTACAGTGGAAGTGGTGGAGCAGAAACTTACGGGGTGCGAATGTTTACAATTTGTACAAGTAACCGGCAAAAAAATTCGAGTAGGACCATGGACAAATGTGTTTAAAACTATATCCGCAAATATTCTTAAGCTTGTCTCTTGCATAATGTTCGTTTGAATGGTTCGTTTTGATGCATTTTGATATTATGATCTATTAAATCGTTGAAACGAGGGCTTTAATATTATGTTTTTGCAAATGTAATCCCAATATACCCGGCTCACAAGAACTGCATAAATTATTGCCACCAGTGAGACAGGACAGTGACCCCATCCAATCCTTGTGCTTCCCCACGTAGAAGTGACGCACGCTTATAAATAAAACTGAACATTTCATTCCTTTCGTTTGACGAGCCTCGGCATATGAATTTTACCGGAGATTTGCCGTGTATTCGGAATGAGAATGTGCATTTTTGTGCCTGTAACGGGAAACCTGATGAAATCCGCAACAATTGCTGTGACCCTCGTCTGCAAGTTGTCCTTCATGGGGCTCCAGAATCCACCCTTGACACAATTTACGCGGGAATGTTCGGTATTGTGTGAAAGGTCTACTATCGGAAAATTAAGTGAATTTTTACAACCACCTTGTTCATCGTTCCCTCTTTAGCGGAATATAGCCTGGAGGTGTTGAACGGGATTTTAGCGCCATGGTTCGTTTATTCCACTTGAAACTCTCTCGCGTTGACACCAACTCGACTGACAACTGCGGAACTTCAATATTGTACTGTGGAGGGACCGTGATCCGGGATATTCATCGTTGTGGAACTGACAGAACCATGAGTCTTGCAGGGGAATATTCCAGGACACCACTAATTCCAGGGCAAAGCTCAGCGCGCCACAAAGAGCCCTTCTCCCGAGTCCCAGCTTAACTCAACTATCACCTGTTCGGGATTTATTTTCCCTAGGAGTTCGTGGATTTTACGGTAGAGTGAACGAAGGGAATTGACATCAGAGGGATTGCTATGTAATACAATATTTGGATGAAAGATAGAACACTTATTTTGAATTCCCTTTAATTTGGATGTGGACATGGAATCTCGGCGTAAAGTAAGTTTTTGTCTGAAATTGAACAATTTGACAATGTTGTTTTTCTGTATATTATTACGTGTAAAAGTTTACATCGGTGAACATTGTTGAGAAATCAGTATTGTTTTCAGTTTCTATCTGGTCATAACAAAAGAAACTTGATTGATTTTTCTAGACCGATAAATGGATTGCAAGGAGTATTACTCGAGATCTGAGATCGGCCAACGATGTCTTTCGACAATTGAAATAACTAAATAGGAAATTAAATAATTAGTGTGACTAAATATCGCATTTTTTAATTATTTATTTATTTGTTTATTTATTTATTTATTTATTTATTTACCCATGTCTGGAGCCAATACTGAGAGTAGCATAAGGGACTGACGCCTATTCAAGTTTACAAGATAAATTATTTAGCGAAAGTCATATCGAAATAATCAGTGTTGAACTCGTTACCGCAGTCTGTATGTCTTTTGTCCAAAAAGTTCTTTTTGAAAACCGAAGTTTAGTCCGGACTAAAATTCAGTCGTCGACAATGACATGGCATATTGCACACCTTTGTTCTATTCCGCTCTGCGCCTACGCGCCCCTATAGACGTGTGTACATATACCTGAGAAGAACCCGGCATATGTACACACGTCTACGGTGCGCATAATGGCAGCGCGGAATAGACCACAAGTGATTGTGGTGTATATGTATGCCTTGCCACGCCAAGTCAATTAGTTGCATTTCAAGAAAGTAACTTCATTATTTTCAGCGTCTTGCTTTGATACTCACAAAAACACCCGTAATATAAGCTTACTGTGTTTTGAAGTTTTGTTAGATTTGTTCAAATTGTGATGAAATATGCAAATCTGTATTTTTAAGGAATTTTTTTGTCATTTTTGGTCAAAAATTTATTTCATCAAAACCCTCGTCTGACAGCTTTGATATTTAGTATACAGATTCCTACAGATGTACTAAATATGATATTATTGAATATATGATGAAATCTGCAATTTTAAATTTTTGGTGCAATTTTTGCCATTTTTGATCAAAAAATGTGTTTCTCAAAAACTGCTTGTCTGATGCCTTTGATATTTGGTATACAGGTTCCTAGGGGTTGTCTTAGTGTGATATATTGAAATTTCATGAAATCTTCAATTTCAGTATTTTTGGGTCAATTTTTGCCATTTTTGGTCAAAATATTTGTTTCTCAAAAGTTACTCGTCTGATAGCTTTGATATGGTATACAGGTTCCCAGGCTTTATCTTAATGTAATAAATTGAAATGATGATGAAATCTTCAATTTTGTATTTTTGCAGCTAATTTTGCCATTTTTGGTCCGGCCATCCTGAAATGATCTATCAAAGATAACCACCTTCTTTATCAATACATGTGTCACAAAAAGTTATTCTCTACATAAAGCAGCAGAACTCTGCCGACTGTTGGGTCGCTTGTTTTTTTTAAAACTGCTGGTCAGACAGCTTTAATATTTGGTTTACAGGTCCCCAGGATGACCGTAGAGAGATAATTTCATACAGTCAGGAAATACTTAGTTTTGTATCCATGTCTATAGTAGCTTCAGGGACTTTGGCCCTGTGTTATTTTTTGCCAAGGCGTTGAAAATGAATTTACATGACAGCTGACGATGCGTACAGTGTACATTTACACGCATGAGGAAATACGATATAATTTTAAAGCAAAGAATACAGAGATCACGTAAAGCAATACTTTCATTGCAGCCATTACACGAACTTTGTAGAGACAACGTATAACAAGAAATTGCTAGTATCATCAGCTTCTCGACGCATCAGACATAAAAATTTAGTATGGAAAGCGCCCCCTATCATAGTTGACGACGATTCTTTCCACTGCTTGTGGTTACAGTCCAAGTTTCTCAATGTATATCGAAATTAAGTCTTTCGATGTAGATTTTGCGAATTTTGATGCGATGAAATTATTGCATATAACACACATTTACCGATAGTGAACGACATTGTGACGAAAATACACGGACATAACCAGGTAATAGGGTCCTGTATTCCTGTTCAGTGAAATAGTGGGGATTTAAGAGCGACGTCGCCTAAATAGCACCACCAAGAGACAGAAATTTAGCTTCATTTGTTTAAAACTGAATTGCATTAACAGCAGCTGCCAAATACATGTAGTTATAACTGGCATATCCATAGTAACATAGTTATAATACTGATCATGAAGAGCTTGTTTTCAATATGTTGTATTGTAAGGAACTGCTTTTTTTGCACATAAATAAAATTCAGAGAACTAAGCCTAACAAATAAACAAGGACATTACAACACGTGCTTCCTATACACGAGCGTCAACATATGTGTATCATTATTACCCTTATTGTACATGTAGGTATGTATGCGTGCCCACATTCGCATGTTCCAATATTATTTTCAATTTTTTATTAATTAATTAATCTGTTTATGATCATTGTATTTTCATATCTTTACATGTATGTGTGAATTATGTATGTAGGTATCTGTGTATATGTGTGTAACTAACTAGATACCTGACGGCATTAAAGTGTTTTTACTTGTTTTTGTTATTTTTTCAAGGGTAGAACATGTTTTGGTTGAATGCTATTAGCGAATCTTCGGTACACAGTAGGTGATGGTTTAAATACGTTGCTATTGTCAAGGTAAAACCTTACGAAAATGCTAAATCGCCATGTCACAAAAAAAAAATCCTACGCGTCATGCTGGTATATACGTTGCCGTCATTATGCATCGTGACGTCTTAAGACGACAAATGTGCCGTGTTTTGTTCGTTTGACAAGAATTGCCCTTTAACGCTCTGAACAATGGGAAAGGCTGTGTTATTCACGAAAGAAGTAAACAACGTTCTATCATGAGTAGGCAGATATTTGTCGGCGTTTTGATGATGTCGCTGACTCACGCAGTCTGATCAAGTAATAGATTTGCCGAACGTTATTTTTCGATTTTTGGACTGTACATTAGTAAACAAATCGATTTTGCTGGTATAAATATATCGTTCTTGTAATATTTTTGCGCGATGAACATATAAGGCCAAAAATAGAACCAGAACAGGTGCGTTTTGCCCACGGGGTAGTGTAAAAATAAAGCCCTTACAAATTTATCACGTTAATATGAGCGTGATCGCTCGCCGTATTAAAACAACATTAAGAGCGACAAGCGGTTTTTTTTTACTATTTCAAATTAGCACGTGACAGTGCCTAACATTCCGACAATTATGTTTACGAAAACACTTACGCGAAAGGTGTCGCCGTTGAGTGTTTACGGAGGCTGCGCACGTTCGAGGTAACGCTGGGGGCGCCATCACGAGACAACGCGACAGACTGATTCGTGCTGTCTCACCACTCAACGACCTTGAACTGTCTGGCACGTTCTTTTAGGTCAAATACAAGTATTCCGAACACGATCAACCCTTGGCAGTTTAGGCCCATTTAGATTTAAACATTTTTGTTGTATTTCTGTACTTTGTCGCGCAGTAGAACGAAATTACATGTACATTTGTGTGGGAAAGGGCGTTGACGCGAGATATAGGATAGGAGCTTACATAACGTGTAGGAAACCGAATCAAAGTTATTTCCTTAATTTTTTCTGTCGCCCCAATTTTAACAAATTGAAGGCACACACTTGAAATAAGTCAGTATACAGTCTCTCTCTCTCTCTCTCTCTCTCTCTCTCTCTCTCTCTCTCTCTCTCTCTCTCTCTCTCTCTCTCTGCAACGCTGCGGTGCTACTAGGGCACACACGCTGCTTCTTGTACTTGTTACCCAATAAACATGACAAGGGCCAAATACTACTATATGAGTTCTACATTGCCCGTCTCTATTTCTATTCGTCAGGTGTTCTGTAATTCCCTCAAGTTGCTCTCTTTGAACACGTTACTCGATCGACTTTTTAGTAATGGCAATTACATTGGCGTACTTTATTTTTAGGCAGAACAGGACCGAATTGAATCAGAAAACAGCCACAATACCGACACAACATCAATTAGAGAGATTAAAATAAATTACAGTCCTAGTCCATAATATGAATTTGATCAATGCTGTGCACACACTATCACACGATTCCGATATTTTGGGTGATAATGATCTCTGAATCCAACGCTGTTGTGCTGGGCCTTAGTTACATGATGGATAGCTTCATTTCGCAGCAAAACGATTCATAGATAATAAATATCTTCAAAATAAAAGAGCTCATTATGTAGCTTTATTATTTGGTTATGGAAAATTAACATTATATTCATTAAGAAATTTGTGCATTACTTTGCACGTCCTGTTTCCCGTGCAGACTATCAATGATAGTGTTATTGTTAGATCACACAGCAATTAGGCTGTTGGCAAGAAGTGAATTTTTCCACTAAACATGAGTCATATCAGCGAAAATTTGAATAATTCGAAGAATGAATACCAGTTTGTATCTCAGATGCATGGCAGATCTTCGAAGTGCTCGGTGGCGGTGGCTGCCCGCCCGATTGCTGACTAACAGTAGCGACAAATGACCGGTCACTGGGTCAAGCCATAATAGCGCCATTAAAGATAGTGTGCAGTGAGGGATGATATTGTGAAACACGGACAAACCTGTGCCGTGTAAAGTATCATTTGATATGTTGCGTGTATTTCTGATTAAATTATGGAAACCCACACAATCGACCAAAATATATCATGGCTAATTAATCCGACCTACCACCTGATTTGCACAAACTTGTCTCAGGATAAATAGAAAGTAGACCAGCTTTGTTGGAATACGAACGCTTCCGTGCGAGTTTACGTTAAACATACATGAGTTTGCACTATTACAAGTGACATCGGGAAAGTATTGATACGATGCGGACATTAATGTGAACGTCCTCCCTGACCTGATACAGTGCGTGGGTCACGGGGCTGAAAAGGAGAGGGCAGTCATCCGCTTCAAGCTGACGCCCAACTAAAATAAGGTAAAAAAAGGACGAGGACAACGTCCTATAGAGTTGGTTGAAGGGTTAAAGTACCGCAAGCTTCACATAGAAATTCATGCCTAACACTGTGGTGTTACCCTAGCGACGCAGAGAGTATCTGGGTGTGTGCGGCCTCACCAAGCCTCATTTTCGTCCCAGCCTGACCGGCACAGTTACTATAAAACCATAGCTTTGACGACTGTCTCTGGCATTGTTTCCTAAACAATCACCTAAAATGTTTCTCGTTAAAAAAGACATAAAGACTAATAAAGTATCTGTCTGCGTCGACTCTTCTAAGAGAGCGACTTTTCAGTTTTACAGCATTAAATATGTTCCTCAACGAGTTAGTGAGGTCTTGCCGTTCGGTGTTTCTTTTACGCGTGGAAGAACAATCGTTTCTTGGGGCTCTGAATGACCGCCCAACGCAACGCTAACGGTCACTCCATTCAAACAGGTGAATGCCACCCGTACGCTTGGTATGCGGGCTCCCCTATTAATTTCGCGCCACTATTCGAGGATCAATATACCCACATGCTACTTTGGTTACGGACTACTTTCACCAAACGTGGCCCTCTGGAAAGGACGAAACGAGCCTACAAAGGTTCGTTGTTTTCTCCACGAACTGGGAAAGGGCAAAGCACTCCTTAGCTTCATAGACAGTAAAAATTGTTAGTCTGGCAAATCAGTTTAAATTTGTCTGTAGGCCTAATATAACGTCTGTTTTTTTTCTTCAACCTATTTATATCAATATAAAGTTTACAATGTTAACACGTGAAAGAAAGGGAATAGACAGAGTCGATGGTGGCATATGACGGTGTATGTCATCATCGAACGCATGAGAGAGACCGATATTTTCTATCAAAATGTATTGAATTGTGAATAAAAAGAAATGGGAACGTCCAAACTGTGGACAATATTTCAAGTTTGCACATAAAAAAGCCAGTCTTCCGCTCTGTTATCTATATTGCACATTAGTACGAGATGTCCTGAAGTTGCATACCGGCTTCAACACGTGGTGAACCCACGACAAAGGCCCCGCCCACCTCCATGCAGTGCCGTCATGTGTCGCGTTGGGGAGTAACGATGGTGTCTTCAATGATATTGAGACAATACAACAAGAATGCGACGATTAACTTTTACGAAACTAAAACACGTGACGGCACAGGTTGCTCAGACAAGACGTAAAATTAAAGTATGAAAGATATGACTGGGATTTGGTCCGACGGCGAGAAATCCAAGTTTAGGAGCTTCTAGCATTTTACGACTGATATAAAATTGATGGTACACATCGTGACTCCGAAACCCACCGTGCGCATGCGTAGTGCCCGTGAGTCGCGCGTATGTGTGTGTAAAGTCGTGATATTGACAGTTGAGAGAGAGAGAGAGAGAGAGAGAGAGAGAGAGAGAGAGAGAGAAATACACGTGATTTATTCGTCAGGAAATCAACATTTGAAATGATCGTCATTAAAAATTATGAGTTTTTATGTTTTGGGGTGTTTTTTGCTCCTTTCTGACCTATTTTAACTTCACAGTGATATTGCCATTCAATTCAGATGACGTCTCTACGTGATGACGTCACGGAGTCACATCTGCCTTCAATATATTGTAAGTAGAGATTTCCTCAAATTCCCCTACACGTGACAAGAACACATCTCGTATTTTTTGTGTAAAAAATAAAATGCCAGGCGTCTGTATGTCACTGTAAATATTCCATCCATCCTTTGGGAAAGGTCTACAAGGGTTTACATGGGGAAGTACATTGAAACTTGCGAATTAATGAGGGGAAAACGATTGTGGCAGAAGAAAGAGAGGGAGGAACGGATAAAATGTTGAAACTGTACAAGTCACATGTGCATATCAGACAGAATATAAGATGTTTAGAAAGAATAAACGCTGACAGTTGTCATTCGTTAAAGCTGTTCTAAAATTACATATTGATATTCAGTTATCCTTATTTATAACCGCGAAGTTCACTATATATACTTTCCCACTATCATTGTGTTTCTTAATCTAAAGCCGGAGCGTTTTGACAGATTGTAAATCATTACGGTCAGAGTCAGACAATTAAATCTGAATGTACAAATTGTATGAGGCGAGTCTCTTGCTTGAGCTATGTACCATAAGCCCAAAGGGTCAAACCGACCTTCACTTATTAATCTAACACGTGCGGTTCTTTCATGTTACAGAAACAACGCCCGACGATGCTCAACATTAAGCAGATTTTTGAATTTCTGCCAATTATAATGTCTTTTTATCTCTAATAAATGTGCTTTTTTACCCGAGAATTTCACGGATTGTAAAATAATATTGGAAAGACTCGGCACTGAATATGCCGCAACAGGTCAAGTTCAAGCTGAACAATTTCCACCGCTTCGATGCGATGGTAGGTTTATGATTCATGATGGATTTCACCTTATTTTAATCACTTGCTGATAACTCCAAGTGTTCCCGAATCTGACGAGTAATTATATGATGTAATATGGGTTAGCAGGCAGTCTCACTCGTGCGCCCGAGATATACAAAGACTCGACGCGCAAGTGTCCTTGTGCCTGGGGAACGATCAGGTACGGTTTCGTCAGATGCGGTTACCATGTGCAGTATTGTGCATGGCAACAAGATTTGAGATGAATGACGCAGTCGTGAGAGCAATACAAAGAGTTACACCTCCCTGTATTTATCCATAATATATCATGCATTCACCTACCATACATTTCAAGCGGCGCGCACACGGGTTATAATGTACCATACAGTGGTTACTATGGCAGCAATTGCCGCACGTCAGACATTTGGAAAGCTTTCGAATATGTAAACATTGGTACGCTCGACCTGTGCGAGACTATTTTTGTGTCCATCTACCATATGCTAACGTTTCCGGATTACAGTAGTCAAAGGCTGGCATATTTTATAATAATCCAGACGAATGACTGCGCGGTTTTTACAGTTCACAACATAGCTTTTCTCTCTTCAAGGTCATTTATTTCGTGTGTTGTCACGACAGTTCAGGTCTTCAGTTTATCAGTCAATCTAGTAATTACACAAAAATACGCAATACATACACACACACACACACACACACACACACATATATATATATATATATATATATATATATTGTGGTTTAGTATTGACATCTATATATACATAAACAAATAAAGTAATATTTATATATATATATATATATATATATATATATATATATATATATATTATATATATATATATATATATAATATATGTATATAAAACACAAAATTACTTCTGGTACAATGTAATGATATCTTGCATCCTGCAACGTAACGCTCTGTTTTAGCATCGAGCACTGTAATTTCCCACGAGGACATCTGTATACTTCGATATATATATATATATATATATATATATATATATATATATATATATATATATATATATAGATATATAGATAGACAGATAGATAGATAATAGATATATAGATATGTGTGTCTGTCTGTCTGTGTACTAATCGTGATGTATTTATATACTACGTGTATATATGTGAGTTTTATAGTATTCTGTGTTCAGTGTTAATGGTACAAATCAAGGAGGAAATTAAAACATATTTTTACTCCAAAAAATCAATCACCATGCAGCAATTTTTTGCTCATCGCATTATGTTTGACCATCTTGTGCGATGTATTGGCCGTTGGAACAACGACCTGTAAAGCTGTGTGCAGTGGTTCTAGGCTAATCTTTCACTCAATATGTGCATATTTGACCACGATGACGCCCGACGAATGGCAACGGGGAAACTCTGTGATCAGGTATGTACGTCCTTTCTCCCGTGATCCGCCAAGTTGTCACGCAATGACGCGGATAATTACAAGGGATGGCCACGTTTCCTTCTCGACCTCGTACAATGGTATACTTTGTCGACGCGTACCGTATGCTACTTCACCAAGACAACATGCATAAACCTTTGTGCTAACAATAACGATAATTGGGCATCTTTGTGACGCAATTGCTGACGAAGCAATGACGTCAATGCAGAGCAAACATGATTTTGAAAGACCTATCCTGTCTGAATTCTGCGCATGTGCCGCACTTTCCATCTCCTCCTGAAGTTGTGTTACAAGTTCAAGGAAGTTGCATGTTATCAGAAAGATTTCTGCAAATTTCGAATTTACTATCTACATTGTTCAAATTACTCGGCGAAGCATACACAGTCGCTACGCGACACGAACACTTGGTTTTCTGACAAGAGCATGTTATGAAAGACTTTGCAAAGTTGTCACATTGCTATAATATCACTGTAAAGACTGACACGTTTGTTTCTGCAGAGAGTTTCTGCACCGACACGTGTAAGTGTCAGTCACGTGAATTTTACCTTGGAAAACAAGGTGGGGTGTTGGCAGTTACGGTGTTAATATGTCTGCTGTCTGTCTAACATATTTTCTTTAGGCATCGTGGGCTCAAAGAGACGTCAAATATTTATTTCATCAACTGCTTCCGGCCCTCATTCATACTGAATGTGTCCGCGATAACCCAGTAACATAAATGTTACCTTAGATTTAATGAGACTTATTGAATCGTGTTCTTATGTGACATTTTCCGATCAAGCGTGCCAGTCGTCTCAAAGAAACGGGAATAAAATTGATCCTACGGAATCTAAAGTACTTTATGGCTGTGTAATTTAGACGGTGTGATGTATACGTTCAGTACAGTTGTTTCACTGATAGATAAACGAACCTTGTCATAGTTTTTCTGCAAATTGTTACGTGCAGAGAAAACGAACAAAAGGGTGAACTCAGCAGTTTCCGTTTAAACAAAATTTATTACGAAAACAAAACTAATTGCTAAGTCAGGGACAGAGTACAAGCTTTAAAAGTGTACAGACTACTTATCTCAGCTGGGACGGCAAAGCTCCAGTCTCAGAGTTGTAACAGTCAGTCGGATGAATGAACAGTCCTTTGGCTGCAGGCTTGAAGCTGCACAAAGTCCACAGTATAAATCCAGCGTTGACAGTGAAGGTCTTGAAAAGTCTTGAGAATGACTACTGCTGGAGTTAGTAACACACAAGAGACACGATCCCAAAAGTCTGACTGGAAGCTGAGCGCGTCCCTTTTATAAAGGCATATAAGACAATCTAGAACTTTTATTGACATGCTAATTACTGTTCTAAAATTATCTCCCTTACACAACTAATCATCTTTCCAGAACATTCCAAACATGACTAATTGAATTCAAGGTTGTGAGGTCATTAAGGGCAGTGACCTTGGGAATGTTCTAGACTAATTGAACTCAGGTCATGATGAGTGTGGGGAAATGACCTACATAACACACCCCCTCTTCAAAAAAAGAAAATTTTCAAAGAAAAATCTTTCTTTTACAAATGTAATCTTGAAAAGGATTTAAGTACTCAAATTTTGTTTTACTCTAAAGTAAAATTTCTTGAAAGTGAACAACAATAAACTCTAAATACGAGAGAGACAGTCTGCAATTAAATTGTCTCTGCCTTTGATATGTCTAATGTCAAGATTAAACTCCTGTAACATTAAACTCCATCTTAGCAATCTCTGATTCTTGCCTTTAAATTTCTGCAGAAAAACAAGAGGGTTGTGATCAATATAAACCACTATTGGCTGATTTGAAGAAGTAACATAAACTTCAAAATGCTGTAAAGCTAATATCAAAGATAAACACTCTTTTTCAATTGTAGAGTAGTTTCTCTGGGATTGGTTTCTCTGGGATTTGTTAAATTTGCTAAATTTGTTAAAAATAGCAAACAGGATGATCGGTCCCATGACTATCCTCTTGCAATTTGGTATTGGAAAACTTGAAATGGCACTGAATTTGGCATAAAGTATGCATGGCAAAGTCCGGTTATTTGTATTGAGTTCTATAAAGTCATTGTTCGGCAAATACTTGGCTTCCTCCTGGAGATATTCGCTTTCAGTCTGTCTGGATGTTGTTCCACTGGATTACTGTCGCAGACATCTTCGTTGTGATAGGTGATGTTTGTCCTCGTTGGAATATCTTGGAACAACTGTTCATGGATTGGTTCTTTCAGCTGTTGTTGTTGTTCTGGCTGGAGGTGTGCCAACTTTGTAGACTCCAGCTTCTCAAGGATTTCTGAGTTCTGAAGCTTGACCGAGCCAAGCTTTGAGTTTAGAGTATTTTCACTCAAGTCAGTTTCAGTATCACTATCTTCATAGTGGCCAGAACTGACTGCACTGACAGGTTTTGTTTTACTAGGATTATCCCTATCCAAATATGGCTTAAGCATATTTATGTGACATAGCTGTTTTTGTGTTCGCCTGTCAGGTGTTATTATGATGTAATTTAAATCACTCAATTTCTTATCAATTAGGTATGGCCCAAAGTAACGAGCATGGAGTGGTTTGCCAGGAATTGGAAGTAGAACAAGAACTTTTTGACCTGGTTCAAACTTCCGTTTTGAGGTGCTTTTATCATATTTGGTTTTCATTGACTGCTGAGATGACTCAAGATTTTCTCTGGCTAATTCACATGCTTTAGAGAGTTTCGTACGAAAATCTGACACATATTGCAAAATATTCAGACAATCATCATCGTCTGATAGGAATTTCTCTTTAACGAGCTTAAGTGGGCCACGGACTGTATGTCCAAATACAAGCTCAAATGGGCTAAAACCAAGAGACTCCTGAATTGACTCTCTAACAGCAAAGAGCAAAAAATGAATTCCTTCATCCCACTGCTTCTCTGTGTCAAAACAGTAGGTCCTAATCATGTTTTTCAAAGTTTGATGAAATCGCTCAAGAGCACCCTGACTTTCTGGATGATAGGCGGATGACCTATACTGTTTAATGCCTAGCTGATCCATTACTTGTTGAAAAATACCAGACATAAAGTTGGAGCCTTGATCGGACTGGACACATTTAGGGAGGCCAAATAAAGTGAAAAATTGACTAAAGCTTTCACTATAGTCTTTGTCTTTATATTTCTCAGTGGTATGGCTTCTGGGAACCGAGTAGATGTACACATTATTGTCAACATGTACTCATTTCCTGATCTTGTTTTTGGTAGGGGCCCAACACAGTCTATTAGAATCCTACTAAATGGTTCTTGAAATGCAAGAATTGGCTGTAAAGGGGCCTTTGGAATGGTCTGATTCGGCTTTCCTACCATTTGACATGTGTGACAAGTTTTACAGAAATGTGCTACGTCCTGCCTGAGATTAGGCCAATAAAAGTGACTGAGAATTTTGTGATAAGTTTTCCTGACTCCTAAGTGACAGCCCAGGGCGTTTCATGGGCCAGGCGCAATATTTCAGCACGATAGGGCTTTGGAATCACAATTTGATGTTTTATAGCCCATCGTCATCAACCAAAACATCTGGAGGTCTCCATTTACGCATGAGAATACCAGATTTTGTATAATAGGAAACAGAGCTATCTGAAGTTTTACCTTCATCATCTACCCTGTCAAACAAAGACAAAATATCTGGGTCTTTGTGTTGTTCTGCAATGAGATTTGATCTAGAAAATGTCTGACTTTGGTCAGCAGAAGTTTTACTGGAAGTTTCAAATCCTCGAGGGATAACGGAATGATCCGTGTCAAACACCTGACTGAGAAAGGTGTCATTTAAGTCAACATCTGTGACATTATTTTTGAGAGTATTTTGATTCTCGGAAGTTTTCTTTGACATGGCTCGAGTAATGGCACATGAAGGAAATAAATCGGGTATCTCTTGTTCAATTGGCTCTGGATCCTGATCTAAACTAGGATTATCAGTCACAAGTGGATTAGTAATGACCTTGTCCCCAGCAAGGTCGTTTCCGAGAAGAAGGTGAATCCCTTCAAAAGGCAAAAAAGGCCTAATACCTAAAGTCACAGGTCCAGAAACAAAGTCTGAAGACAAATAGACATTATGGAGAGGAACAGGAATGTAGTCATTACAATCTACCCCCTTAATAAGAACTTTAGAACCTGAAAATGACTTTTCAGAAAACGGCAGGGTATCTGCCAACAAAAGAGACTGGGACGCCCCGGTATCTCTTAAAATTTTGACAGGGGTAGCGGAAGAGAAATCACTAGAAAGTGATATAAAACCATCATGAATAAATGGTTCGAAAATACCCATAATGCTATCTTGAGAAGAATTGACCTTGACCTCATTAATTGGGGATAAGAGGGGTTTAACCTCAGAAAATGTGTTGCACACATTATTAGACTCTAATTGAGTTGATGAAGAAATAAAGCCGGTTGGCTTAGATCCACTTTGACCACTTTGACCTTCACGTTTTCTTTTCAATTTGAAACACTCTGACATTAAATGGCCGTCTTTCTTACAATAATTACAAGAAAGTGTACCAAACTGTTTTTCAGAAGGAGATTGAGACTTGGGATCTGATGATGTGGAAGTGTTACTTGAATTTTGTGAACTGTTGTCATTTGATTTCCTACTGTCCTTTGAAAAATTCTTGGATGAAAAGGAGGAGTTAAATTTACCTGCATTGTTTCTGTATGAAAAGGACTGGGATGGTTTGCTGAGAAATGAAGATTTGTGGGTCAATGAATAATCATCGGCCAAACGTGCAGCAACCTCCAATGTATCTGCCTTTTGTTCATTGATAAACGTCTTGATGTCACTCCGGATGCACCTTTTAAATTCCTCAATCAAAACAAGTTGTCGTAATTTGTCATAATTCTGACTGACCTTTTCCGAAGAACACCAACGATCAAACAGTTGTTCTTTTGTTCGAGCAAATTCAACATAAGTTTGATCCTTCACCTTCTCACAATCCCTAAATTTCTGACGGTAAGCTTCAGGCACCAACTCATAGCCCTTGAGAATTAATTCCTTTACAGAATCATAATCTGAAGCCTGCTCTACTGACAACTGAATGTAAGTTTCTCTGGCTTTACCACCAAAGCACTCTGCAAAAGCATAGACCAGGACTCCTTAGGCCAATCCAGACTCTGAGCAATTTTCTCAAAATGAAGGAAATATTTATCAACATCCTTTTCTTGGAAAGGGGGAACTAACCTGAAATGCTTAGTGATGTCAAAATTGTCTGAAGGGAAGAATTTTCTGACTTTCCAAGCTCTAAACGTCTCATTTCTAACTGCAGTCGGTGTTCAGCTAATTCTCTTTCCTTTCTTTTTCCTCTCTTTCTTTCTCCCTTTGTCTTTCTTCCATTTGCAATTCTTTTTTTTCATTTCCAATTCCCTCTCTTTCTGTCTTTCTTCCATTTCTAACTGCATTTGTATTTTTTCTTTTCTAATGCCTGTCTCTCTTTTTCCATTTGTAATTCTTTTTCTTTCATTTGTAATTCTTTTTCTTTTTCTAATGCAATTTTTTTAGCTCGAAATCTGCCTGTATTTCTAATTCCAATTTTTTGAGTTGGAAGGAAGACTCAAGCTCATAATCTTTTAAGGCAGACTCCTCAAGATGGCCAGAATTAACTAAATGTTTTGCAATCTTGAACTGTATTTCTCGCTTGCGCATAGATCTTTTGACATCTACTTTAAGGAAATTGGCCAGTGCTATGAGGTTGTCTTTTCTGAGGGAATTAAATGTGTCCTGATCAAGGTCATCCATAAATTCGTCTGGCTTAAATTCCGCCATGATTGAATTTCGCTGAGTTCACAGTATACAGTAGTTTTGAAAAGGTAGGCAAATTGTTGTCAAACGGCTCAAAATATTCGTACCCCGGACAAGCCCCCATTTGTTACGTGCAGAGAAAACGAACAAAAGGGTGAACTCAGCAGTTTCCGTTTAAACAAAATTTATTACGAAAACAAAACTAATTGCTAAGTCAGGGACAGAGTACAAGCTTTAAAAGTGTACAGACTACTTATCTCAGCTGGGACGGCAAAGCTCCAGTCTCAGAGTTGTAACAGTCAGTCGGATGAATGAACAGTCCTTTGGCTTGCAGGCTTGAAGCTGCACAAAGTCCACAGTATAAATCCAGCGTTGACAGTGAAGGTCTTGAAAAGTCTTGAGAATGACTACTGCTGGAGTTTAGTAACACACAAGAGACACGATCCCAAAAGTCTGACTGGAAGCTGAGCGCGTCCCTTTTATAAAGGCATATAAGAACAATCTAGAACTTTTATTGACATGCTAATTACTGTTCTAAAATTATCTCCCTTACACAACTAATCATCTTTCCAGAACATTCCAAACATGACTAATTGAATTCAAGGTTGTGAGGTCATTAAGGGCAGTGACCTTGGGAATGTTCTAGACTGATTGAACTCAGGTCATGATGAGTGTGGGGGAAATGACCTACATAACAAAATTTATAAGCTTATCCTTATCTGTCTGAAACCTAACGGAGACGGCGCATTTGTCTTCCAAAATTCTTTTAAGTGATCTTTCGAAATCTAGGTAGAAAGGATGCTGAAAATAAGTAACATTGTTTGTTTTTTATTTGCCACGTGATAAAATCAATAAAACGGCCGGACTTCGGTCAATTTTAATCTTTTCATCGGGCGCCACCTTTAGGATGACAGGATGGACTCTATAAGTAATACTCAGGACTGGGACTGAGGGTTTCGATACAAACAAGCTGTTCGTAGAATTTAAATGCCCGGACTATTTTCTCGACAACCATAACACTTCCTGTCCTGGAGCACCTCCCACAACGCTAAGTGGCCCACTAAAGGAGTTCAGTGTTACCCTGGTAGGGTATCAATTTTTGATCGATATAGAGCTAATAAACAATTGCTATATTGAAATATATCAACAAGGTAGCAATGGTATTCTGAGGTACCGCTAAAGGAAATGAACATTCACCTGTAAGGAACACTTCAAAGACAAAAACCTGACTCCCGCCCTTTATGTAGATCCGCGGAATGTATTTGAGGTGTCGTTGCCGAGTATACGTTCTGACTGCGGCCAGGTCACAGTTTGAGGTAACTTACTCGTTGTATGAATTCGTGCTTCATAGCGCTTTTTAGTTAGACAAAATCTAACTTTTTGATCGTGAGCGTATTTACCATGGAAAATTTCCGGGTAGTGTATATTTATTCGCTGGTTTCACTATATTTCACATCCTCTTTATAACCCGGATTTACCAATTATAGTTCGCTCGAGCGTGCAGTTCTGACGTTTAGCCCCATGGGTCGCACCAACGAAATGACATTCCGCCTTTTAATTGAAATGTTAGGAGATTGTTTCCGTGAAGATTGGACATATTCTTTACCGTTTTGGACAATTTCGCCGCATTGTAAAATAAAGTTATAATGTCTTCAAGCTTTCCGATTTCTTGAATTTGAAATTCTCTTATTTAGTCCAATTTCCGTGGAAACAAAGGACGGCACCATTTGAGCACAGCTGTTTATTGGTTAACATCATGTGCCGTTTCCATGATGGTGTAGCTGTTTATGTAAGGTGGTAAGCATCTTCATAGGCACATCATATACAAATCCCAGGGCCAGTTTCAAAATATTTTCATCCCATGAGCCGAAACCAAATTTTGAAATATACACACAGAAAACCCCTACGAAATATGCTTTTGTTAGCGAACCTTCAAAAATAGTATGGAATTATATGTGAACCCTGGCATGGTGTACAAATGCCCAGAAGTAATTTAGTAATTTCCAGCCACCTGCTGAAACGAAACCACACTGAAATACAAGCACCGCTGTATCAAAACAAAAACATGCCAGATGCTCCCTGAGCAACCCAACGACGCGGATATGTGTCTCGGTCGCAAATGGAGAAATAATCTTTTCAGTGACAGGTGTACCTGTATGCTTATTTTGACGACAGCACTACTTTTGATATTTTACTACCCAAAAGTTCTCTTCCGATGGTCTACTTAAACATTTGCCACGTTGTGTGGTGGTTTTGTTAACATTCGAGACACGTAACCATGCACGCTGCGCACGTTAATACTTAACTACCATTTCGACAGATTTTAGGTCGGAGTGCAGAAGCGCGCTGGTACATAGTGCGGCGGCTGATGAAAGAAGAACCGGGAACTTTTATAATGCTGAGGGCACACTTTGACCCCGTGCGGTATAGACATACGTATCACGGTAAAAGTTGAAAGGACTCGGGTTATGAAATGCCCCGGTAGAGAACACCAACGCGTCAAAAGCAAAGTCCAGATTTCACAAGATAACCAGTGTTGATTTTCTTTTGCTATCGCTGGGATTACCAAAACTCCTATTGCCCAGTAACCCTTAGCCAACATTCAAGGGGTAACGAGCGATTGCATTAAAAAAAGCTATGAAGTGGGTACACATATGCCGACGCGAGAACTTTGCCTGCTCATTTTGGACGGACAAGTCACGATACAAAGACTTCGTTGCTTTGGTTACTCGGTGGTTGGCCAATGCAGACTTTGTAAAATTCCATGGCATGGAACTGAGAACAAAAGTTACTGCGCATGTCTTGCCATACATAGAGAGGAAGTCGCTTTCTTCAACTTATACAATGATTCGTAAGAAAAGTCTAAGGAAGTTAAGTGAAGAATTGTCATTTCCTCGGTACGCATAGACTTTTCGGAAACATTCCATCCTATTCCGCTTCTATTTATGGTCTCGGAGATAAGGAATAAATAAAAGACATTTATAGAAACGAGGAGATCGTCGGCGTGTTCCGGTGATTTATGAAATTCGAATCCCAATTCCTCCTTTCGTTCGAGGAAACATATGGGATATGAAACTTTCTCTGTAGTTTTGCTAGGCTGAGTGGCTTCAGCATGGTGCCAGACAAGAAGTGTTCTGTCAATCTCGTTGTACCTGTAGTCCCAATGTCAAACAAATAAGACCCATCAGAGGCATGGAAACTTACAGTATACAGTTTTGATACAGGAAAAGGCTCCCACTGCAGTGCACGCTGTCACAGCACATTGAAAATTACTTTGTTAAATTTGTTAAATTTGACTACTGAAAAATACTGAAACAACAAGTTACTTTCCCAGTGATGGTGATATTAGGTCGCTTTGTAACAACGAACTCGAGGAACTTATTTGCGTTGTTATGTCTTGGTCATTTTGTGCATTTTCTTATCCTTTTGTCACAAATTTCCGCCTCTAAGAGCTCACGACACTTGTATTTCCAACAGGAAAAAAACCAAACGCGATTACATACATTGCAAGGCAAAGGGTCAGTGTTGGAAGATATGCGAGCTGCCATTCTATTACATTTTAAAATCCCCATCATGTCTTCTTTAGATGTTTGGAGAAAGATGCAGATCGTAAATTAAATTAGACAGTGTATATTCTCCTTTCATTTTCCATTATTTACGTACTGACGAAATATAAAGAATTTGGCGAATGAAAAAACGTACTTTGTAAACGGTCAGAAGACATGCGTGATATACCGATTGAGACTAGAGCAAAGGTTAGCACCACCTTGTGTCACGGTATGCTCTTTGAACTTTAATTGTCAGTGACCCCTGCAATGGTGACCTGTACCTCCGATTCCGAAAGTCAGCCAGTATTTGTATCATATCAGTGTTGGCTTACACAACGTTGACCTTGACTTTTGCTTCACCACGCAGTACTTTATCACAAGTTCTCAGGATGCAGTCTTTCCAAAAGAGAACGTTAAGCATTCTCACTGGTCTCCGCTTTGTTGTTTCGTTGCGTTTATCTGTGCGCAGTGGATAGTTTTTTTCCATTTTTAAAGGTCGTTAGCTGCAACTTTTGATGATATTTTTATACTATTTTTGTACTATAGTTGCTTGTTGCACTCCCAAAGCATGTTGAAACACCGATTTCTTGTCCGGGTCAGATATTTACTCTCCAAAATATTAACTTTGCAGTCTGCACATGATAAGACTGAGTGGACAAGCTAAGTACTGTGTATATCAATATGATCTAGGGAGTAGAACATGAAACAGTGGTTGACATTAAAGCCAAAAAGTAGTAAAATGTTCAAGAGTTACAACTATCGCTCTTTGATTAACATGTATTTTCCCCGTGATATGGCGCACACAATCTTATGTAGTATAACGCAACAAGTTAGGAACTTGTAATTGTTATTCGTGCAATAAAAACAGTAGCTTCAACTTTTGATGTGATTTCCACTATTTTCGTTCTGTTTGTAAACTGTAACACCACGTGGAACTGCTTAACGTTCAATTTGTCAATATAACTTGTAAGTGTGAAATGTCCGATGTTATTGTAGAATTCCAGTCCGGACCAGAATTCGTTTGTCAACATAGCATGGGTATTGTACACAATAAGGTGCGTTTGATTTGTACATTTCAGCAAACTTTTTGGAGAAGAATAACAATATGCACTTGTTTTCCTGAACAAAATTAATGACAACATTACGAAAGATGATAGCTACCGTCCCTTTAAAGGTTAAAGTTTTAGAACAGGTAACGTCTGTAAGAGGTATGTGAAAGTTGGCCTCACTTACAACATAACATAACATAACATAACATAACATAACATAACATAACATAACATAACATAACATAACATAACATAACATAACATAACATAACAAAACATAACATAACATAACATAACATAACATAACATAACATAACATAACATAACATAACACGTCATTGTGGACAGTAGAAGGGAAGATTGCTGCAGATTTTTTGATAGCTTACTTTCATGGTAGATGACAGTAGTTGGCATGGCACTCGACTGTTGTTATGCAAACTTCCTTCAATTACAAAGGATGCTACTGTAACGCGATGATAAAAAATATGTCAATGCGGTCCATCTTTATTTTTCCCGTAAAAGTTTTGAATTTGAAATGTTCAACGCCCTAAGTTTCGTTCCTTCCAAATTTCGGCAATAACATTTTTACCATTGACTCTCTAGGAAAAACGAGGTAATAAGGTTGCTTTACATAAACTTCGAAGGTTGTCACAGGACCTCTTGATGCGCGGTGAAGACCTGAATTGTGGGAACTGCTGAGTCACGACCTTCTCAGCTGTTCTATCATATAATTTTGTAAGTGGGTCGTTTTAAGTTACCCAATGGACAATCCGCCCCTAATGCCCTGAAGAAACATGAAATGTGCGAACCCAGGTCAACAAATGTGTACAGTACACAGACTGCGAAAATTCATCTCCCGTGATGTATGCAAGCCCATTCACGTGAATATTGCTCTGTACTTGCACCGGAGCAAAGTTTGTTGGCTAATGTTCATATCATGAATTCACCGCGGGGGATATCTGAACCAAAATGTTTAATGGCTTCTAAATCTCTCTCAGCGTCATAATTTCCCCTGTAACTTTACACAGACTACCATAACATCGATAGTAACGTTTAAATTATGAATAACCCGTACTGTATCGAGTTTGACATTATAGCTGGGCGACTGATGCCGTATGTTGTGGGTTCGAATCCGATTGAAAACTATCCGTATATTATACTACAGCTGGTCAAACCTTCCTTTGAAAGCTGCACAGCAACGGCCCGGTCACGGACAGTCCAGGATCACCGCGTCAAGACACAACATGTTACACAAATGTAACCCTGGCCATGATACAGAGTTGTCAGGCGCAGACTTCACGAACATCTCAAGTTCATTCATATTGTGTCACACTAGTACAGTAGGGGCAATTCAAGACAAGCGATACGAAGCTACGACCCGTACAACCGCGACAAGCGCGACTCATGCACGAGAGATGTGTAACCGTGTAGTGTGTACGGAGATTGAACTTTGCTCGGGTTAGTGACCGTCAGTATCGATCGCAGACATTGTCTGTGCCTGCATGTTATACGCGTCACTCGTGTTTCAGTGTATACAGTGTGTTACTACCGCTGCGAAATTATTGACGTGTTTAGCTATGTTCATTCAAGTCTGGCAAATGTTTCGAGAAAAGGTTTCAGTTTTTAAACAGAGAAAGTGAAAATATTGAAACGTAACATCGTTGCTAAGGAGGGAGAAACGCCCTTTAGTGTCAGGCACATTCCTGTCATTCTTGCGATTGTAAACATTGTACCAATGCGTACGTTGTACCCCTACCAGGTCACAGATATGTTATTTGCATATAAAAGAGGTCACCCAGCAACGATTGTCCCTGTGCGTGTCCAATCAGAACTGTGGGAAAGGTTAGGACTCCTGCAAAAGAAATACCTGTACGGACTTTTTCCAATTGTGTAATGTCTTGAGGCTATAAATAGGCCATATATAAGCCGCAGGGGAGTGACAACGACCAGAGTCGGCACGGTACGTCACGGCACTCTGGCACAAGTTCAAACGGGTGACGCAGTAGGCAGCGTCGTACCATCAACTTTCTACGTATAGGGCCTACTCATTTTCACGTGACAGGGGTCACCAGGTACTCTGATGTAAACAAAAACACAAACAGTGGCGTCGTGAATTGTTGTTTCGACAAATTCCCAGGGACGGTCTCCCAAACTCACAATACCGTGAGAAACCTTCAGCAATCGAGGTGTCAGCAATCGAGGTGATAACACTGCGTTTCACAACAGAATAAATAGCCGTCAATGACGCACTGAAAGTCAAATGCATAGCATGGCCATGAATGTTAACGACCAATTTGTTTCACAATTAGGTTTGGATAATTTCAGAGACCTAATCCACAATTGCGTGCCCAATGAACAGATTTATGTAGGTGGATTAAAAACAATCCGTCACGTACACTTTTTTAATTAATAACACTCAATTTCCCACACTCGGCTTTGCTCTGCAAGGTTGACGGACTCAGGCCTAGGCAACAATGGTGCATTCATGGCTGTATAAGGTTTGGTTTAAACTCTTTCCCATGTGACTGATCCCAGAGCAAAGTTTCGACTCTTACTCTTGTGTGGCTATTTATTAATCTGATATCGATATGTTGCATACCAACTGACTGCGAATTCAATGAATGAACGCGCCAGCCGCAGAATGTGTGAAAGCGATATTTCAACTTCACTTATTCCGGACTTGCGGAGAATGCACGAGATTAGCGCCTAACAAGGTCCAAGGAGTTTACTGACGTTCAACCTCACGTGCGCCGAATTTAAGTTAATGACCACATAAAGACAGTTCACTTTCCAATGTTATGTTATATGCGGACATCAACTTTTATGGTGTTATGACGCGAAGGACTCCATAATACTTGGCGCGAAAGTGTGTTTTTACGTGTGCTTTGAAGAACGTGCGTAATGTTGATACGCGATATGAGAAATCCACACACTTCATCAAACTCCGTATAAAAATCGATCATAAATTCCCGCGACTATGATTTTAGTTAACTCCTGGCATGCAAGAACAAGAACAACAAGAACAACAACAACAACAATAATAATAATAATAATGATAATAATAATAATAATAATAATAAAAACCAAAGCACAATTTTTGCACCGTGCAAGAGAAAGTAGTTCGGGTAGTAGCTGGATTAAAATATCACATTGCGGAATTTTCTAGATTTATCCCTACAACAGCAAACGCCATCGCCTCTCACGTCGCCATGGAAATACCCGTTACGTCTCTGAGTCATGTTATGCGTGAAGCTGTTTACGTTTTTTGCGAAGGTCTACAGTCTGATGACGGTCAGCTAAGAACAAAACACGGCCGTGATTGCGCAGTTTTAAATACATACATAATTAGCAGCTGCAGGTCGGAAAATCAGCTTGTGCTCGAAGGAGCTATCAAATGCGAAAATGTTGGAATAATTCCGTCGGGTTTTCCCCTTTTTTTCGAAAACAAGGATGCTATATTCATTGTTTATCTGTTTTCGTATGTCCTATTTCCGCATTGCACTGGTGCTCGAAGATTTATGACAGTTGACACGTTTTACTTCTTCAAGAAACCAATGACAGAGTACATTGACTGGCAATTTCCTCGTTTATCTACCACACAACTTCTGCCTCGATTATTCCAACGATTACATGGGTTTTCCTTTCTTCCCCTTTTCAATTATTGAGAACTTCTGCTTACATCAAGTCGTTTGTTTATGTTTATGCAGGGTTGGAGGCGGGAGAGCTGAGCGGAGCTAACCACTAGGCACAGTGCTGTGTGTATGCTTATGTTTGGATGTATGCGAATGTGTCATTTTGATTACACCGTTGAGGTATCACTACACACCACACATATACCTCGGGGTTGCACCGTCAAGGAACGTGTTACTGCATTGCAGTGAGGTGCGAAAGGTTTATGTAAGCGCCATTGCGTGTGTAAGCTGCTTTGTCTCGACCATGCGATCGGCGCGACCACCGTCCCTCCTGCTAGACCGACTTTGTGTGCGTACGGTACCTCGAGCTGTATCTATGACGTCAATTCCAAAATAGTAACAGTATCTCCTGACAACAAATATAGAGAGACGCAAAGTTTACCTGTCAGTTAGTCAAAACAATGTGGATTCGATTGGTCACAATGAATTGCAAGATTCCGAACACCGGCAAACAGCCGGGAAAGTATTTTCCGATCAATTGACATGCAGCGACCGAATTCCAACGAAACGGCAACGAAAGGGGCGAAAAGACACGAATCGGACTCTCGGATCCCCTTATCGCACCTGTGTTTTTTTTGACTGAATGTCATAAACTAAGCTGAATGACCGAATCACCATGAGGGTAGCGCATGGAATGACAAAACACTTATTGCGTCACAAAACAAAGGGCGAACTTCAGGAACGGTCACTCAACAAGAAAGTGGCTCGGGTTGTTGACCGTTGTTTTCATACCTCTCTGTTGCCACGGCAACAACACTTGTCAGTCTGAGCAAACCGTGATTCGCAATGTACGTAACCCCAATTTTTTACCCTTTGCATTGCATAATGTTTGCCTTTTATAAAACTATGGCAGACTGCGACTCAATATCGACTGTGGCGTACTATTTTAACCATTTCTATGGATTTAGCTAAGCCGATTCGAAATTGGACCCGTAATCCATTTTTTTTCACGCATTATATTATAATGGTTGTTGGCGTATCAAATTACCTGGTAACCAACGTGATGAATAAAATGAAAGTTACGAAAAAGCAACCCTTCAATTGATCATGCAAAAATATAATACATCAGGAAAGAGCATCTAATTTCGTTATTTTTTTTTGACATCGAGTATTGACAAGTAAGGATGCCGTTGGAAAAAAATTGCAAATTTTAGAACGACATCGCCCCTCAATGTCAAAACAGATCGCTTGCATTTCTTCTCGAAAAGCCAATGCATCGCTGTGGCCTAGTTGATTCGCTAACAACAGCTGTAAATAATACCATGAAGTTAAACTATAAATGGAAGGAAGGATCGAAAATGGCGATCACCCTTGCAACATATAAATTAATTGGTTATCTTGCTCTGAATATCAAAAGTAAGATATCAAAATAATAACAAGCTGGTTGACGAACTTCGACCAACTGGCGGTATCGAGTATTATCGCAAAGGACTAAATTAATGCCGTGCTAATTATAGCCCCGTATAATTGGCTGCAAACGTATTTTTAGGACGACCTAAGCATATTGTATGCGTCAACTGTTTTCTATCTCTGGCTGTGGTTGTCATGAAAGCGAACGCGGTGGTACGACGAGTACTTAGTAGTTTGCTCTCCAAATAACAGGGCTATTGTTCTTGTCACAGTGGCGCGCGGTGCAGTGACGTTGAACCCTGAAAGTTGTGGCACGGTGACGTCACAATTCCGTAACCTCCTTGATGGCAGTTGATGAAGTTTGTCTGTTCGAAAGATTATGTTCTTGATACTGAGCAAAGAATTCATCAGCAATAACATTCGAGCAATTTATACTCAAGGTTGTTAAGATTTAGCGCAAGTGAGTCCTGATAATTGTTGTTTTCGTAGAGGCTCCTGCATAAATTTTGCTTTGGACTGTCCGATGTTGAAATTGCGGAAATAACTAGACTTTTGCAATATTTTAGTCCTTTATGCTAACTCAATTCATACGACGGTGACTTCAAGTTCAGTTCAAATTTATCAGTTCATTTTGGGATTTATCGCGGAGGTTGTTGCATCCCCGTGAGTTCTTTTGCAATGGGGATTACACCAATTCTACAACAAAAATCGCCAAATAATAATAATAATAATAATAATAATAATAATAATAATAATACAATTCATAGTTGTCCACGTCATCATCGTTATCGTCACCATCTTCCGAATGTAGAGAAGAGGCCTACAAGAGGTCTAAAGAGCCTATTATTTTTCTCCATTTTATTGTATCCTATCTAATGTTTTCCCAATATGATCGTTATTCAGTGTTGCCTAAAGAGACTGTAGTAGGCCTAACCCTTACACGAACACACCTCTTGAACATGACACTGATGAGGTATTCCGATCAAGAAGTACCTTTGCCTCGAAATATTGTGCGTATGTCTTTGGTGAGGTATGTAACGTGATTTTAACACCAATTTGCTACTCAACTTCCACATCACGTTTGCTGCTACAATTATCTATACCGAACACGTTCACGTAACACTTGGTTTGCCAGCAGTGCCCAACATTGTTAACAATAACACTTCTTTTTTAATACACATTTTGAGAAGTTGTTAGGAGGTTCTAATGTGCGGTTTTTTTTATAATTAAGTTGTATGGTTTTCACGGGGATTTCCCTCCAAGCAGTACAACAATGTGGGACAGGGAAGTACGAGCTCAACGAAGCTAGACCCAGCGCGCGTGTGGCCATGGCAACTTCCTTAAAACTACAGCTGGATGTAAACATATCACTTGCGTGTGTTATGTTCGTGTTCGCAAACATGGATAGGTTTATGCACATATCTATGTACAACGCACTTTTGCAGGAATTTGGTCCAACGCGGTCATTGCAGCGCTTTTTTAGCAGATGCTCTGATGTTTAGTACGAATATATTTAAATATCCCATGGGTGTAGTTGCGAGATTTGCAACTCCTATTACCCGTCCAACTGACAATATTAACAGCCTAATATTTCTTTGCATCATCGACGGATCCTACTTGAAGCATTTTTATCAATTTTATAAATCATAATTTTGAGTAAAACGTTTAACATCTCATTATTGACCATTTTGTGGACATGTTCTAAATATCAGTGGCTGTGTTGCCAGTATGTTAAATGATGTGTGATGTGTCTTTATATGTCGTGCCATGGTTACCTTGGACCGCAGAGGAACAATAGTACTACTAATCAGATATCGCTCGCTAATATATGCTTGAGGGACAGCCCCGTCCAAATACCCCTGGCCTGTACTTGGGCCCGGCTCCGAGCAAGCAATGAGAAAGAGCGCTTTTTTCTCTGAAGCGAACAAAAGACAGGGCATAGTTCGCATACCTCGTTTTTCATTTATGCACCACAGTCTAGGCGCGATGCAAATCACACAAAACTATTTGAACATTCACGATCAATTGTTTTGTAAACGGAGAAGAGCTGGACTGAATTCGACTAGGTTATATGAAACAGCGATTGTGTTGGCAGTACAATCAATGTCGTCGTCCCTACTGTCCATGGAGGTAGAAGACTTTTCCTACCTCCATGTACCGTCTCTGGAACCAATAAGCGATCTGTCGAGGCACAGTTCCTCAATGAAGGGTCCCCTGAACTATCACAGTTCACACACACATTTGCCACACCACATCTCGTCATACTCCAACACGAAGTTTGGTGAAAATAAAAAAAGGTGGTCATATTAAAGAGCTTTTCAATCGTTTCTAAACCTCATCCTCTCCGAAGAGCAAGCGACGCCGATCCGCGAAATTCCACGAAACAAAAAATTTATATTACTGATTATATGAAAATCTAAATTTCATTGAAGATGATATTTTTTTTTTTTCTAACATCTTATGGCATTCGTTGTAACGAAGATGTGATTGGTATTGGTTGTGCCCCTTCCGTACGAGAGCTTCAACGTACGTACGTTTGACCGTGTCCCGGGACCGTGTATTCGGACTAGGTATTAAAAAACCGATGTGATCCTCAGAATTTCCATCAACTTCCAATTTAATGTTTTGTGGGCTTTTGACAGATAGCAAAGAAGTTTGGGTGAAACCTGCACGGGCATAGTTATTCTGCAAAACTTATATCATTTTGAGCATTTTCGCTGTTGTCTGAGTGTGCATGCGGCGTGACTGGGTCCATGTCAGTGCAGAACACACAGATCGTTGTACGCTAAATATATTCAAATTATCCCTCTATGGTTGCCGCTCGCAGACGAGCTCTGGCGCGTTTTTATTCACGAAATTTCGCGGGATTATTTTTGCGATTTTTTCATTGGCTATAGGTTTTATGCAAATCATTGAGAGAGATAATTGACAGCGTGATAATCGCGGGAACAACTATTCTCGATTACTATTGGACGAGTCTGAGGCGCGGTTCTCAGGTTTACTCTCTGATTGGACACATTTCAACTGTCTGGAATTCTGACATTGTTTAAAGGTCAAAGATACATACTATAACGTGGTTAAATACATTCCTCCGCCCGAAATGAGTTCGCGAAATTGAACGCCAAAATTCGCGTATAAAAGCCTACATATACCTATCTGAAGCTGGAAAATATGAAAGCATTACAAACTTGATCAGATGCAATAATTTTGAAAAAAATCTTGCTGGAGATATTGTACAACGTCACGGGAAATTCACGTGATCTTGGCTCATTGCCAGCATATTGCGCGGAATAATATATCCTAGGTGAACCGTCCCGGCACAACAGACGTTACAACAAACTCGTAGTAAAATTTCATAAACATTAGTACGGCCTGTGAGTGAACACACCCTACAGAGAGCAGCGCGAATTTACTCCTAGCTGGTCTATTCCTGAGTCTCCAGGTGCAGAAACGTTATAAAATGAACTTGTCACGTAAAATTACAAATCATTTTCCACAAATCTGCTCGAACAATACGATGGGCTTGCCAACCGAACGTACAGGTAAGATGAATTTTAGTTCATGTCTGAGTCTGTCTGCTCACATTCAAAACGGCATTGTAATTATAGAACGTGCTTATGTTTTGGTACCGGCTCCAGTTGTAATTTCGATCTCTTATTTAGTTTTTGTCTTCCTTTTTTACAGTGAAAGATCGTGAATCTTTTGATAAAACCTACAGTATTGGAAATTTGCTCGGAAGTGGTGGATTCGGATCCGTTTATGCCGGATCGCGGACCAGAGACGGTTTGCCGGTAAGTTGTCGTACGTAGCTGGTCTCGCTTTGCTTTTTCGTGTTCGACACATCCTGGTTTGGAATTTCTCCGATTACTACTGCGTATTTTCCATGGGGAAGTCTAATGATTTTTTTTCTCTCTTCCCTCTAGGTAGCAATAAAGCATGTTTCCAGAGACAAAGTCACTGAATGGGGCCAGGTAAGTCTAAATTTTATGAATTTCCGATTTAATGCAGCCGGCAAATTCTGTACGTCAACCGAGCGCCCTTTGTTCGTTACCGAGTGTGTGATGCATGATGGCAGCATGCCAACTAACTATAATGACAGACGCAAAGGCTGACTCCAGCGTTGCCAACAACATATTAGTGTTTTGAAATCGCCGCTGTAAAACTTAGACGTTCCAAATATTTCTTCAACAAGATTTATAATATGCACAATTTTGATATAACAAGCTTTTTCTTGCGAGATATTGTTGTTGTTGGGTATTCCCGCGTTTTCTAATTCCTTTGTCACAGATATAAACATTGACGGTTTTCTTCATTTGTTAAATGCGCCTTTATCGATTTCCCACCAGTTCTACGCTCACTTTTTTGAACCGATCAATCAGTTTGTCCGTTTCAACGGTTGAAAGTAGAGTGGCGTGAAGCGCAGTGCAATCTGTCTGTTTTGACCGCATTTGCCCTCGATCATCGCAATGTGCCTATGCCCCAATATAGTGGCAAACTTAGCTTCACGACGACAATAATGAAATTGCGATCACAGGCATCTTATGTTGATAGCATCAGCGAGTTTACGCGACCATCCGACCTTGTAAGAGACAAAACGTGGCCGAAAAAATCTCTGCCACATTGCGCACTGAGGCTCACTTTGTTGTTGTGGGCGATGTTTTGCTTCAGAAACTGCGTGGGCGGATTCCTACATTGGTGCCACGAAGCACGAGTGTCGTGAACAACGCCTCTTTCACTGCTGCGATCATGGGATGTTTTCTGTTTTGATGTTAACAAGGTTTTTCCTCTTACTCACGCAGATCAACGGCCAAGCAGTCCCACTCGAGTTTTGTCTCCTACGTAGAGTGAGCGGCGTAAAAGGCTGTATACGTCTTCTAGACTACTACGAAAGACCCGACAGTTTCATAATGGTCATGGAGCGACCAGAACACGTTAAGGACTTGTTTGACTTCATTACTGAAAACGGTGCTCTTAGCGAGGATGTTTGTCGAAACTTCATGAAACAAATCGTAGAATTTACCTCACGCTGTCATGAAGCCGGAGTCGTTCACAGGGATCTTAAAGATGAAAATATTCTGGTTGATTTGAAGACCGGTGAGCTGAAACTGATCGATTTTGGTTCAGGGGCTTTCCTCAAGGATACAGTCTACACGGATTTTGATGGTAAGTGTCAGATCAAAAAAAAACAATGTCATCATTCAATGCTCAGTACGTTTTCTTGAATCTGTGTGATTTCGATGTTGGAGCTGTTTTGTCGGGATTCTTATTTTCATTGTTGTCCGTTGACTTGCCGTGGCCTTGCAGGGAGGGATTCGTTCCTGTGTCCTCCCGTTGACACTAGAGAGTAGGGGGTACGATGTTTGGTTTGTAATGTGATATTACGACTACGTGGATTAGTGATGTCTACTTGTTCTTGTCAGACATGCAAAATAAAGTACCGGCTTCGCATTACTTTTTGTGAGACGACTCTGAAATAAGCTTCGTAGACCACAGTCGTGGAGGGGCCGTGTGTAGACAAACTCGGGAAAGTTCAAATATTGAACAAATCAATGAGTTATAAACTTTTCTTCGACCGTTTTGTCGGGGGGACAATGAGAAATCGAGACGTGTTCGCCGCAGGTTTCAGGCCAGCCATAGCTATAAACGTGACTTGGGTTCGTAACATCCTTGTAAATTTAATGGGGCAGTTCTCACCGGGGCACGCTGAATATTTTATTTGGTATGAAAGGTCACAGCGTCTCCGTGGCTGATTTCAGTGATACGGTTGGCCCTTTCGACTATTTCCCTAACCGAACAATGCAATAGCGTATCGTCACTGGGGGTGTAAAACTGAAGCAATAAAATAGGGATAGTGTATTTAATAACATCCTAAACACTGCGATCCGTTAGGTATCTTTTTCTTTATAGATCATATAGTAGTGTTTTATTGGTGTACGCTTGATTTCTGTTTCAAAAAAATATGGAGGTTTTTCACTAAGTCCCTGTTCTTAGTCAACCAGGTTGTCGTGCCCTGTCAAGATTTTCCACAAAAGTCACACGGTGTGGTCTTCCGATATTCAATTTGCATAGGCATGCGCCAAGTCCAATGAAATGACCTTTCAGTGAAATAATACACTTCGCGATAATCCGCTTATGAACTCGTTGAAGGCCCAACGCCCAAGTGTTTGCCCATCGTCAAGTGAAAATATGTAGCATTTCGATCTCAGGTCTCTTTTGACAAGACTCGCAGTGTAAGTGTTCTGATAAAAGAGAAAATTTATCGTGGCTATATGTCGAAGTGTGTGCCCTGCTCAGCATATGGGGTGACCAAGCTATTTGCATATATCGTGTCACTGCGACCGGACGGACAGACGAGCGAACAATAGAATATCGGGTTATGAAAGAATAACTGGACCGTAGTCCGTTTTGTGCCAAAAGATTACAAAAAGGAAGGAAAAGTACCCCATTTGATGCTTTGAGTCTCCTTTGAACATTAAGAAGTGTATTATTTATGGCGTTACCACTTATAGCATTACTTGAAAATACACATGCCCTTAAGAATAACTGCATTGATCACAGGACAAGACACTTTACCCCCCACCTTAGTCTAGTTTGCATTCTGGGACTTCATCTGTCTCAAGGAACGCGACATGCAGCATTTTCATCGATTGACTGTCTCCTTAGTTGGCCTTGTATGGAACATTTTGCCTTTTAACTTGAATGATGTTGATCTATGCAACATTCTGTGCATACATAGAACATTCCTGGCATTGCTCAAGTGTTTGATAAGGCTAGCCAGACTGTGCTGCTTAGGGGGAGTGTCAGAATTCCTGTCTTATGAGATTTCTTCCAGTCTGACCTCTTGCGTTTTCTTTTGCTTGTCTTACAGGTACCAGAGTATACAGTCCTCCAGAATGGATAAGATTCCACCGTTATCATGGACGTTCTGCTGCAGTCTGGTCGCTTGGAATTCTCCTCTATGACATGGCTTGCGGTGACATTCCATTTGAACACGATGACGAAATATGCAGAGCTGAACTTTGCTTCAGGCGAAGAGTATCCTGTGAGTTGCAAGACTTGATTAGGTGGATGTTATCAATAAGACCTTCCAACAGACCCAAGCTGGAACAGATTCTGGAACATCCATGGATGCAGAAAGGGTGCAACAAAACATCGGACTGTATGAAAACACCGCTAGACCAACAGAACGGTAACAACCGGGGTAGTTTTGAATCATCGGCGAGTACGTGTAGCAGTGTCAACAGCAGCGAGGAGAATGTTAATGAAATTAAATCCTCAATCAGTGAAGAAAGTGTTTAATCAACGTCAAAAGCCTCTAGGTCTTCAATCTGACGACCCTGAGGAAAGCTATTGAACTTTTTTGACACTGAACTCTCTCTACTACTACAGAGACAATTTATTGCCAAATGGACAATATGGCAATGTTTAACACTCAGACTTGCGAGTTCTATCAGGTCTATGGGTTTTCCCCAACCTTGGGGATCTTTGCAAGTCCATGTTGACATTCTGTGTAGGTTTTTTTTACTGCCATTTCATAAAAAAAAGTACCTGACAATGTCAACACTAGGGATGTGCAATAGAGATGAGACCAATGCGCTGGTCCATCTTATGTTTATCAGTCTTAGGACAGTTTAGCTCGATACCATAGTTATGTGTGTGTGCGCGTGTGTAGTTATCAGTTACACCTTCTTAGTTCAGTTGTGATGAAAGAAACCTGTGTTAATGACCTCACAATAGGCACCAGTACTAGAAAACAATTGTCGCTGATTTAGACAACTCTGTACCTGGAAAATGCTCGCACAGAGAATGAACCGGGAGCCTTTTTGTGTTATTTAATTTTAGCATGTGGTTTGGAAATTACATCCCACCAAGTGTGTGGAGTGACTTTTAAATTGTATATATACGTATTTATGTGTATTTATTGAGAATGTTTTATAAAGTAAACCCTGAAAAGAAAAAAACTGGAGAGAGATGGAAAAGTGTACATAAATTTCAACTCCTCTGGGTAAAATTGTAGAAGTTAGAAATGTCTTTTGAAATCAAAATGCAACACCAAAATGCAATTGACTTATTTATTTTGCAATGATAAATTTGAGATAAATGCTCTCTTTGGAGACCTTAAGTTAATGATAAACCTTGAATTCCCTGAGTTTCGTTGTGATTTTCATTGGAATTGCATGAAGTTTTAATATTTGTACATAAATAAAGAAGAGTTCATTGTATTTTTTATATGAATACCTTAAATGTCATGAATAAATGCTTTTAAGCACATTTTTTGTATGAAGTGAAATATGTCATTGTGATCGTTTTATTACAACAGACCTAAATGCCTAGTGCCTGGTACAACATCCAACTTTTCTGCTGAGGAAAAACCCATGGCGTACTTTGTTAGGATTCAACTCGCAAACTGCCGGTGAATTCTGAATTGGGAAGTGTGACGAGTTGGGGTTAAAGTTCTAGACTGACCCTTTAACTCGTAAAGTATGACTTGGTGTGAAGGGTAAAGTTCGTATCAGGCATGAATATCTGATTGTATAAGAGCTGAACTTTGGCTTGCATTGTTCGTTACTTGGAAAGATCCATTATGTATAAATGGGGAATTGGTGGGCAACAATTTATTAATTGTTCACTCGGTTACATCAACGGCATGCAAGTTTCACGTTCTGAGCCATTATACTTCACATGACAACCTTGCATTTTCGAGACTGTCCACATGTCCTGTTTACATAACAGGGGCCCAACGTCCAATCACAGACGTTGAAAATATTAATACACCTTTAGCGGTAGCCTAATTACGTGGGCGGATCAAAAATTTTATCGATGAACTTTTTGAAGTGTGACAAGAGTTCTGATATTGGGGCAAAGTACGTACCGACAATCGCAAATCATGTGATCCCACATCAGCGGCCACGTGAAGCCAGATCGATGGTTTTTGCTTTTACCGTCCATTTTTATGACAGTGAGGTTAGAGATACATCATATGATAAATATTTTGTCCGACAATGTAGATTATTTACAGGGTGGGCGTTTGCTAATAGCGCGCTGGCAAGGGCATGTTCTGTTTGGGGTGGGTGTTCGTCTTAACTAGGATGTAGGATACCACGTGCTCGATGTACCAGACTGAGTTTTGTAAACTGTTGGGGTTCAGTCGTTACAATAAATAACATGCGAAACAAACTGTACCCACACTTTCCGTATGTGGAAGATTTCTGTGATTGGCATTATTAATGTTTTAATTAATTTTTGTTTGTTTTATAGAGAGAGTTTCAGTACTGACAATCTGTTAGTGAAGCGAACGTGACTTCTGTTTGTAAACTATCTGAGTGAGGCACTTCCGCCCTTGAACGCATCACTTTCCAGCTGAATCTCGTGCGGGGAAGACCTTGCTTATCAATTACGCTGTCAATCACTACAACAAAATTACGATGCTTTTCGCCGATTAACAAATGAACAAAGGGACTTCACTCAGCATGTTCAGGGACGGTCCTCGTAAAATCCTCGGTTTCGGCGATGATTTCCGAGCTTCGGCTTTTTAACAGTGATCGTGTAATTTTACCCTTTGTAATGTCTATATGCGGAGACGCATACAGTCGCCAACATAGGCTAGTCTAATCAAGCTATTAAAACTAGCGACGTCGCGATAGCTTACACACGCGCGTATCGTTTTCCCGCCATTCCAGAGCCGCTTAAGCTTACTGTATACATAGAAGGCCATTGAGGGAGGCGATCACGTTCGACCTTCGTCAACTTTGCATGGTTCATATATCTCCCATCTCATTTGCATGATGCCGGTTCCGAGGCGGGGAGCGCAAGGTCAAATCAAGGACACGACGGATTGAAATATTAGGCTTCCAAGCTGCAGCCTTGAAATTCTAGCAGCGCGTAATGGAAAACTGAGTTATTTTGACTTTGTAAAATCATGGTTTTCAACAAAATGTATAATGGAATGGCTGGACTGTGATCCAGAGGATGAAAATTGAGCGTTAAAGTGATTTAACCATACCGTAACTAACAACGGTTGCAATGGAAACGGTCCGTCACTACACGTGCAAAGCGCTATGGCAAATGCTACGCCCAACACTACAAATCATGCCATGGGTTTGCTTTGATGAGACCGACAGTCAAGCAGCCGTAGTATTCTTTATTATTAAATATGCCTCGATTTTTAGCAACATTTCTGCGCTTGAAATGTGAGGGTTTTTTTTAATGTGGTTTGTCGTTGGTGCATCGGCTCTGCAAAGAAGCCAAGGCTGCAGCTCACATTAATAGTTGTTCTTGACCTGTGGGATATATGAATTAGTACGTGATGATGGCATCGACCATACGATACACAGCCGAACATAAGAATAGATTCAAATCGCTTCTCTCCGTACGTGAGGATTTAGATTTAGCCTTAAATTTTAGAGTGATTCAAAGATTGCGTAAATTTCCTGAGAATCTAACTGGGTAGCGGGGCGGGGGCCTAAGCTTACTCAACAACGTGCGGTTTTATTTTCCATACACCTGCAACTTTTGAGTTGAACTTGAAGCCCATAAAATATCAGCCCTATTGTATCGACAAAAGTGATAGCATCGGTTATATTAAGACAAGTTTTATCACCGCGATTGTAACTACGGAGTTTTTGCCGACGACACTACGTAAGATCAAATTATCACAAATTATGAATAAACAAAATAAAAATCATGAATGAATGAATGAATGAATGGATTGAAAATAAATGGAGAAAACTCAACACGAAGACACACACTGGCAATGATCGAGAGCTTCTTCAAGCTGCTCTTGCAATGCATAGATCAGCAATTTAGCTCTTGCAATGCCTAGATGAGCAATTTAGCAAACTTTGTTTTCTCGATATGCATTCATTGAGGTTAACTCCGCCTCAGAATCGCTTAAGAAAATCCCGAAACAAACCACAATATAAAGCTCCGGAAGACTAAAAAAATCAACCTTATTTTTCGTCACACCAGAATTAGAACGTGCGAAATTTCAAAGCTCTTTCACGTTCCGTCTCAATTTACGTAATGATGGTCAAGGTTGTTAGTCTTCACAGTCAAGGCCATGGTTGTAACAGTAGCCTTGCTTTTTAGCTCTTATTTGCCAGTGAATAGAACAGTCACGTCAGACCCCACATTTTCAAGACAGTTTTAACCCTTTATAATAATACTAACCATTTTCAACTCTTCCATGTTTAATTCCTACAATAACTCATACCACTTCCTGATATAGGCATGAGAAATGCTAATTTTCTCCCGTTAATCCAGCATCTTGAACCCCCAGCAGTAGATACATGCAAAAAACCATAGCTGTGATACACCCCCCCACACACACACACACATATACACAAGTCCATACATATCCCATTAAGTAGGTCACTTCTATTTTCCAAACACTTGCGTGGTCCTCTACTCAACAAGGTCAGTTACTGGAGTCTTGGAACAGCAACTCAGTAGGGGGGAGGGCAGGTGAAAAGTGTATTTAAATCCGGGTGTCTTTTGGGCAAAGATTGAAAGTCTGTGATTCTGCATATACATGTAAACAATAGTGAATACAATCACCAGATATATCCTCTGGGACTGATGGGTTGGTATTGAACATAAAGGATGTCTATCATCAATGTTGTAAATAGTTTTAAAAATAATATTTTCTGTTTGCTTGTTCACAAGTATTGAGGTCTATTGACTCTCAAAATTATTCTTGTGAGAAATTGTAAAAATAACTTGCTGACCAATTTTTCTATAAAAATATTTTATTTCCACCACATAATGCCATTGGCAATTATTTAAGTTCTTGTAAAATATATGCAAGTACAAAATTTTCAACAAATGTAGATAGTATATTCTGTGATCTGCATGGAATCTGAAGTACGTAATCCACCAGTCACAATCATAAAAATAATTTTTGTTGGCATACATATGATAGAAACATATTCAGCCTGGTTTACTCATGGATTCGTAGTCCGGTCAAGTTACATCCACCAAAGAAATCCTGGAGATTTAATTTTCCATGTAGCTGCTGTACACGGTTGAACAAATTACACTATCTTTTTTAGTGTGTATTAATATCAAATGCTATCTCCTCTGAATTTTAGGTCTAATTACATTCAGACTACAATGTACTCTCAGCTGACAGGTAGGTGTTATTACTGTAATATGGATAATATTACACAAAACCCTGAAACTGGAAATACATGTAAGTCACTTTCATGAGAGTTGATTAAGCATTGAAGTAGGCGGGGAGAAGTCATTATTATTGCATTCTCTAATTCTACGAATGGGTTATCCCACATATTTATGAGTGGTTGAATTGAATGAAGCAATCTAAAACTATGAAAATACTTGAAGGCACAGATGGGAATAGAAACCTACAGGGATTGGTCGGATAATATTCCGAGTAAAAAAGTTTGGAAAAGTCCTACTTAAAGTCAAAAGAAAAGGCCGGTCATATAGTTACAGCCTTGGATAGGTATGACACACTGAAACGCATCACGTTTTTTTCCCCGCAGCACTACAGTCCTCCACATGTGGGCTGCTAAGCTAGTTGACTTCTACTTCCTAGCGTTATATTGCTACACATTTAATTGCAAGTGTGACCTCCTTGGCAAATGTCCTGATGACTGTTGACTGTTGCAATTACCGGCACGTGCCAGACTTATCAGCCGTCTCCACTTTATTCTCATTGCTGGTGTCTGCAAGCTGATTAAGTGACCATCTGCCCTTTCCCGTCTGGACTCTCTTTAGCATCAGTGACTGCCGGCATTCCATTCAAAACTTCCTGGGGCTCATGATAAAAAAAATTGTGAATGTCTGTTGTCCTCTACGTGCCCTTTCAACTGAGAAGGTTACTGTCCTATTGGGCTGAATCCAGCATGAAACACTGTCTGTTGACATAGTTTCCCCAAAGTGGCGTGTCTATGTGGTGCACAGTGGTAGGGCCTCGACAGGGCCCCTGATGGTGGGTGACAGCTGCCTGTAATGTCCCATCACGTTGAATGCTACTGCCGTACTGGCAACTGCACCTGCGGCACAAAAGAAGCAGAAACTTACGGTCAAGGTCACAGAGAACGCCAAGACAGAATGAAACTGAATGTCACCTGACATATTAGAAGACAAAATCAGAGTTATTTGAGCTGGGACACAAAAGGGGATGGAATATGGTGAGACAATGAGCTACAAACGAAGTTGGTGCATTTTATCAGATACAAAGACAGTCAGACTTTGGAATGAATCAGAATCGTAAATACAATGCAAGTGATAAAAAAATTCTTGTGAAATTTACGAGCTGAAATAAGTTGAAAATTAATGCCTTAAAATCAAAAGTAATAGAGTGACACTTCTATTTTGATTCTGATATCACTTTCATATTCTTTGCATAGTGGATCTGGGGCATCAAAGGACATTAAAACACAGCACAGGGTATTGCATCAGCCTTTGCCATATTGACTGTCTCAGTGCATGTCTGCCTGCAAAACAGTTCCGTATGATAATTTTTTCTCAACTCATTCTAATTCATGCTTGGGCATGTCAGATTATTACTTATTTAGTAATAATCAAGTTAATCGTGTGCGCAGGACTCCAGACTATCACAGCAAAAAAGCAGTATCACAGGTGATCCAGGGATAGTGTGTCTTGATTTTCTATCTAGGCTATACTGACCATACCATTTCCGTGATCTTTCAGTCATGTCACTTTAATACAAAGACTTTTTGATAATAAGAGCTCGAAGGGTATAAACAGTTACCCTTAAAAATGATCCAACCATTTATTCAGTGGAATTTTTTTTTCTAAATTTTGGAATTCATTTTGAGAAGTATTTGCAAATGAATTACCTATGATACTATTGACACTACAAAAATTTTATGTCAATATGATGAAAAAAATTTAAATAATAAGATTCATTTTAGTTTCCTGGGGAATCATGACTTGGGAATGAACATTTCCCTACTGATACAAACCTAGGACATCTATTATAAGAAGGCCGGGTATACAAATTGTCCTATCTTACAATATTTATTCACAGTTGCAATCCCGCAAGTCTGCGATTTTTTTGACATATAAGTGATGGAAAAATATTCACATTGTGGTTACAACCAGAGTGGGAAATATGCAAACAGGCCAAGGAAGAAATATCCAAGATTATTTCATATTATCATATGGAATATTATTATCCTGAAATTAGGTTACACTGTGTTGGCTGTCCAGTAAATCAAGAATTTAGCGCCCAGTTTCATGACATTCATTATCACCATTAATTAAAATTCAATCAATGTTCTGTAAATACAAGTAATTATTTAATTCATTGTAATGAAGAGTGTCATTAATAGGACTTGGCAGGCCTGACTTTGCTGATAATTGAGAGCTGTCTCAATCTACCAGATGTGTTTCACGTCAACGTTATATTCACAAGCTATATTTATTGTAGATTCTAAATGAAAACTCCATCTTATAATATTTTTAGATATAATAAAAGTATGTTAGTTTGATGAGGAGACCTGTTATATGATACCCTTCTCATAAAAGGTAAAAACAGACTATTTTCATGATATTTACTCACTCTTAATATGTAAGAGCTGTTCTCAGAGTGCAGTTGCCAGACTAAAAGCCAGACATGTTGTTGAAGTGTCTGTTCAGTGTTCTTTTGTGACAGACTTCACAAGAATTGTTGGGCACTCTGTTTGAGTCTAGCTGTTACAGACAAATTATTCAGTTCACAGGAGGTTGAAGTCTGGAAACTAACCTACTATAGCTGGTGAATACAGTTGTCAGTGCTGCATTTCCCCAATGGGGCAGAGTTGACAATGGTGTGGGGCAAGCTGTACAGGAGAGAACTGTAAATGCTAGCTTTCTATTAGAAGTTTCTTTTCTGTCAGCGCTGGTGTCTAACGACGACGGCTACACTGTTGGTGATCGAGATTCAAACGCTTAAAATAAAGCCCTTGATCAGAAATTGCAAGCACGCTATTTGTTCGGTCCTTTATTCCAACACAGAAGTCAATACAAAAAATTACAAACAAAACCAAAAATATACACACTAAATACACTTATACAACAAACACTGGCTAAAAATAAATGCCAGGACAAGATTATTGACAGATATGTCCACATGACCAGTTGACTATTTATAGCTGCCAGCAGAATAGAAATCAATAGTTCTGACGTCATAGCCTGGTTGACTTTTATTTACAAATGACTTTTAAACCCAATTCTTTCACTGTAACATTTATATCCGCCAGCTTGTCCTCAAGATATCATGCCAGATACCTACATCTTCAGTGATATGAATGCCATCAATGGTTGGACAGTTATATTTGCTCACTGACTGATACTTTTACGCTACCTTCCTGTTTTGATAATTAAACTATCAAAATAAATCCCTTTACTTGTACAGTGAAGATTGTGGTGAGAATTTTCCACCTGTCGTGTCACATGGTTGCTATATTTATCTGCGTAATCGTAATTCCCGACTGAAGTAATCATTCACTGTACTTTCTTTCTCATAAAATAAGGACACGTGTTCGGGTTGAAGTGTCAAGGTTGCCCGACAGTCCGCCCTGAGAGTAAGGTTCCGCACTCAGCTGATGCTGATAGTGGCAGTCAAATAAATGCATGTTCTGAAACCATTAGTTAACATGACACTATGAGTAAATATTTAGCATTCTTGGCTTACGTTTGTGGAATTTTGATGAGGAAGGTTCTCCTTGTATGTAAAAACGTCAGGAAAAAATAAAAATACAGATTAAACAATATTATGTTTCTAACTCATTTTTCTTTCAAGTAAGATTCATTTCACTGTATCAATAATGACAGACTATTTAAATAGCTGGTTTGATGTATGTCTGTAATAGTTTTCAGAGTTGTACAGCAAACAGACAAGGGACAAAATTTTGAACTGCCACTGCTGTTTGATTTCATTCTAGTTGAAGGTGTATATTTTTCCAAAATCTAAATATTACAACCTTTGGGGAAAAATGCAATAATTTCAAACTACTGATTATGGTGGCATTGCATAACACAGTGTATTTCACTCAAAATCACTATTTTGTGGAGATTTATTCAATTTTCATTTACTTGTTAACCAAAGATTAAATATTGGTTGGATTCACCTTTCAGCATGACAAGCTGTAGTTGGGTAAGAAAGAAGTGTAAATTTATGCAAATGTATGCAAATCACCCAATGGCTTCTTGTTTTGCCCGGTTTTCAACATTTCAAAACATTTAGCTCCACTCTGCCGGGGTCAAATTTTGTAAAATTTTCACATCATGTTCTTAAAATACTATATAACACAAAGAAAATTTTGTTTGACAGTAAAGATCTTACATTTTGAAATAAGAGTCATTTCAATTAAACTTATCATGATTTTAATCCCTTCTTTTGAATGTCAGTCTTTCAACCCCTGCCATTTATGAATGAGAATAGACAATGCAACAACAAAATTGTTGCTTTTTTCTACATATACTGAGGTTTCAAATGGAAATTTTTGACTTAATTTCCATCATTGCTACCAAACTTGAGTTTTACCACTACTACCATACTACTTTAGATTCTCTGCTTATCAAAAATATGTATAGTATGAGGGGTTTTTTCCTTTAATCTTTGAAAAGAAATATTGCTTTAAAAAAGTGTGTTGGTTGACTGTCATGCCACCTTAAAATGTACTGAGGAAAACATTTTACAAAAGCGTACCAAAACTGTTCTATTTTTCGATTTTTAGATTCTTATTTATGAGAATGTATAGCAATATATTCCATTTTTGGAATTTTTTCCGGAGAACAACACACACATAGTGTTAGGCTACTTAAGTTCACAAAGGCTGAGCACACATATGCCACATTTGCATAGAAAATACGCCTGAAATATTTTCACCCTGGGACATTTAAGGTAAAGGAGTCAAGGTCATGGGTAAATTCATTACATTTTTGTTCTCCATTAACGCTCAGCCGTGAGAAGAGATCCACACCCTTATGTTGATAAGATCCACGGTCTGTTGGAGATAAAGTTACACAGCCCTGGCACTTTATTATTATTTCCTTGTGGGAACAAATTAATATATTTTCATTGTTACCTTTATTCTTATCTTTGTTTTACATCGTCGCTTTGGTAGCTTCAAATGGCTTGTGGGCAAAAGAATTTCTGTGTATCTTCAATTTGCCGATGTATTTCATAGCTGTGGGTGGGGACACACAGACATGTCCCTGTGACTGCTTACAGTAAAGTCTGCCAACACATTGAGTTAATAGGATTTTACAGAATTTACTAAAAAAATCAAATGTCAGACAGGACTGGCTGCCGCTCAGTGCAAGTGTCTGTTTATTGAGAATGGAGTCATGAAAGCCGACCATTGAAACATTTGATTTGGTGGCTGAATCAGCCGGAGATTAGATTGAGCCAAGACGCCTTATGCAGATGAAGATGACGCCTTCACTTGTCTGTGTATGTATTCAGCTTCTGAAAAATGATTGACTACGTCTGCAAACAGATTATTATCATGTTAATGTAAATATGATAATGTCGGCAACTCAACAAGCAACATATCGCCCTTTCCTGACTTCGATTACAGACTAAAATCCCCATCCCATTACAGTTCATCTAAATTTCGACAAAAGTAAAGAACAAAAAATCACTTTTGAAGTTAGATTAAAGACAAAAATCACAATTCTATCCTTGTGCTGCATGACTCTATCATGCAATAAAATGACTTACATACAACCTACTGAGATGTATTTAACCTAAACTGTCTGCAAAAATGTGCTTGCACAATTCACGCAAAATCTATTCAAGACTGGAAACAATATAAAAGTGTAATTGTCTTTTTCAGTCTTTCTATCAATCGGCATTGGCTCTGAAACAGAAGCATTGATGCTACACTACTGTCCTTTACATGACTATGTGTGCGTTTTTCAGAAGGCATAAATGATTATGACATCAGCATATGACTTGGCAATCACTGATGTACATATTCACCATATCAGCATATCAGCAACATCTCTATCTTTGTTCATAGAAAAATAAAATTTTCATGGGAAATGATGTAATGACCTCATTTGATTTCTTGCGGTATGATCAGCATTAAGGAACAATCATTGTAAACTATTGATTTTACAGATACTGGACAAAAAATATGGGCATACATGATGCTTCTCATGAATGTTAAAGTGGCGCTCCCACTTAGTAACATTTTTAAAACATTTTTTTAATGCCAATGGTCAATATTTGACGTGGCGACTGTGCGCGGATCGCGAGATATTGATAAAAACATGTCATTTCCAGAGCGTATTTTTCACATCCCGAAGTTTTACGGTCGTTTCTGATTATGACCCAAAATCCCCCGAAGGTTTGTTGTTGTGCTGACTGACGATATTCTAGGGAGTCCATAATAAGTTCGAACGACGCAATTAATTTACCTCCCACTGCGAAGATTTTATATACAGCATTATGCCTTTATCTCAAGTAAGTTTTTTTTTTAAACTTCTCCTTAGTTTTTGTTATTTTTATTATTCTCAATCAGTTGTATTATATTTTTAACCAATACCACATAAATATCAGTTTTTACGCGTAAAATATTAGCCGCCTCTGATGACTACATTTTGTCGTCTGCCACACAGTTAGGTGTGGTTCACCGCGTGGTATGGGTCTATGCATACCACGTGGCGGCCGCTATGTATCAACCGCACATAACTGTGTAAGTCACCTAAGCGAATTCCACCAGAAATCAAACTTTTACTTTTTTGAGGACATGTTTTTATCGATATCTCACGATCCGCGCACAGTTGCCATGTCAAATATCGACCGTTGGCATTAAAAAAACGTGTTTTAAAAATGTTACCAGGTGGGAGTGCCTCTTTAAGGCAATGAGACTTACAACATTAAGTGTAGCTGGGGATCAATTTTTAGAAGTTCAGATCAAACTGATTTGAAAATTGGCTACAATACATTTCTTAATATATAAAAACAAAAATTATATAGACCTTCAGATTTAAACCAAGTCACGTGACTAACAAACCATATTTTCCCACCAAAATCACATACTGAATGTAATAAAATTTTCCGACCTCCAGACAAAAATTGTATTCAAAGTAAAGGTCATTTGATGTAAAATAATATTGAAGCTTGTTTAACAAACATTGACTTATTTTAAATTATTAAAAGTTAATAATGGCATTAACTTTATGTGAAGAAGTTGAAATTTTATCTATTTTAAATGTATGGATTTTGACAGCAAATGTCATTTTTCAGTTAATATGACTGTGTCTGTCAACATTTCTCACATATTGTATCTGTTGAGATACCTGTGTGTACAAACAATAAGTTAACTACTTGAGGTATATAGCGATTCATTACACTGATCTCTGCCTAACCCAATTAAATACCCAAAATGCAAATGACGTCTCCATATTTTCATAAATCTAATAACGAGATTCAGCCAAATTAATTTTTCTCTCGCATTGACAATATTCCATTCAGACAATGTGAGTCATCTAATAATACTGAAACAGACAGCGCTATTAATAGGCTTTGGGATTAGGCGGCTAGCAAAATCAATTAGCCTTACTCTCTACCCTTCCCTGTGTAACATGTATGACTGTGTGGCAAGTTGTTTAAATGTCAAATACCTGTATATGTTACAACCTCAGGAAATGTCAAGTTTGTTCAACGCAAACTCACAGTGAACCTGGTGAACCCACAATTACCACGCCTGCACATTTTATTCTTCAGTATTTCAATCCTACATTTCTGGTTCACGGTAATTAAAGAATGACATTTTGAGTACTTACACAAAAAGAGCATCAATGCCCGCTTAGAAATTACATTGGATTGTATTTTAAAGAGTGAAGTTGATGTAATTGAAATTCATGTATTGCATACGACGTACTATTTTCATCTTGATCATCTTTATGCAACTCTCAGTATTTATCTGTACTCTATAGCTTGAGTTTTATATATATATATATATATATATATATATATATATATATATATATATATATATATATATATATATATATATATATATATATATATATATATATTACACAGTCTGCAGGTCCATATTCTAACATAGTTTCTCATGAAGAAGTTATAAAATATATGCCAAAATTGATAATGCATATGATCAAAAGTGTAGAATATACTCAAGTTAGTAAGAGCAGCTGAGAACTAGTAGGTTCATTCTCATTGCTGTCAGACTTCCACCATTAATCATAAAAACATAAATATTTGTCTGCATATTTTTGACAAGACGTTCGGAAATTACTTAAATACAGTAATAGTGGAAGTTGGTACTTTTATTACTAATGTTCTGATTACAAATCAGCAGGTCAAAGGATCCTGATCTAAGTTTGCAGTAACAAGTCATCGTTGATGACACAGTCCCCGCTTGTCCATTTTGTTATAATCTTTGGTGTCTAGGTAGCTGTGGTCTAGGTACCTATGGAATGACATTGATGCAACGGGTGCATCAGGCCTGTGACTTGCATAATAAAGTAATCTGAGGAACGTTCAATAAAATTGACCCATCTCTGCCGGTAATGACCATTGAAGGAACTTTTGATTACATCACACATAACGATGCCCTCACTGCCTCTAGTGTCATGATGGCACATACTATACACATGGTTTGGTAGAATTTTAGAAATGGTATGGGATCGGGTATGTTGTTGTAATCAGCCATTTCAGATCATATAATGAAACAAATTAATGTGTACAAGAATGCAGCCATCTCACGTTTAAACAAAATCGGTCCATTGAAGGACAGTGACCTATGTTTATGTTTCAAAGACATAAAAAAATCACACCAAAATTGAAATCAAATGGCTGTCTATTGACCATATGGATCATAGCACAAAATTAGTAGACATGCATATGTATGCCATAGTACTTTATCTTTGTACCAAGTCTCAACAAAATTGGATAAGGAATATTTGCATATGATTAAGCCTCAAAGACATGAAGAAATCCAAAAATGACCATCTGGCAGCAATATTGGGGAAAAATGACAATATGGCAACCATATTGGAACATGTCACAAAGTACATTGACATGTATATGTATGCCACAGTGCATGATCTTTGTGCCAAGTTTGGACAAAATCGGTGTAATGACCTTTGAATTACGCTTCAAAGACAAGCAAAATTCCAACAAAATGGCAGTTCTGCAGCCAGATTGGCTCCTATCACAAGGTTAATTGATACATGCATATGTATGCCATAGTGCTTTGCCTTTGTGCCATGTTTGAACAAAATCGGTTCAAGGATGTTTGAGTTATGGTTCAAAGACATGAAAAAATCGCAAACAAAATGGCCGCCTCACGCCCATATTTGATCGTATCGCAATATAATGCGACATGCAGATGTAGGCCATAGTGTTATGCCTTTGTGCCAAGTTTGAACAGAATCGGTTCAAGGATGTTTGAGTTAATGGTTTAAGACACGAAAAATCGCAAACAAAATGGCCGTCTCACGCCCATTTTGGATTGTATCGCGAAATAATTTGACATGCATATGTAGGCCATAGTGTTATGCTTTTGTGCCAAGTTTGAACAGAATCTGTTCAAGGATGTCTGAGTTGCGGTTCAAAGACATGAAAAATTGCAAACAAAATGGCCGCCTCACACCCATATTGGATCGTATCGCAATATAATTTGACATGCAGATGTAGGCCATAGTGTTATGCCTTGAACTGAATCGGTTCAAGGATGTTTGAGTTATGGTTCAAAGACATGAAAAATCGCAAAATATGGCCACCTTGTGGCCATATTGAATCGTATCACAAAATAAATCGGACGGACGCACGGGACCCAATCTATAAGTCCCCGCCGGACTTCGTCCACGGGGACTAATAAAAACACTATGCACACATTTTTCCCCAAAGTTACATTGACATTAAATGTTATTTTTACATTGCTATATTTAGTAACAAAGCTACGATCGCTACTGGTGCTTCTATCGTGTATTATAATCGCTTTTGTTGTGTGCTGTCCACAAGCTGGACTCTATAGGTATGGTTTATCAACTACTGATTCACGGTATGTTGCATGTCAAACAATATATACCGGTATGTGGCTTCTACACTGATAATAAATTACCCTAAAAAATGTTGACACTGAGCACAATCTTCAAATGCACTGAAAAATAATGACTGAAGACAGTACTCTAAAGATCTAAGTACCGAGGAGGATGCCAGACATGCATTTGTTACGCCTTGAGGGGTGACAGCTGACTCCTGGGGTATGCATGTATTTAGTATACTTTCTTGTCAACTGACCGGTATGTGATGTTGACGACTGTTGACATTGCACACCCAATGAATGTCTCGCAGACTGACTGGCTCAGGCGTAGGATAAATATGACAACGGTTGAAATCCTCTCAACTCCTCACACCTCTGTAATGAGCCGGCGACTAAAGATATTCAGACAACTACAATGTTGACAAGATTTCACCGTAGACACCCCGACAGTAGCCGGGAAGACGTCTATGTTTTCATGCATAGAGTCTAGACAGCAAACCCCACAATATTACTGGTTAGTCGTTTTGATGAATAAACAGATAAAAAATTCCATGCTAGCTGATGGAACTTGTAAAACAAACAAAATCCCCATTTGTAATCTTGTATGGAATTTACAGACTATCTAAGGTCACAGAGAAATTGGATCAGTGTTGAGGAGACAAGCCCATGTAATGTTAATATTGGTTACCACGGTAGTAAAGACTTTAAGCTATCACGTGCAAGAAAGTGGAAAAGATACAACAAAACCACTGATTTTGCAAAGATTTGGGGAAATCAATGCAGAATAAGTAAATGGAAAAATATATGTCACACACATGTTGACTTTTGGGCAGCGAATAAGAGGGTCATTCATGCAAGCATGGCTGTGAGTTGCAGAACTCATAATTTAAATTGCTGATTGCCATATTTGCTGATACTGGCATACTGATCCAGTTCACATTTCTAGGAAAGAAACACACGTAGGAGATAAATGATTGATTTCAGCACGTCAATTATTGACGTCGGATTCTAAACTTAACAGGCGCTGACACTCATTAAGAACAATCAACACGCAAACGATGACGAAGCAATGTCACATTATGACCCAAAATACTGAGATCTCTTTAACAATTTTGATGCGTATCCATCATTTTCATATGTAAATGTTGCCATGGTGATTGACGTCTTCATCAGGCTTCAAGTGATGTGAGCTGGCATCAGTGTTACGAGTCTCTGACGTCAAGTTACAGAGACCCCTGTTGCCATGGTAACTGCAGGATTCATTGACTGGGCTTTCACAATGAAGAGCTATGTGTGTACATAAAGTTGTATGGAAATCATAGGGATGACCCCAGCACTCTCAACCTACATTTTCAACTTGTTTACAATTTTATGGTATGGAATCTATAACATGACGCAGAAAACTCGAGCATCCCACAAAAAATGGGACTAACACTCAACAATTAAGCACACCTATCTACTATATCAATTTCTTGAAACAAAAGAGGGCTGAATTTAAACGCGTAATTGGCAAGTCAAGTCTAGTTATTCAAATTTGTTTTACAATACAACACCCCTACGATATATCACATATCTTTTATTCCATCTTATTCTATTTTACAAATTTATTAAAAAATCTTGAGTTAATCATTTACACAACAGAAGCTGGGTTTTTGTGACTGTCTCCATTTATCTTATTTCTGAATATTTACAGTCATTTGACTATTTGTTATGATAATACCATTCTCAAGAGAGGGGTGTGAAGGATCCGATGGAGGGAATCACTGGTTGGGTTGACAAAAGACACAGCTGTGTCATTGAGTTTGTATAAAAACACATTCATGTTCATTTTACTACGAGAAACGCATGCTGCTCAGGGAGAAATTCACCATGGATATTCAGTGAATCTAATGAACAGACAAAATGTGTGAGCCACATCTGGTTGCATACAAAATACTTGCTCTACGGAGAGCTTGCTAGGTTCTGTGTATAACCATTGCAAGGTACGCACACATTGATACTCAACCTGAATGACACATGCACTGATAAAACTTTGGAAAGAATTGAAGGTTTTTGAAAGATTCAACCACAGTTTGGGTTGAGTGACCATGATACAACAGCACAGATGAGAATGTTGTATCATTATACTAAGGGTTATACCATTCCTCGATGACCTTTGACCTGATAGCTTGGAAAACCTTATTTCCAGGGTTGTGCGTATACAGGGATTAATGAGAAGCCAAGTTGTTTTCATATGTACTTTAGACACATCTGTTATCTTTTTCTTCATCAAGAGTTTAATAATTGAAGTCACCTTTAATAACTACATAACTGACCAAGAAGCAGCTGACATGTAAACTAGTAACAATGCATAATTGTATAACCAACAATCCAGTAATGATATAACAAATTTGGGGGTCAACTTATTCATATGTAATTGCAGATATGAAAATATAGAAAACATGTCTGCTTTCAAATTCAAATTCAAATAACAATTGTGACATGAAAATTCTGATGGAGTGAATTTTGTGGGGTCGACCATGCTTTATCCAGATTTGTATAAAAACCTGTAACAATATTTTGAGGATGTGGAAAATTTTATTGACATTGAGATAAGACTTGAGAATTAAACACAATATAAGAAGGTGGGGTGGTTTTTTTACATATACAACATGTATAAATTTGAGTCTGTACACTTCTGACTTTGTTTGCTGTTCTTGTCGTTGCAAACATTATCAAAATATCACAGCTATATTGTTTATATCACATCTCTATTGCATGAATAACTCTGTGACTGCATGTTTACAGCAAACAACCCAATCTGTTGATTTATTTGCGTAATCATACTTGTCCAAATGACGTTATCAATAACAAAATCTGTTCCAAATATATAACCATTTTAGGTATTGGTAAAATTTACAAATGTAAACAGATCAGCGTTTTTTCATTTGATGCATACATTTTCTTTTTGTCTTCAACAAATTTGTCAAGCCTTAAATTTTCATCCTCCAAGTGGAAACTTACAAACATGCAAACATGACTTGAGAGTAACTGTATGTCTTGGTCAGTAAACAGATGAAAACATAAAACAGAAATTAAGATTTGAAGAGAAATATAATAGTTTTGTGCGAGTTTATTTAAACCATGAAGTTAGATCTGATCATATACAACCCTTTTGAGTTCCTGAATTACATACTGATTGTTCTACAATGACTGCATGTATTTTCACGGACTATGAACCCTTGGTAAGCATTAGTATTTTGAGTGATCAAAGTCTGTATTCACTATAATTGCAATGTATGTACTTTGGTGCTAGGGAGGGATTACATATCCTGCTTGTTAAAAAAACCCCACAATATTTCATATGGGAAACTGTTTTTGTTTTTTATTGGAAATCTGGACCAAAGAAATTCACATACAAAATATTATTTGATCATGAGCAAGTCCAAACAAAATAACTGAGCATAATGATCAAGCTTTCATCAGGTTGAGACAACAAAACTCAACATGGGACCTCTTGTTGTGGTCTGCCATATTGCTGTGGTAGATGAGAGTGCGAAAGGACATTGAACGGACCATGGGTTCAAATGTTCAGTGTATAACAATACACACGGCAATTGTATGGTTTCAATAATAGACACAAGAGCGCTCAGACAGTTAGTGACAGCTGTCACTTATTTTTGGAACAAATATGGTGGTGGTGCAACACAAATTAAAAGGTATAAGCACACATATACTGTTCTCAGTGTAACAAGCGGTGGGTTAACTCTGCATAACCTATGGAGGGTTAACTTGCATGAAAAAGGGGCAACATATTTGACAGCGACCTGTTGGAAAATGTAGACAATGAAAAAATAATTTTTTGCTCCTAATTGGCAAACAATTGAATTATCATTTAGAAATGAAGTTGTGGTCATCTGATAAGGAGAATCATGAAACTAAATTACTGAGGTTGCATGGCAGAGTTTGAACATGGTAAACAAAATACGTATTTTTTACCTCTTCCCTTCCACATAATTTATATTAATTTAATTTTGTATAGCTGCAGGCTTAAAATGGGTTATGATAAACATCTGTTGTGATTGTTATAACAGCTGTCTGGTTGTGGTTATTCTGTTGTCATTGTTATTCTATTTGACCAAAATTTCGAGTTGATTCTGCTGGAAGCCACTTTATCCCTACTTTTCTAGTTTGCCGTAATTTCTACTTGTCATCAAAATTCAGCTGGTGAGAGTGGCGATGATTTCACAGACTGCAAAACACTCATTTGTTTGAGGTTTCCAGAATGATGTTGACTTTGGCAAAAATTTACAAGCAGTACTTTATTGGCCCTATATTTGTGCACTGATCTTCTGTACATGACCATATCAATCACATGTAACAAAGACAAATGACCTGGCAACAAATACCTGCAAACATATAATGTGAAAAATTGTCTGTACCTTCTGAGCACCAAAAAAAATGACAATTCTCAGTGCATTTGCTGCATTTAAGTCAAAGGTCAACTAAATGTTGCCATTGCAGACACCTGCATTTAAAAGATTTACAATATTTTTATTGTATTCCACTTTCGATATTTTTTTTGGGTGAGGCTTTGACCAGAGCCCTGTGCAGATAAACTTGAAGACGTTTGGAAGATTGACAAATATATGACCTTTGACACATACCAGGACCATTTTCTACCAATGTTTATATTTCGTTTTTATGATTTTCATAAAAGTTCAATTAAAATTATGTGCATTTCAAGTTATCAATGTGTGAAACTTTCTTGATTCATTACAAATACTTATCTTTCTTATTTACAACACACTGCACCATAATCCTTGTCACTGTGTACACAAGTCTCCTATTACCATAAAAATATTGCATTTTGAAATCAGACATGGTTCTCATCATTTGGTAATATTTTATGATGGAAACATCATTGGCAGCAAAATGAGCATTTTGCAAAGTTTGCCTTTATTTATAATCTTGGAGCTGATTGGAATTGAATTATAACAATATCATGTATGAATTGAGTATTCGACAGGGGCTGTAAATATATTTTGTCATGCATTATTGCAGCAAAATGCAGATTTTTGCAAACATTTTTGTATGTTTTTTAAAGTGAACTTTATGATCACATGTTTTAATTTCAACGCTGTGCATACAGTTTCTCTGTGAGGAGTTGATTTGTATTACAAGTGGATCAAGATTTGATATTTGCTCAATGGTGGAGAAAGGTGGTAAACATGTAAAGTGCTTATGGAAGAACTCTGAATGATACGACACTACTGTTAATACGAATTCATGTTCAACAGAGATGCTTTCCACCTATCTCAAGGAAAACTTAATAGAAAAGCAACAGTACTTGTGTGACTTTGCTGCGGGGGTGAACGTGAGCGAAAGATCGCCATCAAAAGATGTCAAAATGATAAATTACTTGCCAAGGCACTTGCGAAAAATAAAACTCCTCAGCTCTCATTCCAAGAATAAATTGCAAGATGCACACATACACACACAAGAAGTATCATCAACTGGCAAGGTTGCAGATAACTAGAAGATAACTCACAGCTTGTTTATAGGAAAACAGTAACTTACAGCTTTACTTTCTCATTCTGTACAATGATAGTTCACAAGAAAGTGATACATGATGATTTTAAGTTTCATGTGGACAGTTTCCATGACAACCAGGGTTGTCATGTTCACAACAAAATCTGGCTCATTAGTTTAAGGCAGAGTTGGCAGTCTTTGAAGTCCATCAAGGTAACACCGGTGATGTTGAAACCAAATACATGTAATATTATTCTGTGTTTTTATTAAGGCCAATAAGCAGGTAAATGTTACCAGGGTTCCCCAGTCATTTTACCCAGGATTCCCCAGTCATTTTACCCAGGGTTCCCCTCTGTGTATCCATGCAATCAGATTAGGGGACAGCTGAAATGTTTACCAGGGGTAACCAAATCATTTGCCGACATTCCAAAACCTTAGCAACAAACACTATCATTGATATGCTGCAATTCATTTTTTTTGACAAACAAAAGGTAGCAGAAAAGTCTTCTTTCAGTATCAATTCGACTACAAGATGTTAACACAGCAATCTTGATTCTTGAATTCTTTATGGTTTTGTTGGAAACATTCTGTTTACTAATATCTATTCACCACACTAAAGAAAGTTGCTCTGAATAGTCCTTATCACATAATTTATAATCTATGAATTTATGAACATATTTCAATATCATGCACTATTAAAGTAAGAGTCATTTTACATGAATAGTTTCAGATTTTCTATTCATTTGTATGCATATTTTTTTACTGTTCTTAGTTTTAAAGTTGTTTTTTAAATATTGAGTTCAACAGAATAATTTTAATCAGTCTGGAGGGAAGATGAGCAGCAGGACAAACACCAACATGAGCATGAAGGTGCAAAGGACTCCCTATCTATTATGTGCATTTGCTATTTAAATTGGATACGCATTATCTCTGGAATAGTCCACGTCAATTCTCTGTCATTCAAACGTAAATTAAAAAGTGAAATATGTGCATTTCTGATGAATTATAAAACATCTTCAACAAGTCAAGAAATGATTTTACTAATGGTGATACGCCATTGTATTTAGACTACAATACAACTACTTAAAGCAGACACTTTGTGACCTATTAAAATGATCAAGGCATCCCTGTTTAAAGGAACAAAATCATCAAAGGAGCAAGGTGCGATTTGGATAGAAAGTTACTTGTTCATTCAAAAGACACCTCTCTACCCTAGATACGTTTGCTATTCCTGGGGATGGCTGTTACAATAAGGGCTTTCTCTTGTTTTATTTTGTTTAGCATATGAAGGGGTGAGGAATGGTTAAACATTGATGCACAAAAATGAAAGAAAAATTACATCTCCAATCACATTAATTATCATGAAGTGGAGACGCTGCAAAGAGTCCCTCTATCTTCTCCAAGTATAGCCCTTAATTCATCTACAAGCAAAGTACCCACTCTATATTCCTACAGCTCTCCTAGAGCCTCATAAAATGGTGAAAAGTCCTCTAGCATATGATTTATATTTTATTGAAGGCACCTGTAGAATTTAGAATTAACTTATTATGTAATACCTCCACACCGTTGATCTGATTTAGCCATGTAATTGCAAACTGTTCTCAAAATATCGTCAATATTGAGACAAAACTTTAGCAATTTTAAAAATTCCCTAAACTATCTGGTTCAGAAGTCTTGATACAGAGTAAGCTGTGGATGTGGTAAATGCATCATACAAACAGGAACAGACTTTCACAACTAAGAAATCAGGTTTATTTGTAGAATGTCGTTTCATGATACTATAACACATTTTTGTAGAAGTCAATGCATACTTGTTTCAACATGCTGAACTACACATCAACTAAAATAACACAGTATTTTTATATCCATATGAAATACCACTTGTTGATTCAATAACTTGAGAGAGATTATCAATGAATATTGCAACATTTTTTTAAATATTAACCATGTTAAAGGAGCCTTGGAAATTGTGTTAGGGATTAAAAACTAGTATCACATCCAATCATGTTACAGAATATATAGCCTAGTTGTCATGAAGACATGCACAGATTTTCATAACAAAATACTTCCTAGTATTCATTTCTCTCTTTCACATGTGCCTATCATCAACAGTCACCTCATGGTGAGGTGGATATTTCTTTCATGTGACACAATCATGTAGTCTTTACACCGATAATAGTCAAAGAATCATGAAGTCTAATCACTGATAATTAGAAGAAAACCAGATTTTGAAAAGGATAATACTGCTCTCTCAAATTGTAAAAATTCTAAAATCATAATCATTAGAGTTAAATGTGGCAACTTGCAACACTTGCGCAAATCTCAGCTATTATAAAAGAAATTAAGAAATAGATAAGTAATAACTATAATATACAGAGTTCGCGTTTACGCAAAAATCGTGCGTATTTACGCATTGAAATTGACTCTTTACGCATTTTTTTCATCGCTATGCGTTTTCTATACGCAAAGGATAACACCGAAAGCACTCCCCACGACTGAGCTTAGGCGACAACCAGACGAAATTTGTAGCAACACATTTCTGTCAATCACTCATGTTCTGTGGAAAGTTTCGGATTCTCTGGGCGTTGTCTGAAAAATCGGCATCGTAGTCCACACGTTCTCACGTTAGGCACGTTATCATGTCAGCTGTGCCTATGAATTACGTTGCTAATTTTCAGGCGAGCGATAGTTTCTGAAAGTGAGTGATTGACGTCGACAGAAATGTTTCGACAAATTATATAAATGCCGACCGTGCACGATCATCGCGTCTCGCTGTTCCCAAATTTTGATCAAGCACACATGCAGCATGGCGTCGAAGCAGACAAATCTGTTTTCTTTCAACTTTGCTCTACGAGTCCGTGAAAAAAATGATTCATCGGTAGAGCTCGTCGGAATCCTGATAAATTTTGAACACTGCAGAAGTGTCTGGATGGTAACTGGTCGTTCAGGCACCAAGTTGTTTCGGCCCAAGTCGTTTCGGCCTCTCAATTTCCGGTCCCAAGTCACTTCGGCACTGCAACCCAAGACGTTTCGGCATCTGTGTTTCGATTTTTTTTTCAAACTATTCAGTAATTGACTGATCCGTCATATTCGTAAGCGTGACCTTTGCGTTCTGACCAGTACTTTATGTGCATTTTGTGTGAATTTTGCCGTGCTGTTTCGTCACCGCTTTCAAACTTTTGCCGTGTCGGCGGCTATTGATATCCAGGTGCCGCCAACTAAGCTGTTCGTGCAAAAAGGTGTTCGTGCGAAGTTCTTCAGCAGGCGGGCAAATTTTAAAACTAATCAGCGGGCGGGGAGAAAATATCGATATTTACTGTGGGCGGGGAAGAAATTTCAATACTTTCAGCGGGCGGGGAGAAAATTTTTGACAGTGGGCACCGGAAAATACGTAGAGGGAGGGGAAAGCGGCGTGCTTGATAGAACTTGAGGAGAAATTAAGCGCCTAACTTAGAGGGGAGCAATGTTCCAAGTACACTGCTAACTGCTCGCACGGTTTTGCGTTGTTCTGGGGTGCCTAGTGGGCATCTAGTTGGCAATGGAAAATTTCAGTAGTGGGGAGAGGGCAGCGGGGAGCTTGAATTGTTGTGGGGAGTGGGGAGCGGGCAGACTGTAGATACCGGAGGGCAGTGGGCATCAAAATTCAGTGGGAGGGTATATTTTCAGCGTATGCCAGTGGGAGGGCAGTTACGAACAGCTCTCTTTTCCCTCCAAATTTTAGGTCAGGGTCAAAAATAAGAAAAATCGGTATATCAGCCTTCAAAACATGTTTTGTGATGATTTTGCGAAATTGATGAAATTTACCAGTTGGCGGCACCTGGATATCGATAAACTTGTGTCACAGATTTCAAAATGACATGAAGTTTTTTCTTACGGTCTCTTCCCATGTTCTCACAGAGATTAAAGCATGTAAGTGAATGTTAGATGACACTATACTTTTCAGTACTTTGATTTGTAACATTACGCTCCAGCACTAGTTCCCACAGGTAGCCTTCAGCGGTGCCGAAACGTCTTGGGTTGCGGTGCCGAAACGTCGGACTTGGAGCCTGAAATTCAAAGGCCGAAACGTCTTGGGCCGAAACGACTTGGTGCCCAAAACGTCCAGAAACCGTCTGGATAAGCTGCCATAACTCTAACTTTTGGGTTGCCCAATGTGTTTTGACGGTCGCATGTATAACCTTCGCTGTTACGTTTCAACATAATTCAAGTTGTTCGTGAAACTGTTTTCATTAAAATAATGTTACATAGTACAATCCGAATAGGTAGTGTAGGTTTATTCAACGGCACATTGTATTTTGCTGTCAGTTTTTTCATCAATCGAGTGCGGAAGTGAAATTACGCACTCAAATCCAGCCATTACGCAATTTTAGCAGACTAATGCGTATGCCGTACGTGAGGAGAAAAAAGTCACCGCAAACACTGATATATATATATAAATATATATATAATTGGTTTATATATAATTGGTTTATATATATATATATATATATATATATATATATATATATATATATATGCATATAAATATATGATTTGTTTTATCTTAATATTGGATCACATGAAACATGTAGTCTCCTTACTTTATCACTTTATCAATTGAAGTCATGAAAATTACTAAGAATACACTAGAACACAAAGGAGTTAATAGTGTTTACCTTGAATCTTGTTAATGATCACAAAATGTCAGGGGTTACAATAGACTGGACTTCTGAAAAGTTGAACCACAAAAGAGAGTTTTTATTAGTTTCTTGTAAAAAAACACAAATTTCAAAATGTCCATATGGATACATATGATGTAGTGAAATAATATGATGAATATGATTTCTAAAAATGTAAAAATGTCAAAAGAATTTTTAAAAGTCCTTTGCAGTGCTAAGGCTTGGCCTAATATTAGTTTTTGTGCATGTCTTGGAAGTAGTATTAATTGTCATTTTTTGTGAGCATTAATCATCGCACACTTTGCTCTAAAAAAATATTTGAAAATTTGTGAACCACGCGATGGTGATGAATAAATTATAATTGAGGGTGTTTTTTTTCCACTGTGGGCGGCATGGGTGGAATGGTAGTAAAGGCTTGGATTTTATAGCATGTATCTCACTGATCATTGTACCCACGTATCATCATAGAAATACGTAAGGTCTTTGAAAAACACTCATTCAATCATGTCACAAGTAAATTTTACACAATCAAACATTGGTTCTGTTTTCAATACATTGAACTTATAACAACAATGTGATTCTAGTCTGCTCTGGTCTTCCACTCTGGAACAAATTAGTATTTAGCAATTACTAGTATTATATATTATGATAACCTTTGGACTTCACTGCAGAGAATGCCAAGTTCAATAATGTGCAAAGATCATGCCACTTTTTCACGTTCTACTGATATCTTGAGAATAAGATGTCCCTGGAAAAGGAGCTGATCATAAAAGCCTTGCAAGGAACATCCTTGATTTTGAAAAGGATAGCAACATTCCCTTGGTCCAGTAACTGAAGGAAACTGCTTGATTTTTGGGGTCATAATATTTTCTTCAAACACCGATTGATATATTTAGAAAAACAGGGTTATTATATTTATCTTTATCAGATATTATATTACCATGCCCTGCCTGTCGCATTTTGATTGGTCGAGCTGAACCCTGTGACTGCCCACAAATACACAGTAATGTTTGTTTACATGCCTGTGAATATGAATAATAAGATTAACATCTCAAAGCATCATAACTTTACAGCTGAAATGTAAATCATAATCAATCACAAAATAAAATGGAGCACTTATGGGCCAAGTTGAGATACTTTTTTTCTGAAAACATCTCTGGATTTGCCAAATTTTTACTGCGTGTGTGACAGTGTGCCACATATTGCTCAGTTCTGGGGCCCAGTTGTCCTTCGTTTGTGAAATTTGACGGTTTTCTTTGGTTCATTGATAATATAATGGAAATAAGACTCCTCTCTGACCATTAACGTTCATTTATGGGCGCGGGCTCGAGGAAAGCCAAATTAACGGGCTCGGCAAGCTTCACCCGTTAATTTTTGGCTTTCCTCTCGCCCTTGCCCATAAATAAACTTTAATGGTAAGCGCTTCGCCCGTTATTTCTATAATAAAATAATTTTCCACACATAATCGTAACTTACGAGAAGCTAAGACATCTATGATATTAAATATTTCATTTTCCACTGTTGGAGACTATTGATAGTTTAAAGAACAAACGAAACAAACCAAAATCACTACGTTTCACCTCAGAACCACTCATCAAAATAAAACTTTAGTTTATCTATGCTCAAATTATGATTTGAACTTCTTTCATACACATGACTTGTTGAGATATGTTGTGGTTTCTGTTATAGTTTAGTGTGAATTCAGTACCATCATTGAAGCAGCGGTACAGTATAAATCTTCCTGAACAAATCAAGTTTGGTTGCCATATGTTTTAAGTATCTGCGACCCCTTACTTTCAGATTATGCCAACTGTGTTCTGAATGTAACACTCAGGTACGATATCACCCTTTCAGGGCTAAACCTATATACTACAATCTGGCTTTGTTCAGAGAAGTCAAGCCCTGAAAAGGTAATAATATTAAAGACCACACTAGAAGTTGAACAGGTACATGTCCTGAAACAGTTTGTTTCCTATTACATTTGTGATGATCTCGTAATTTGTGACGCACTGTCGACAGAAAGTAAGCTTGGTAAGGCCATAATTCACATCATGACCTTGTTGTTTGCCAAAACTTTTTTGAGTAATACAACCTAGCCACAACTTGGAAGAAAAGCAAAAGTGCATTTCTAGAGAAAAAGATATTTTTTTAAACCGAAAATATAAAGTTTCACTTTATATGGTTTCTTTGCTTACATAACCATACAGAATCAACTTGGAGCACTTGAGAAAAATGGTTTGACAAAGAGCTTTACACTTTGCACACAAGCTGCACCATAAAGAAGTAGAATCAAACTACAAACATGACATGTCACTGAAGTTAAATCTACCAGCCTTCTACTGGACTGTGACTTACATGCATCTTCAGACAGAAAATAAAATATTCGATGAAACCAGCCAATGATATGTGAAATATGCATGCTTTTGAATCAAAGTCAAAGCTAGGAATGTCCATGCCAAATGTCAAATCTTATTATGTGAGTATTTTCATGAAAGGTCAAAACTGTTTTACTGTGGTATGTTACCACTTACTTCATAAACAAAGAAAAAAACAAACAAATCCTTAAATTAACATTTTAGACAGCGTCTCAAGATAATTGTCGGAGCAGGACTCATCATCTTATGAATAGCCATAAAAAACTTACCATAGAGCTATTGAGACTCTGCCAACAGTCACTATGTAGTATGGTACCTAGAAAGTGATCAAAATAGTCCCTGTACACACGAGACTGAAATAATTTCTCCAGCTCGGAGAGTCAGTCATCAGTCACAGTCTGCCATACAGACGGATACCTGATCACCTCAATGAAATTACTCGAGATGCCAAATCATCAAGTCATTACAAGTGCAATGAGAGATCAATTTGTGATAAAAAAGATTCATAGTTTTAATCTGGTGATGGAGGGACAAAACAATGCCTACCTGACAAAAAAGCCATTCAGAGAATCAAGAAAATCAAGGTCAGATTAAGTTAAAAGAGATCAGGATGATTTAGATAAAGCTTGGAGGAAATCATTGAAAGGCTTTTTCCATCCTACACAGAACTTCTCATACTATTGTCACTCTGAATCTTTGGGAAGATTATCCACAGAGATTTCTCACACCAACTCAAATCATTCCAATGATTATGAAGTTCAGCAGTTTTCATATTTGTTAGTTGGCGTATCTGACAAGACATCTCTTCATCTTGTCAGTTTTGTGTGGGCAGAGCCGCCCAGACCAGTGAATGCAACTCCTGGGGGTGTATACAGCATGTGGATGACAGGTGGTTACGATGTAAAAGAAAATTACCATTGAATTTATTGCTTATTTTCAAAAACATACAGAAGGCTATAGCAATCAATTACAGTACAAGTGGAAAAAACCCAAACCCAATCACCAATATCAAGTCATACATATCGTTGGTAAGACATAATTGTGCAAATAGCCCTGAACCATTGCAAGTATAAGTTCTGAATTTCATCTGTCATTTTTTCAAAGCAAAAAGTACATTCACAATCCTACACTCTTGACATTTTCAAGATGCTTTGAACTTTATGCAGTACTCTCAGCAAGAAAACCAACGAGAGGGCAATTTGAAAATGCCACAAGTTCACAGCTGACGTGTAGTACAACCACACACTACAAACCATGGCTATGCTTATGCTTTTGTCAATGCATGATGTCACAATTTTCCTTACAAATTTATGAACAGAATAAAAAAGCAAATTTCAGAATATCAACCATAGGAGTAATGCAGAATGTAAAAGAAAGTGTGTTCTATGGGTTTGTTATGATAGAGAATGGCATATTGTCTTTTTTACTTTTTAAACTGTATCAAAGGTAAATAAATAAATAGTATGTAGTACTCAGGAAGGCACTGTGGTGGTAAGGTTCTTTATGGGTGACAAATTTTTCAGTCAGGCAAAAATTAGTGAATAGCTGTTCATTTCTCTGATACATGTCCAGGCTATGAGTGAATACACTGTGTACACAATATCAAATACAGTATGTCTGTCCTTTTGTGGTAAAGTAACATGTGCATCAGCTGACTTTGAACATTTCATCATCTCCTCAGAAAGATTGACAACAGGTTATGATATTTCAAATACATGTATATAAAGATCTTTTGTCACCACAAACTGGAAATAAAATTCTTCCATTTTTATATTATTTTTGCAAAACAGAATTCTTTCATGCCTGAAGATGTTTTTATCTGTGTGTGCCCTACTCATTAAATTACAAATTACAATAGAAATTTTTCTGAATGAATTAATCTTTTCCATGATGAAAACATGCTTATTTATGTCTTTCAATGAAACCTATGATGTTAGGGAGATATCACTATTATAGTATTTGTCAGTTTCATGGTCAGAAAGAAAAACAAAATATTTGTGAATATGAGAGCTACCATAAATAACAAAGGCTACAAAACAGACTCTGACTTACAATGGCTCACTGAAGCTGTGAACAATGTGTGTCTTTTTGAAGCAATAACTACAAGGCTGTGATGCAAAAACGGTAAATCATTGTGAGACAATCAACATGATATGGCAACATTATCAGTATTGAGCAGAGATGGACTTTCGTACAGAGTTGACAAAAGAAGTGTTTTTCAGCTTTCTGAAATTCCATTCCATCTCTCTGAAATCGATACACCTAAAAGAACAATGGTCCGCCAATCCTTCATGCCAGACAGGGGCAGTCTACAAAGCTGCTCATAAGCCGGTCGTTCCTGCCAAAAGCTGTTCATATGTGATTTCGGGGGAGTCTAAGGAAATGAATAAGGAAATTTTATTCAACTGCTCATGGGGGACCTTGGAAAAGGCAGAAAGTTATTAATGCATTCAATTTCAGGGATTTTGCTGATGGGCATGAGAAAAAGCATAAGGGCAAAGAGATGGCTTTGAGAACTTTAGATTTCCCGGCCAGGAGTGGGAAGAAGGAAATTTATTCGCAATAAATGGGAAAATATTTCAATTGTAGTGGGAGGGCAGCTAAGAACTGCTATTAAATTTTCCCCTCCGATGTTAATTATATTCATAATTTAAACAGATAAGCAAAAACAACAAAAGCAAAATGCTAAGAATTTCTCTTCTGAAATGGCAAAAAAATATCAGTTGAAACTTATTGAAATGAACAAATAAATAAATAAGAAATTAAGAAAGAAAGAATTAAAAAAAAATAAAAAATAGGAAATAAATCAATAAATACACACATAAATGAGTAATTAAATAAAGAAGGAGAAAGAGTTTTACAATCAGTAAAATTTATTTGTTTGACCCTTATCCTGCCAAGTTCATATGCCACGTACCATCATCAGGTCAAGTTGGTTAAAACCAGTGAGGCATTACATATATGTTCTATGTTTAGCATTTTAACAAACATTTGAAAATTCAAAAGCCCCTGGATACAAAGTTACTGTAAACAAGACTTTTAAATGACCAAGCCTGCTGTGTAACATACCAAGCTGAGATGGTGGTAATACATGATTGTATGACTTTTTAGTGACTTGGCAGATGAAGAAGTGATAGGTATGGCTCTAACCCATTGTTATCCATGGTGATTGTGGACGTGTTTACAAAGAACTGAGCTGAACAGGTATTAAACTTATATATTCTGAAAAAATATATAGAAAATGAGAGCACAAAAAATTGCATTCTGTTATTTATTCTGCCAACTGCCAAGGTCAAGAAACATCACTGAAATATAAATTGACATCACTTTTTATTTCATACTTTGAAATTTTCAAGCACTGAAAGTCTGCTGAACTTTTGAAAGTTTCTGAAACTGCATCCAGTCTATCATATATGTAGCATGACAAAAAAAAGATAAATATTTGCAATACCAAGACACAGAAAGTTGAAGTTTTCAGCGCTGAAATAACTGTTCAGTTTGCTTCAACTGTGAAACAACATGTACCTTTCGCTTGCAGAATTGTTTAGCTACATTATGAGTAGTTGAGCAAAGCCCCTGTACAAAGTGTAGGAGTGTCAGTGGACAGGGACCTGATCATGGTGAATTCCAGGCCAGGGCATGAAATAAACACAATACCCCCCACTCTGTTCAAAACAAATTCAAGAAAGCTTCCTCACAGTTCAACAAATGTACAGCCAGATAGCCTATCAGTGTATTTTAGTAGCTGATATTTGTTTGATCATCACTCCGGGGAGGTATGACTATCACCAGCTGATTACTCACTGATGAACTTGTGTGTTCAGAAAATAGGACATCACTTTAAGTGTCCATGCATGAGCTGGACATGCAGTTGCTGTGCTTGAAGCATTTTTTTAAGTGGTTTCAAGGGATAACGTAATAATAATTACAAAAAAAGCGCAAACATATAAAAAGTGTCAGAGCGATTTCTTTCAACCAGAACAATATGTATTAAACTATTAGCGATTACAAATACAGGACTAAAGTTTGACTTGCTAATTTGGCCATAATTTGCTCAATGTGCATACAGACATTAATAATGAATCTAAAGCTCCAATGTGTAAACAGTGAACAGAAGCTGTGAAGTGTTACTCCCAGTGTGGTCACTTTTATCATCACGGAGGCTGATCTATGACGTCAATCAGAAATATCAAGGATATAACTTTTACAATAAATACAACTGGAATTAGGCTTATGCCCACTCTCACGTTGGCAAATCTGCAGAAAAACAAAGCTTTATCACAACTGATTCGTGAGAAACTCAACCCATTCCTTCAAAACTTCTAATTATTATATGGCACCACCTTGCAACTGTCTCTCCCCTGTGAGTCCTGGATACCATCTGAACTTTGACCACAATGTTTGTGACATACGCTTGCGACAAGGTTTTCATATTTTGTTATTTTGTTTTTCACCCATAAAAGTAGCTGAACGATGCCAATTTGTTTATTTATAACACATTGCAGTGGTCTGTGTTTGTTCGGTGCCACTCTATGAGTCCAGTGCATGGGTCCAGTCCAGGTTCCAGACACTGTCCACTGTGGATTCTTGCATGACTAAACTAGACATAAGTTGCTATTAAATCAGTAAGTATAGGGGTAATGCTTTAATTAAGGAGTGTCTCTGAGGCAGTACATTATCTAGTCTTATATACTTATCTGATGTTGTATCTCATCTCATGAGAAAATCCAACCATGAAATCTGAACTCCATATGACACCATTATGAAAACACCGATTTCTATTACATTTTTATGCAAAAGCTTTACAGGTGTTAAAAATCAGGAACATAATAGCTTCACATAATAAAATCAATGCAACATCATTTCCCTTCAAAGTCTACTTGAAAGCAACGGTACCATACTTACATAAGTGTATCATAAACTTAGTATGCTACAGACAGCTTACATGTCTGCAACTTGACAATAATCTGTTCACCTCAGATGTGTGATACAGTCACTGTTCCAAATTCAACACTGATGAGAGCTGTTTGCATGCAGCACATACCTACTAAAATAGTCAAATAAAATTACATTTGAAAATACTTTGCCATTGTTTTTATACAATTGTTGAAATCTTTGCCTTCAAACGATGAATTGTTCATGTCCAAATGGACGTCTTTGCATTTAACATTGTACAAAAAAATCCCCTAAAAAATATTGTTTATGTTAAGTACAGGAGATTGAAATGTGTAATTCACAAAAACCGAGCACCAGCATTTCAAAAAAGACAAGCAAAAATTCACCATTCTCCAATTTATACTATATTTAGTCTCATTAGATCAAGGTTGGTAAATTACTCTGACATTTAGGTAGGTTCATCAGTCATACTGCAGAATTCACACAGAAGCAAAAAAAACCTGCCTTTGCCCGAGTGTGAGGTCATGTTGCCAATGGCAACACGGCAAGACACCTGTCAATTGTTTTGGCCTCAGCTTCTGTTTGTCCTTTATGGGAAATGCTGACTGCATGCTAAATTACAATATTGTGCATAAATTGTAACTTTTGTTCTCAACGAATAACTGACCATAGCATTGCATAAGTACAAGTTCATATTTTGAACGGTTTGATTGTCATTCAGGTAAACTACAGCTTAAATCAAAGCACAATTAAGTCCAAAGTTTGAAATCTAGCCAGTATTCACATAAATGCTAGTTAGAAGCTACTTGATGCAGCAAAGGAGACATTGAATTTGTCATGAATAAACTGTTAAAATTTGTGCACAAATACCCCTGCAAATCTGCAACACAAGCATAGTTCATTACAAACCCTTGATATTGAGTGATATGGGTCTACACCACTGAAGATTTATTATCATTCAAGGAGAACTGTGTCTGCATGTTAATCAGGCTACCTGCTTCAACATCCATCAACCTTGCAAAACTGTCCAGGGAAGCTTGGCAGAGTTTATGTACACACTGTGATCCTCCAAAGGGTCAAAGGGCATGTCCTCAGTAAACACACTGTTTTTCAGTCTTGAAAGTGCAAGACTTGAAAACTTTTGCTGAATAGTTTCCTCTAGGAGACTTTCAACCGTCCTCTTACCAAGTCAAGAATAAAACTCAGGGGTCACCATGCAAAGGTTGGAACTAGAGAAACAAAATTACTTAACTGATATTATTATTAAAATTCAAAATGGCCTCAGAAGTGTTATCTGCTAACTCTATGAGGCGAAAATAAATTTTTGATTTTCAAAAAAAAAAAAAAAACCGTAAAATTTTTCTCACCCCAAGAGCTTTAAAATGAGAGCCCCCCAGGAGACCAGAAAAGTATCAGATAAATGTGAGAGTCTGAAAAATCTATACTTGAGGCTTGTTCTACCTTAATACTTGATTTTTCTACAACATAACATCTTGACCACCGGAGAATTTTTGTCAGTCCTTTATGTGGCAGCACACCAATTTGACAAAACCTGGGTCCTAGCATTGATCTCTGCCCAGTTAGCAAGACAAAGATGCTGCGTGGGATGAAAGCTTAGTTTTGTTAATTTACTGGAACTGAAACCAAAACCTGGACACAGTGGAACCCTAGATATTTGCAGTTTACACATTCTGAGAAAACAGTGTTGATATAAATACTGGGAAGAAAACTGAGATACTATCAGGAAAAATGAAACTGTTGTTAAAATAATGAAAGAGAAACCCAAAATGGAACATGAGAAATTATACACACCATCAAAACCAAACAAGAAAACATAAAAATTTTCCATCATGACCAGCTTCTCTGAAGACTCACTGAAATATCATGGAATAATGCTACTGTCAACTCTGTAGTGGAAAATGAATAAATGATGTAAATTGGCTCAAGAAGAAAAAACATGTCTTGATTTGTTAAAAAAACATACCCTTCTGATCTACCTCCACTATCTACATTTGCCTATGGCATAAAAGACCTTAGAATTACAATTCAAAATTTCCTAAATACGCCTTCTCGCTTCAAGAAGCGTGTGTTACTTGAAAGAAACACCCATTTTTTTTAGTGGAATGGGCCGGTACAAAAGTGAAGGCATAAAAAATTTTACACTGAGAAATATATAATTATCATGTAAGCTCATTACAAAATTGTATTGTCAAACTCTGAAGTGTCAAATGCATAAAAATATCTGCAATTTAATTTACAGATACTGTCCATATGTTGGGACTGCTTATTGCATTTGCATATAGGTTTCCTATCCCATTTGTGGTATGCAAATTGCATGACCAATACGTCCTGGGTCAACAACCTCTGTTACGACCTTTCCACATACCTAATTAGAAAGAGAATAATTAAGGTTCAGATCTATTCACATCTGCTATGCTTGCCCTGGGCAAAGAATGACCAATACATAAACAAAGCTTTCTTGACTGAGCATTGCATTTGAACTTGACATTCAACCTCTACATGGGCTTTGATTTCATGCACACTTCATTTTTCACGGCAGTTTACTAAAACTATTTTATTTTTTCCACTTTTCTTACAGGTGTCTTGGAATCAAAGTTAACGCAAAAACAATTAGTCTGCAATTTTTGCAGTGGAGTTCAGCTTCCCATATCAGCTTGTGTTTTGAACGGCACGCTGTCGGAGAATGATATCTTGATTCCAGTTTGATCTTCAGAAGTTGAAAAACATTGGATGAATATTGTCAGCGTGGACACATACACATGAGCATGTAAATATGCAAACATACTTCACATCTGGTTGGAACGTAGTGTTTGAGTTTTTTGCAGACACAAATTTCAGTAAAAATCTATTGTTATCTATCACAAACTAATTGATTTTATCATGATCTGATCACTCAGCTGCAGAATTGAATACAAACAGGCAGCATCAAGAATTTATTGTCGTAGGACAATATCCACATGACAATTTCTATAAAGGGAATGCACACGCTCTTTTCCTGTCTCTTTTGTCGGCAAAGTTGAAATATCAGGTGGAAAGATAATTTTAACCCAGTACTGCATTAAACAGGTAGATTAATTACCACTCTGCAACATCTCCTGATTTGTTAGTATCATGTGATGCTGTCACATGATCAATATACCATCACATTTACACTTTGAGCATGAAAAATGTCACATTACAGTGTGTGAAAGTTGAATGTATACTTTTCACAACTTCGCTGTTATTAATAGCTGAATGCATGAAATCATGTGACCTGTCACATGACGATGATACCATCATCTTTATACCATGAAAGAAGACTTCACCTGACGCTCTCTCTGTCTCTCTGTGTCTCTCTCTCTCTCTCTCTGAGAATGATGAATATTTATTGCTATATATTACCTTTCACATTAAAGAAAACAAACTCGTCTATACCAGAGAACAACCTCTATAATAACATAGAATCTTGGAAAATGTAAGCTGGACTGATGGTTGGTAACATCAAGATCACAATAACAGTAATATAAACCCACTATAAATGATTCTCATTCCTCTGTTATGATGATGTTAATTTTGTGTAAGTGCCGTGCCAAGTCATTGTTTAACCCTTAATTTGCACCCTAGCTCTGTGGTACCCTATGACATCATGTGGACATTTTTGTTCAAGCCTGGTTCAAAGGGTTGATGGAATGACATTTTTGTTCAAGCCTGGTTCAAAGGGTTGATGGAATGAAGTCACCTGGTCCAATCGCATGGCTATACCATTCATGGTATCACAGTAAATAAACTTTGATGTCATTGCATGTTCTGGGCATTTTGGGGGCCATGGAACTGTACAGTTTAACTGGTCAAGAATTGGATATTTCCTGTTGGAAAACATTGGATCAGCAACACAAAAATATTAGAAGCAAAAATAAAATCCAATCCAGAGTCCTAAATATGGAAAGTGTTCCTTATTTATGATCGAGGCATACATTTCATTTTCCAGGATACCCTCAACCACCTGGACAATTTTAATTGCAAATTTAAAACTAAAAATGACCCTGATACCATATGTATTTGAACTCAAAAGTTCAATGACACCGGTCACACTCTTTGGAACCAAGTTTGAAATCAAATTCATCGGAGTTTCCTCAGGTACAGAAAAAAGTGACGCTGAAGGAATTGCTTTGAAAATATCTCTTTTCTACAGTGAAAATTCCCATGCTTTATCAATTTCTAAAATTCTAAATGTTCCAAACATTCTGCTGTGGAGAAACCCAAAAATTGCTGTACATATACATATCTTGATGGCTATTGATTTTACAGTGGTGATGTATTTCAAAAATGGCAAATTTGTAAGATAAGAGGCCAAATTTTTTTATTTATCAACCTAAAATGACAATATTTTTCTTGTCTCTTACCAGAGTAAATATGTAAATATTGCAATTCTTTTTGAAGTATTTAAAATATCAAAATTTTAAAATACACACAATAAGAACAAGTACATCAAAACAGTATTATCAAGGTTGAGTTCATGTTGACAGGGTCGAGTAAAACAAAAAGCTTCAAAATTTCATTTACATTAATTTGCTGATGCAATATCTAAATATTACTGAATATATAATCTCAAAAATAGTTCAGAATATATACAGAGACCATAACCCTGTTGCCCAATACAATTTGAACTACCAACCCTGAGATTCCCCATTTGCATATTGGTCAAACAATCCTGGCTTTAGAACCAGGTGGTTTACCCTTGGAATTCCGCTACTTGTACATTGGCAAGACCCTTGCCAATCAATATTGATATCACTTCCACTTTAGGCCAAGCACTGCTAAGACTGGACCAATGGCGACATAATCCCGACTTGCTCCCAACCATTAATTTGCACAATGGCCAAATTCTTGACTTGATATCTCTATATGGTGGTTGGCTAAACCTTGCTGGTCAAGCCTACAGAATGGCCCCTTAACCACAATTATCCTTCTATTTATACATATTGTCCTAATCAGGTTGATCTTGAGGATAGTTTACAAAATGATTACCCAACCATCTTATATGCTTTTTAAATTCTGTGAATTGCAGCTTGTTTTGTGAAACACAGACTGGCCATACTCAACGAAAGTGTTGACCAGAGCAAATCTACTACGATGGTTTCCCACTGCCACACTGAGAAAAAATCATACTGCATATGCTCCATGGTGACAATTTGCACTTATGGATTACAACTACCACTAAATTTGTAAATGTCAATATTATGGTACGTTTTATATTAATCGACTATTATAACTTACATTGATGTAATTACTTGAATCACTTTAATCTTGATATTTTTCATAGCCCGCCAATATAGCTTCCAGTCTGTTAAAAGTTTGATTAGAGAAACATTGTGAAAACAAAAAGAACTCAAAACATAATTTTTCATTTACAAAACTTAGGAAAATATGCCACCAGATAGCTCTATTCTTTTTTACTCTGGTCAACTGATTCTTTTTTGTTGATGATATTTACAAATATCTGAAGAGTCTATGTCTGCAGTAACTGTAATGACATGAAGCCAAGTAGGGCTGAAAACGAATATAAAAGATACAGGCTAGTTGACAGTAAAGAGCCAAGCTTGCATGGCTGATCTGGGCAGCAGTACCTGTAGTTGAAATGGGGTACTGTGGCATGAATCATCAATGCTGTACTGTGGGGTGGTGAAGTGAAGAGTTGGACTTATAGGTACACACTGAGCTCAGATCTAGGGCAATATTGAACCAGATGAGTAATGTTCAGAGATAGACAGCTGGCATGTGAATGTTATGATGATATTACTGAGTTCAGCACGCAGTATGGAGCTGGCTGTAGCATGGAAATGCTGGAGTTAGGTGCAAAAGCTATGGAAATAGGACAAGCAATGTAAAGATGATACAGAAATTTGGAGTTGGATCCAGTATGTTGAATTAAATATAATTTTCACCCTTTGGATATATGAATTCTCAAAACTTGTCATCTTGAATGTTGAAGTCTATATCTAGCAAAAAACTTCACCTGAATAGACTATAACCCCTGGATTGATATTTGAAATCCTACGGTTTCATCTTCCATATGATACTATAAACAACTTGACACACAATGAACTACATTGTATATGAAATTAAAAGAGTGTCCTTTATTTGAAATTTCAAGAACTGATCAATTTCATTGTATTCAAGAGTAAAATTTTACTTTACGAGGCTCTGAATCTTGTTTTTCAAGCAAGGAGAGAAAGGATGAAATGAAGGTCAAGAGGAAATTGGGTTGAAGTGACATCATCAGGAATTAGTCATGGTGCATCTTGAGTTCTGTAGCACTGAAGACTTTGAGGCTATGGGAAAGTCCATGGTGGAAGTTGTTTATCTAAATTAACTCAAACAGGTCTTTGAACTCAGTGTTCAAGGAATTATTACTTTTTTCTCCTTTTTTGATATTCCAGGAAATTCATAGCCATTAAGCAGTTGAGGTAAAGTTGATGGCACTTCCTGTTTTTATGTCTCAAAGTACTGTATTATTGTAAATGTGTGGCTCTTCCATACTGAAATATATTTGAAACTGATTTAATTTTTTCATAGTATTTATAAATCTTGACAGCTTGGGGTGGGGGATCAAGGCAGGATTGATTTTTGACAGTCGTTGACTTTTGTCAGTCTAAAATGAAAAGTATCAGTCCTGTATTTTCTGAATGTTGTCTTACAAGTTTCAGCTGGCAGACAAGTTTGACACCTACACATGGAGATGTAGGATGTTGGATCCGAGTTACCAAGAACCAAGATAACCTAATACATATTGTCCTGTTAACAGTTCTATGGTCGGCAATAGATCCTCTAAATACCAGATACGACTTGAAGACAGCTGTTTTGATCCGGAATTTGGCAAAAGCTAAAGATTGGCACTCCAAGCTACAATTATGATTTAGTGACGTCAGTGCTTATCTCTGTGTTTTGCAACCATTGTTTTCCTGATCACTGACTTGGCACATGATTACTTCTATGCTTGCATGCATGAGCATGGCTGAAACGTGATACTCGAGTGACGACATTCGCCAAGCCACAATATCCAAGACTGATCATCAAGCATGCATGTGTACCATTGTTTACAACTTCCACGCTTGCAGGTGACTTGCATTTTATCACTACAAACAGTGGTATGAAATTTGGAGAGTTGTAGCTTCATAGGTTGATATAAATCTGTTTCCGATATTACAGCACTCAAGTTGTCAGAAAGCTCCAGCTATGACGTGCTAGCTTTATGCAGAGTTTGTTTACATTTCATGACTTTCCTTCCTCACACTTTGGAATGTAGTATGTCACCTTTTACTTCAAAGCTTGTTTGCCGGTACATTTTTTTTGGTTTGCTGAATCACGGCTAATTGTTGATTCAAATGTTTCCTTTGAGAATGTTGTTTATATAACGGTAACTTGTCCACTTTGATTGTATGCAAATTAATGTTGGCGTAGTTTGTGTCCATTGTCACAGTGTTGTTTTGTAACTATGCAAAGTGGGTCAGGCTGACTGACTTGTTTATAAATTCCTTCAAGCTATATTTGCATACAATACTGGGGAGTTCCTTGGCTATACACTGACCACCAAAGTAGCACCACACATTTTATAAAACAAACAACCTGGCCTGAAATATTTTCACGTTGAAAACACCACGAAATCAAACAAACAATCCTTGTTTGTGTTCTCACTTCAACCTTTTTTGACTTCATATTGGTGCAGTATTCAAGTTCAAGTGAAAAAAAAAGGTTGAAGAAGGTCAAAGTTCATTTATCTCTGAAAACAAGGGAAAACTCTTCACGGGACAATTCTCGGTAAATACACAGAGATAATCAAATTAAAAAATGAATGGAAAACTGTTCAAAATGCTTTTCCATCTTTTTTGTAAGTACAGAATTTTTTCGATCTCACCCACTTTCTTCCGAGAATAAGATAAAATAATTAATTCTCAGCTCTTAAATAAGTACGCTCCTTGAAAATCATGTTGAAATTTTATTAATATTTGCATTAATCAAATTATACCTATTTGACAATCTTATGGCATATCTTAATCACAGTACATGACATGTGAGGGCGATTAAAATAAATATCTATACATGCAAGTATGGAAATTTGGCGAGAATGAAAAAGTATATCAAACCACGGTGATCCTATCCATGTTCAGGTAAATGGGGATGAGACAATAAACAACAAACAACCTTTCCTGCTCAAGTCTGTGGGAACAGTGTGTATAGCTTGGACTTCAGTGAAAATGGACCAAGGATTGACGGTTGATTCCCCTGAGAATTTTCACATAACACAGCAAATGTTGTTTAATCCAACTCCTTGCATTTAGAGTGGATTTTTTGTTTCATTTTCTTGATTGTTTTGATGATTTGCTGGAAAGAGACCAATGGGATCTGCTGTGTGACGGAATCAACATGTTTTTCCTGTTTGTCTCCAGTGCAGTAACCCATGATGGAATGTCAAGGAACTCCGAGAGCATTCAACGGTTCCGGTGAGGGCATAGTCCTGGCAAAATATTCTCTTTCATTTGTTTATCAATTCCTCTAAAAGGGACCTTTCAACCTCTTCAAGGTGGTACAAATTGTTTTCCGTAACTATGTAAAAACAACTACTGACCCATATTTCAAAACTGAAGTATGATAAGCGTTGGAGTGATGGTGTTTTGTTTGAAACTAGCTGAAAACATTGTGATGCTGATGCAGTTAAAAACAAGCTGACCTTGCAAATTCTGTATCAACTTTTATGAGTCACACCATTGTTTTTATTATTATTGTGATGGGTTGTAAATACTCGCTAATACCTGTGTATGAAAATAAAGTTTTTTAAAGTCACGCCAAGACGTTGCACATCAGAACTCAACAACAAGTTGGATATTATTAACCTTGATTTTAATAGTACATTTAAGTTTACTGGAACATAATTTGCCAGTTTCAACTTGTTGCAAAAAGCTCAACTTTGATACACAATTATGCCATGAATATTAAAACCAATCAGCAGCCTGGCACTTCAATGGTCTAATAATACAGTTTTCTCAAAGAAAAAAACTTTTTCACAGCATGCAGGGACACCAGCATGCTATGGTCATAAACTCATGTGAAAATTCTCATTCAGGGACACCAGCTGGCTATGGTCATAAACTCTGGTGAAAAATCTGAAAAAAAACCTGTCTAGATCAGAAAAAAAAATTGCTGATGCTATATTCTATCAGGCAAAAAAATTGATTTGTGCACTCAAAGTGATATACATATGAAAGATGGGATCTTAATGTGAAAACAGATATTGAATATATCTCAGGAGAGGTCATGAGATCTCCCTCTGCTTGTTGTTGCTATTATTAATTAAACCACCAGAGGAGACTGCATCCCTGCTAATTATCAATAATAACATTCAGCTTGTCATTCCCAAGGTATGCGAGGAATCAAAAGAAGCTTTAATTTGCCAAAGTTTCTACGAAATTGGGGCATGTTTTCTACGAGTGAAGGAACGTATTGGACTAAATTTAGAGATGGTTACGGATACATAAATGTAACTTTCCCTGTTGAGTTCCTTTGTTAGTTAGCCCTATCTACTTCTACTACTACATCTCAGAATTTGCTTTTTTGAAACATAAATCCAAAGTGTTTTGGGTTACATCTATTGTGGCTATGTAACACTGGTGGAGATGTCCCGGGCGTGTACAGGTGTGCACCTATGACTGTCTATGGTACAAGGTGAATTGTCCAGAATAGGATTACCCTGGCACCTGAGGGCATGGCAACTTTTGGCACCGGTCAGAGGTTACCACCCACTGGACATCAAATCCCAACCACACCCTGAGGCAGCAATTAAGTAGATAATTCAAACCCCCTCTACCAGAAAATTGCCGATTCCACAAATAGACTTAGCTAACGATAGCCTAATTGTATTTCTCATTGATGCATGTTTGTACCTTGTACGACTTGCTGTGGAAACTTGGAAAATCTTCAGCATGCCTTGAGGCTTTGTTACTTTTAGCAGGGAATAGCCCAGTAAGCTGCCTATTTTTTACCATTGTCTGCCATGTATGATTTTGTGATATTTTAGGTAATTATTTACATACATTAAAGGCATTGCAGGTACACATCTAAATATCAAGGAGTAATATTTGCAACTAGCTTATGCCACATGTACACACAGGCTATATCACTAGGGTGTTTATTAACATCACAAAGCCAGGAATGCTGTCCCTTTTATCTTGTCCTTTTGTTTTCCCAACATTAAATGAGAATAGGACTGTGGCCTGATGTCCGCAGCTGTAAATAGATGCTTAGCGTTCCAGCTTGATTGTCGTGCTTGGTGGTCACTCCACGGGTCAATAACCGATTGGTCATCTTCGTGGTCATACGGTCACTCACCGATGACCACGCCACATCGGTGACTGGTCACTTCATTATTCAATCAAGTGTTCCACAAAAAAACCAATTAACTAAGGCTGACACATGCCATCTTGCACTGTATGACTAATTAATTAGCATGATCAATCAGATATCTCCCTATTCGATTTCTCCCAGTAGTGTTTTACCAAGTTGTAGCATGAATCATCTAGAGATGTGATATTATTTGTTTCTTTGAACTGGCATACTTTCACTGTGAGTTCAAGTGTGTATGCCACTATAATTATCTAGAGTTCAAAATACCCTTTAATAGACCTGTTAAATAAGATAAACTATCGTGTAGAATTCAAGAAATCTGGTGGCCCAACCACCTCTCAATTAATGTCTTTTATTCTTTTACTCTGTCTGTCTGTCTCTCATATATATATCTATATTTCTCCATTTGTAAATATATATCTATCTCTCAATATATATATATATATATAAATATATATATATATATATATATATATATATAATATTATATATATTTATATATATATAATCAATATATATAATCAATATATATAATATATAATCTATCTATATGTTTACGACAGATCACAATTGTTTCATTTAGCTCATACTCATCTTGGATCAAAACCAAGTGAACTGATTTCTTCGCGGTTGAGCAGCGTGCTCGGAAGGTTATATCTGATTGGTCGATTGTCACTATTTACTGCAACTTAGGGGGTCTCTTTGAACTGTTCAATTATAACTGTAAGGCTCAGCTACCAAATTTGATAACAACTTCTGAGACACTGACCATCAGCCCAATTTTCTTTGTGGAAACCTTGAGCCAGTGTTAAAGACTTCCTCTGCAGAGATACAACTGACAAATTTCAGAATTGGTAGAACAGGCAAAGTATTATATTGGAATATGGAAAGAAACTATCAGCTCCATGATGGTGTTCAACCACTGACTGTTGAAATAGAAATGATTGGTTTGTAGGTCACTGAAGAGATGAAATGATTGGTTTGTAGACCACTGACTGTTGAAATAGAAATGATTGGTTTGTAGGTCACTGAAGAGATGAAATGATTGGTTTGTAGACCACTGACTGTGGAAATGGAAATGATTGGTTTGTAGGCCACTGAAGAGGGGGATCTAATATTTGACGTATTGGAGGTTTCACATCACTGCCCATGGCTGCTCTCTGAACTCTCGATGGAATGCCAACTTCATTACATTTCTTTCCAGTACTGAAATACTACTCATTATTAGACATAGTTCTCTAAACACTATTTCACTCATAGTTTCATTTCATACATGAAATATGCTTGTAAAACAGAAAGATTCAAGTTTCCGTGTTAAAAAGTGCAGCTCCCATTTTTAAAACTCTGACAGCATGATTTTTACAACGATAGTCATAATTTTTTACATATTGTCATTTTTTTTTATTTCTTCAAAAAAAAATAAACTTGTAAGAAAAGCATTTCCATTATCTGGTACCAAAACAAAGTCTTCCAGGCGTTCCTATCTGTTTCTCTAAAACACATTGTCAAAAAAGCATTACCTGCTTGAAATTGCAAACCACCTTCTGTCAGTTGCTTGACACTTTAATATGTACTAGTGTACGACAAAATGCATAATTAATGACGCCATACAATTATTGAATAATGAAAATGCAAAAATATTAAGGCATCAACTGCTGCACAGAGCCAAATAGAATTCCCTGTCTCCAATGCACCAATTGTGATTGCAAAGAATCCAAGGCATTTTAAGAATGCACACAATTATTAAATATTCTGATGCAACTTGGCCTAGCTCATGACAACAGCTATTGTTTTAGGCCACAAAAGTATTTTGTTGCCATTATTTTGTTTTCACGTAACCAAATTTAAAGGCAGATTGGAATGTATAAAGACAGATTAATTAACCGGACACCACTCCCGGTCACTTCATTAGGGCATTTACAGGGTGGGGTGACCCGGTCTTTTGACAAGCAGCCACTGATATGTTAATGCAAACAACAAAAGAAATGGACTTATGAAACAATGGAATGTGCCGATTAATGTATTGACATGCTAATTGGCAATTCCTTGTGAACTCAAAACCAGAGAAGTACATGTACATGGAATGTTGAAGAACCAACAGTTCACTTTCATATAATGCCTGAATTTTTGAAAGTGCCAAATTCTGTGCAAAAAATGGACAAAATTTTCAACACGTCACATACTCAAACTCAAATTTAAAAAATGGTAAGTTGAACCAATTTTTGACAAATGTTTACGATGAAAGTTGGATAACTTTAACATTCAATTTTTATATCATGGATTGTGAGGAAGAAAACACAGCAATGAAACGGTGACACATTTGCTGATGGAGGGCACCATTGCACTATAATCAGTATTTTGTCATTATCCATCACTGTAACTTATCAAAATAGGTGAAATTGTAAGGGTACATACATTTTAGTTTTTTCAAAAAAAATTGGTATCTTGTGTTCTTCATGACCGGATGCAATTAACTAACGTATTTCAAAATTTCTATACAAAATGCTTATTTGCCAAAGTTGATGGTTGTCAGCGGATTGGTAGTTGTATGAAGGCTCCCCATGAATTTTAACAATAGATGACATTAAGATATAGTGGCATGGGAATTATCTGTGAAAGACTAAAATCATAAAGTGTCTTTCGCCAGGATGTTATAACCAATATCTAAACAAGTGAAAGGAAAAAGCCAGGTAAAACAAATTACTGGTACTCTCCAAACTACTGGCAATTCATCTTTTTGATCTCCATAATCTCACCTATTGTATGTCTCCATAATCTCACCTATTGTATGTAACTTACAGACAACGATGTTTTGATGAGTCAAATAAAGGAAAAACCCCAAAATTACAAAAAAACATCATGGGGTCTAAAAAAATCTCTTGAATTTATTCTATTACAAGGGCTCTTAAAGGCAGGTTTTTTTGCTTTTCATCCGTGCTGGAAAAGCCGTAATATAGCAGAAGTTTATGTCCAAAATTGAAATTTGCAACAGTTTTGAGAAAATCAAATTTTTCTGAAAGACCACATACAACAAAGAGCAACACAAATAAGCAACTAGGTACAGACCATTACATCTCAGCAAAAAATGGGCAGAAAATTCTGCAATTTCTACGAAACCTCTTCATGGAGTTATTTGCATTTTCTGAATGAAGAATATTTGAAAAATGTCACTGCATTTATCATTTCACTTATTGGTCCAAGGAACGAACTGTGACATTCTACATTATTATGCCATGAGTCAAAGTTTTCAAACCAAAAATATGAAACACCGAAATACTCATCCAGTAAATTTCTTGATAAAAATAATCAGGTGATTCAACTGGTAAGACTGAAAACGTTAGTGGAAAAAACACATATTTTCTATTCTCAGATGTGTACATAATGTCAAGTTGTCTCAGTCAAGAGAAAATTAGTCATAATTGAAAAACTGACATGTCTGACTACTATTTTATTTTAATTCAGAGAGTAAGACTTTCTGAAACTAAATTCGGAAGTGTGACAGTGAAAGAAAATATGTTACATATGGTGATGCTGATTGAATGGGTAACATACGCCTCGCAGCGCCCTCTCATCGTACAAGTGCACATGTAATTATGAGACGCATGACACATGTACAAATTACGCCTCATGAGGGCCAGCTTCAACAACTCACTCAAAAAACAAAAGCACGATTTTTTATGCAGACATTAATGGAGGGCGCTATTAAATAATCCTGTCACAGACGGTGCACCGCCACTGGCCAATGACTGGCTTCAACAATGGGAAATAATTACAAAAATTTGAGGAGGTACAAATAGACATGTGCAAGAGGAAATTAAGACAGAGTATGGAGCACTCCTCAATTCTATTCCAGATTCCTGACAACAAATCATCACTTCAAACATCCAAAATGAAGAAAACTATGATATTTTAGAGAATTATGGTCTGACAAAAAGAGATGTCAAAAGGAAGTCACTTTATTGGAAATTGGTTGATAAGAAATGGCATGCAGTCAAGGTCAAATTGGTCAAAAATGGGCTGAGACTCTAACTCTCACTGACAGCTACAAAGCTACTTTATTCAGTCGTCTTAATTCAACAGGCATTGTTAGCAATTTCGTAAATGATTTAAATTGGAAGATTTTCCATAGAGGCCTAGTCACAGGAAGCTGGGCCAAAACTTTCAAATTAAGTGATGGGAAATGCCATATTTGTGGCCAAGAAGAAACACTAGAACACATCTTATTTGAGTTCAAATATGTACAAGAAATCTGGAAGAAATGAATTTCTTTCTTTGTCAGCAAACACAACTTTGATAACGATATCAATATCAAAAGATTAGCAATTGCAGAATTGAAAATGATAATAATGCAACATCTGATATTATTTACTGTATTACTTACATCCTTTGTAAAATACACAGTTTGGAATATTAGGAATTATGTTAGTTTTGATGGGATTAAAGTTTCCCTTCAATCCTATGTTATGCAATTAAAATGTTATCTTTCCTCGTGGATGAATACATTATATTTCACTTATAAGATGATGAACAAAGCTGAGGATTTTATCACAAAGCTTTCAAGCCTTGTCGGACTTGAAGGAGAAGAATGCATCCTGAATGCATTTATATGATGATCTTTGTAGTTAAATGACTGATTTTTTTCCAGACAAGTTGCATTGTAATTTTAACGCATTCACAGTTATGTAGATTTGTTTTATTTGCAAATTTGTTGAAATAAATTTATCTTATTTGTTAAAGTCATGGTGCATCGCCACTTCGTAAAGTCGTGTAATATTAAGTAAAGAAGATTAAAATCATGATGCAACTGAATTTACATTACATCTTCGATAAGACTTGATGGTAAAGGAAGCGCCTTGAACTCATCTTGATGGTTAAACTGGACCATGAAATTGTTGCATCACTTTGTTATTAAAGACATTCTATGTACATTTTTCATTTGCATTACTTATTTACACTTATGTCGGCATGATGCTTAGCATTGACGGCAAACATATTTACCAACAAAGTCATTATTTGTGAATAAATTCTACTTTGCTTGCAAAAAAAAAAAAGTTGCACTGCCACATTTTCAGCAATTACAACTACATGTATTTCTGTTCAGCATTTCATTTTACTACATTACCTACATTTCATTATTTTTTGTTTAATATTCAAAGACCATGTCATCGTTTCTTCAATTTTGTATATTAAGAGATTCATTGTTTATGATTTATGTCCCCTCCTAGTACTTTCATTACATACTTGGATATTTCTGTCACACTTTTGAGTAATTTTAGAGAAACATAAAAACAAAAATTCAATCAAAGAAACAGGGCTTTGACCTTGGTAAACTCTACAATAACTACTTGGGGTAAGTTTCCAACAACCGATGCAACAACATAAAAATTTGAAAGCCTTTTTTACAATTTGTTATGAAAGTTTCTCTAAACTAATTCAATATGAATTTTGCTGTGAAAATATGTCTATCGCAATAATTATTTATTTTCAGTCTACGTACTTAGGATTTCAAACTCTAATCTTTCCATATTCTCACAATTCAATATTCGATATCAGGTAAAACCAATCATCTCTGGTACTCTGTAGTGCAAAGAGAAAACCTTTTCCAGTGTGCCAACATTTAACATCAGGTTCTTCATTTTTTAAGAACTATAAACCATATTGAAATATTATCTTTGTATACACTTTCCAGTTTTTTTGGGCCAATATTAGGGACCACGGGTAAATTGAATTTTATCACATAATATTTCTGTTGTCTTGTAATCTTAGATTGCTTTAATCGGCGTCTGGCATGTATTATTTTAAATGTCCGAGTTCCAGGACTATTGATTGATTTTATTGCAAGGACCATAAAAGGGAATTTGCCACTCTGGAGCTCAGTGGACCATGCAGTCAATGCAATGTATAATAAAGGCTTTATGGCCACTGAATCTACCTCGATGCTGGATCCATGAATGACAAAAAAAATCAAAATCATTCAAAAAATTTGGTGTATCCGTACAGTGTCGAACGTCTACCAGAGAAATTGGGACTCTTTACATATGGTGGTTTTCTTGTGCTTGATAAAAAAACAGCAAACAATGCATTGGCAACCGTACTACCATATTGCAATACCACATACAAAGTACACAATCAGATGCACCAAAACTAACTCCTTTCAAATTTTCAAGTCAAGGCTTTCGATGTTTTTAAGCAGCTCTAACGGTCAGAACAGTGAAATACAAATACAGCTGACTATTAAATGAACAGCACAAAAACTTGCGTCACTTCATTTTCGTGATTATGTTAATATGGCTGTATCATCTCATGCAATTAGTCATGAATGCCTTGGAAATTCACTGTAATGTGAAGGCATGTCATGCAGGAAATAAGCAATGGCTTTTCTTTTCCAAAATTCTGACTACCACTGCCAGACAGCATCTACAAGTCCGGCCTACAATTGGTACTGTGCCACTGAGCACGTACGTATTTATGAAATAAGTTCAATAAACAGTTCTCTCTTAATGTTTCGGGAACATATTCAGTGTGAAAAAATCACACACAATAAACAAAATATTAGTTTATCATGCAGAACAACTTAGATAAGAAGGTTAAAGTGTCAGTTGTCGAATGGTAATGGCAAAGAAATTAACCAAAAGCCAAAAACTACTCTAAAGTGCGTCCCTTGGAAATCGATGCAATTTTATTGTGTCATTTACCTATTGAAATTCAACAAAAGCCAGGGACTTCACGATGACATCATCATTTCGATCACGATGATTCTAGATGTACTTTTCTCTTTTCCGTTGCATCAGTGCGTGAATGAACCCCTGTTTGATATCGATAACGCCCCGGTTCATAGTACCGTCCATTGCACTTTGCTACAGTAACTAACTTGCTTTACTCTCTTACCTGTAGTAAAACGCCCACGCATTTTTCTCGAAATCATTCATTCTGCACACACGGTTCTCCATCTCCATGCAGCATGCAGCAGAGCTTCGTCAGCAACTCGGTTCACTTCCTCTTTCCCACAATGCAATGCGTTGTCAACTCGCGCATGCCTACGAAAGCAATCATGGCGGACGAACTGGTGCAGCTGTTCCAGAGCATAGGTTTGAGTGAACAGAAAGCCAAGGAAACCACGAAGAATGATGTTCTAGCTCAAGATCTCAAGTCTATAATAGAAGAGGTATGTGTTCAAGAGTGTTTTGACTGTGCTTTCGTGCTAGGCCAGTCCCATTGCCATGACTGCAGTTCTGCGAACTTCAAGTTCAACTGAACTATGCCGCGAGAATTCGTATTGAAATGCACGTGTGAATGAACGTCTTGCAGCTGCGATCCGCGCCCTGCCACTCCCTCGGCTGACTCCTTGACAAAGTTACCGAGTTAGTTGTAGCATCACGATAGCAGCAACGTTGGACGCAATAATTAATGCATTCGTGTGCTGCATGCTATGTTCAACTTACCTAATCAATTTCACATGCAACGATTGCATCAGCTACGGACTCAACAGAGGTAGCATACTAGTACTACGTACAAGTTCCAACTATATATATCATTGCTGCTAATCCGTACGAGTGGCAGGGCTCGTTTTCGCAGCAATATATATCATAGACTAGACCTGGCTTAACGCTTCTAGGTCTGTTATGATAAATGTCATTGTCATCTGATGTTATTTCTTTAAGAGCTTGAGTCTCAGTTCCATAATTTCAGTTAAACGAAATTATCATAAAATTTAGGTGGATATTTCAAGGATATGGATATATTTAAACCTCTGAAACTTTGCTGTATCTTTCCCCTGATCATTATGGTACAAGTCATTTTATTTTGTTTTGTTTTATTTAAGACAATATTTAATTGTATGGGATGATTACTTGAAATCTAGCAGTTTTGGCAAACTTGCAAAATAGTGTGTCTTACCATGGTATGAATCACAAAGAGCACTAAAAGTGTCATTTGGATGTCAGCCACAGCTATAGAATTTAAAGGCTGTTTGAAGGCAACCATGCATTGAAAATGATGTAAGTTGCGAATTGGTTGTGAAACTTTGAAATACATTGTGAATGATATGATTACAGAGCTGAATAACAATGTACAGACACGCCCCTTTCACTGATATAATTTAAAGTTCACCTTCCTGATCAGATCATTTGGGTTTGTATTTTCTCATCAAGATAATATGTCCATTTTTCAAAACATCCTTAATACAGCGATAAGTAATTTGCAAATCACATATCATGTCTGACCCATAGTAAAGAATATTTGGCCGAATATGTGTGAAAATTTTACTTCAAAACATTTTGACAGCATGATTGCAGTTTTGGCAATTTATAATTGGTAATATCCCTAGCAAAAAACTATTCATTTCAAAATTTTATCGGAGACGTAATTGCAGAATAGCTTGGGCAGACCATTCAGATTGCCAGTTTTTTGCCTATGCATCGTGACATTGAATTTCATTTGTCACTGAATCTTCATCTGATTTGTTCAGTTTGAACTGTCATAAATCACTTCTCCTACTCATTCTGTCAGGCTTACATTTTGAAGTGACCAGGATCAGGCAAATTTTCCAAGTAGATCCAGTGCAACACAGTATATCATCCATCATGTATGAGAGGCAGAGGAATCGTGTAGTAACTTCACTTTTCCTAAAATCATGCCAAATAACTTCTCCAAAACAAGATGCTTTTTGATACAGAAATGTTAATTAAATGATTTCAGTAATATTGCCAGTCGTATTTGCCATACGGCATCCACTGATTTAAAGTAGAGGGATACGACTTGAACTCTGTTGAAAATGAAATGAGTTTAAAATATGTCATAATTTTTATTTTTCAGCGTTGATAATGACATTAATAATTATTGATTATTCTTCACTTTGTTCTTTCAGGCAAGAAAGAAGATGCATGGTGGCATAGAGAAGAGTGTTGGTACCTTGTTATACAACACTGCTACCAGGCTTAAGCAGAAAAGCAGGACACCATTTCTATTGGATTACATCACCACTAGGAAAATCGCCACAGAGGCTCAATTAACAGGTGAGTGAAATATACAGAAGTCATTTCAAGTCCTTGCTGATTTAACTGTACACATTGTTATCTTGTAAAAAGCATCACTTTTTTCCTGCTGTGACACTCAAGGCAATTGTGTTTTTTTCTGATTTAGCTTGTAAGAAAATTGATCCACTCAACTTCAGTCTCAGAAAATTACAAAAGACCACAAGAATTCATCTTTTTGACATGTCATCCTCTTTACACGGAAAACAGAACTTAGTTTCATGTGTGTGTTGAAGCTGTTCACCCCATCGTCGTAAACCACGCGTCTCTTTACGGCAACAGCTTAGCGCTACCCGTTAAGAGGCCGTGGTTGATTACGCAGAAATTCGTGGATCTATCGCTGGTTTCCAGCGCTGCCTGAACAGAGCCAATCAGAAAGTAGGTCTCATAAACATGCATAAATTATTGTAATTAGCAATAAACAACGATGTGGCTGATCTTGGTGCTCACCACCACACAGCGTTCGCTGTTGACGAAGAGCGCGCAATGTGTAAATGTTTAATGTTTTTGGACTCAACTGCTATATTCACACCAAAAAAACGTCATTGATAATTATTTTACAAGGAAAACATGGGTTTCTTTGCACGAGGACCAGCGGTGGCAAGTCTGCATGCTACCAGGTAGGCCGTCCCCATCGTGTTTCACGAGTGTTGTATCGAAGGGTATCGCATAACTGGAGCAGCTGGCCCCCACTCGCAAGAATAGAAGAACACCGCTGTGTAAAACCTGTTGGTCAAAACTATTGATCATAAATTTACTTTACTACAAGTTATTGTAAACGTTTTCTGTATCGATCTCTTCATTTAGGTTCACACTGAAAGCTTTCCTATCCTGCTGCCGAAATCACAGACCTTGGCAAATTGCGCAGTTGTTCAAGTCTGATTATGTTTCATTAATTCTTCACAAAAGTTACGCTAACCATAGACCCTCGAGAAAAACCTTGAGGGTATATGCATTAACAACGGAATCAAACCAAGAGAGGTTTAGCTTGTTCCATGGGTTTGCAGTTCAGCCAGCGAACACTTATATGCGTACTCAGTGTGACCTGGTGACAGTTTTCAGACAGGGTAGTGACTTTCGCCCAAAGCTGTCTCACAAATGATGAGCAGTACAAAATCTTTTACCATACCCTTCGAAACTTTATTGTGTTTATCCTAAAACTTTTACCCTTCGAAACTTTATTGTGTTTATCCTAAAACTGTTAACAGGACGAAAGTGGTATTTAGGGGGTCAAAGTTGCCAAATTGTTTTAGTAATCGGACTGCTATCGCAGTTATCGGACGTCGTATTTGGAATGTGATTATAGGGGCTAAATATTGATATTTTGAAAAGTCAAACCCCCGATTTTCAATTTCGATGTGTTTAGAAAACTGTTTGTAAAAAATTTGTGATAGATTAGTTACATTCAATCCATGGATGACGCAAGTATATTCCAACATGTATGGTGCTTACATATGGGACATGGGCTGTCTCTGTGTGTTGCTTTCGACACTTTGTATCGTACAGTATGTTAACATCGCCAAGTTTGTAGCCCGGAATAGCTTCTACCCAAAATCTAACTACTCAAAACAGGACAGCAGCGTCACCTGACTTAATATGTGGTATCATGACTTGTAAAACACTATCAATTACAGAGCGAAGTGAGTACAACGAACAGCATGTCATTAAATGTCCGAAAACTGAGATCGTCCGAAAATAGTCACACTGAGTGTACGAGGACGACCTTGAAGTGGGACCAGGCCAGGTTCTTTGCTGGCCGTAGTCTCTTGTGTTCATACCGAAGCCATAGTATTCACATAGTGTTGCCGTTGCTTTCAATCATGACAGAAAAACTGTCAAAATTTTGAAAGCTGTCGGATTTAATGCAACATACATCAGAAGAGATGCAACGGAACCAGAGGATCTCAGACCCTGAAAGCTCGATTGTGTACACACAGACAATGAGGATCTTGTCTGTTGTGTACGACCCGACATGACTTTGTAAAACGGATTCGTGATTCTGATGATATGTTCTCATGAATAATTAATTAACCCCCATTCATACTTCCCCAGTTTCCCGGCGTCATCTGCCAGAGCTTGATTTTTAAGTAGGTCAGCGGAGCGGAAATTATTGCTCTGGCTCACGAGAATGGTTCACCTCGATTCCCTGCAAAGAAACAGGTCTGCGTTGTTCATGATTTGGGCCATACCACAGCAATTAAAGGGTTCAACTTCTTGTTTGGTCAAACTGTATGTAATGATAATAATAATAATAATAGTAATAATGGTTTATTTTCCTCAAATGGTGACCCTTAGGCCAAATTATAAGAGGTACAATTCTAAAATTTGTCAAAATACTGAGTCGTACTCTAGCAAAAAATAAACACATCATCAAATACAACAATTAATGATAAAACGCATTCAATTACGTAATAAATTAACACTATAAACAACTGGGCTGGAATCTTTACGCTTGGTTTTTGATTGAAAACTTCTAATACTACAGTTTCTCGTTGGATATCTATGATTAATTTTAGGTTGAACAAGGTGATTTAATTCGTGGTCTGGCTTTAGAATACTCTCACCAAATTTCTTACAAATATCTTGTCTTCTTTCTTCTAATGATTTTAGTTGAAGCATATTTTATGCTTCCCTATATGAAGCAAATGGATAAATAATTTTGAATAATTTTGAATGTACATCCAATGTTGGAAAGTATAGCAAGGCTGTTGATATATCATGTCTTAACTGACGTGATCAACAACATAATTGTTTTGTCTGACTTGTCATGGACTGTCATGTCTCTTTCTACTGATGATAGGTCTTTACATGTAACCCTTTTGACACAATGGTTTTGCCTAAATCCATTGTTGTCAATGTTGAGTATGGACCTATATAGGGTAGTCAAGTTAAAACTAGAAGAGGCTTAAAAGTGAAAATTGAAAGCTGAATAGCATTTTAGCATAAACATGCGGCACAGCTGGGAATGGAATGCAAAAACTGTAATAATTTTTTTTTCTCTCTTTTGATAGCTGCCTTGGATTTCTTCAAGAACAACCCAGTTGATCCATTTGATACAAAAGCCTTTGAAGAATCATGTGGGATTGGAGTTCAGGTCACACCGGAACAAATCGAAGAAGCTGTAAGTCATCCGATAACATCCTTCACATTTCGTAGGACAGTGTCTATGGACAGTGCATTATTAATCTTTTATGTTGACAATATATTGTGCTCTCTTTACAGCAATTCAGTCACTTTAGAAACTTTTTGAATTAGCTTAGGGTAGAATGCGCCTCTTGGACAGATATTCAGACTCTCAAATTTTTTAGTCCCCACGGACACCGTCCGGGGGGACTTATAGGTTTGGTCATGTCCGTGCGTGCGTGCGTGCGTGCGTGCGTCCGTCCGTTCACGCAGATATCTCAGAGATCCCTGGAGCGATTTCATTCAAACTTGGTACAAGGATTACTTCATATGTCATACAGATGCACGTCGATTTGTTTTGTGGTACGATCCAATATGGCTGCCAGGCGGCCATTTTATTACGATTTTTTCATGTACAGAGCCATAACTCAGGCATGTTTCAACTGATTTTATTCAAAGTTGGTACAAGGACATTGACCAATGTCATAGATATGCACGTCAATTTTTTTGTTGATATGATCCAATATGGCCGCCGTGCAGCCATTTTGTTACGATTTTTTCATGTACAGAGCCATAACTCAGGCATATCACAACCGATTTTATTCAAACTTGGTACAAGGACATTGACCGTATGTCATACATATGCACGTCAATTGTTTTTGTGATAAAATCCAATATGGCCGCCAGGCAGCCATTTTATTATTAATTTTTTCATGTACAGAATCATTACTCAGGCATGTTTCAACAGATTTTATTCAAAGTTGGTACAAGGACATTGACCAATGTCATAACTATGCACATTGATTTGTTTTGTGATACGATCCAATATGGCCGCTGTGTGGCCATTTTATTACGTTTTTTCATGTCCAGAACCATAACTCAGACATGTATCAAGCGAATTTATTCAAAGTTGGTACAAGGACATTGACAATGTCATATATATGCACCTTAATTTGTTTTGTGATACAATCCAATATGCTGCTGTGCGGCCATTTTGTTATGATTTTTTCATGTCCAGAACCATATCTCAGACATGTATCAAGCGAATTTATTCAAAGTTGGTACAAGGAGATTGACCAATGTCATATATATGCACCTTAATTGTTTTGTGATACAATCCAATATGGCTGCTGTGCGGCCATTTTATTATGATTTTTTCATGTACAAAGCCATAACTCAGGCATATCTCAACCGATTTTAATCCAGTTGGTACAAGGACATTCACCTATGTCATACATATGCACATTGATTTGTTTGGATACGATCCAATATGGCCACCGTGTGGCAATTTTATTACGATTTTTTCATGTCTTGAACTACAACTCAGACATGTATCAAGCGAATTTATTTAAAAGTATTTTTATCACAGACCTAATGAAGAGGACTCTATCCTCTCTGAGGACCTGTAATCAAAGTACCCATTAACAAGTGGGGACTGTGTCATCAACGATGACTTGTACAACTCAGTTCTGATATACCAATTGTGGCAGGCAGCTCATTTTAAAGCTGTTTTAGTGAGAAAAATTTTCATCAGTTTAGATTTTTGCAAATCAAAAATTTCTATTTCCCCCATAAAGTTAACACAGGGATGGTGACCATTTTGAATTTCAAATATTGCTAAATGTTAGGCAATTTGTTCAGATCCAAACTTTGCATGGTGACATCAGATTTTTATTCTTTATTTGGTAAGAGCATGGTTGAAAGTTTCCATGAGGAAGGTTTGAGCAAAAGTTTAAGTCTTTCACTTTAAGGCGTAAACTTCGTTAACTCTTGATAATGACACCAAAAGAGTTATGTCAAACCAGTGTTTCCCCTGGGTTCCAAAATCTTGTACCAAATTTGGCTAGAAGCCCTAAAAAATTATTCGCCAAACCAGATATTCAATTAGCCAAGCCAATACCACTGATCATAAATGACGTCATTTCTTTCTCATCAATATGCAAAAATAAATATTTGTCTGCATTTTCCGTAAGAATGACGGAAATAAACCCTGTTAGTGCTACTATGGATACTAAAAGTAACACCAATTTATGGTTCAGATTACAAGGTGCCAACATCAGCCACACATACAACATAAAATTTGTCCGAATTTCAAGCGACACTTGTCCAAAGTTAGGCGTATGCAACTATATTCAGTAACAAACCTGAAATCGCTATTGTGCGATACATGTACTGTACATATCGCTACAGACAACGGCACGAAACCTGGTTCAGCATACTAGTTCTTTCAAACAAATCAGATATCCATTCTCGTAGCAGTTCAAAAGTAAAATACTCTCAGACTTGAGAAATATGTGCATTTTTTTAGACTTCCAATACATTTGCTTTACACTTGAAGTTTAGCAAGCGCTAGCGAAGCTCGCACAGCGTATCAATGGCGCTTGGGTCAGGGGTCACAGACCTTATCTTTTGAGGCGAGCGATCGCTCCGCTCGCCTACCGCTCGCGCAAATCAAATTCCGCGAGAGCGATTAGCCGCTCGCGCCACGGCTGGACTTAAGTTTTGGAGACCAAAGGCACACTACACGTTGTATCCAAAATGTAACATACTCTAATCTCCTCCGATCGACGCGCGAAGCACAGTGTAGCGAATAAAATTATGCTTTCAATATTCAGTTCACTTCACTTCAGTATGAATTACGTTCTCGGCAAGCACATTCTAGCAATGGAATGGATCGATTTAGGTGCAACAATGTAATACAGTATTACAATACTACTCGTCTAGTGATCGTGTATCGGCGGCGGGCCTATAGCACTTCAATATAGCACCACTACGGTTCGGAATTTACATGTACACAAATGTACAAAGTACAGCCCTTCATTCTCACATTCTCAAACCAACTCCGTTTTCTTGGCTGCCATATTCTTTCGAAGTGTTCAAAACACAAACGGTTATCCTGCCGCAGCAAGATTTCATAGGAAAAATATGCGTGACAAACGAGGATCATATTGCTTAAGCTATCGAGATCGAACGTGGAGAAAATGTCTACGACATGATGACTGGGACTACACGTCGCAACTCGCGGAAACAAATGCATAATCTCTACTTAAACAGTTTAGCCTGAGCGACTGCTAGGTCTCTTGGTCCTTTGAAAGCTTAAAATAATTAAATTGACTCTGAAAAGTTGGAGAGATGCCCGATACTTCTAAAAAAAAGATCACGAAACGATCATGAGTTCATTCTACCGTAAAACTTAAAAAGACGTACATTTTTGCGACATTTTGGCGTACAGCATAGGAGTTTTCTGTGACTGTCGTAAAATGGTACCTCTTGCCCTCGGCCCTCTAAGCCTTCCAGTGTACACACCGCGGATCGTGTACCTCGACGTGGCTGTTATGATAAATTCGTTTTGTTTTGTGGAATGTAAACTTGTGATCACTTCGATATATCGCGGTAACAATCGGCCAAGTTAACTTTGGTTGAAGACCAACGAGCATGAAGAATGTTTCAGCGGGCCGCAAACGCAAACAAATGAAACATAACTTGACTGTGGACTGCTGGTAGCACGATTCAGTGTAAAATCTAGTTCTGTTCGCGAACTCGGTGTAGTTCAAACTATGGAGGTAAAAAAATACCTCCATGTTCAAAACCAAACATGTTTAACCCTTTTCCTGCCAAGTCGGTGAAAATCCGCTTGAAATTCGGTGTAGCCAGAATCTAAGCACTGGTGACCGTTATTCTCCCAACCCGGTGGAAATCGGGCCCTTTTTGGGTACCCCCTTTCCTGCCAAGTCGACGGCACTACGTTTTGCTATCCCCTGTGCGTTTAGGGGTCATCCGAGGAGAGGTTTTCTGACAAGGAACGCCTTTTCCCCTCAAAATGGGTTCGCAGGGAGTCGATAGACAGGGAAAGGTGCAGAAACCTGTCCGCCAGTCCCCCACACCCGAGGGGGGCTGGTTTTTTTTAACCGCTTTTTAGCGGACTTGCAGGATAGCATGGTGACGTTTTCTAGGGGAGTTGGACGTACTTGGCTGCCTGGCACTATAGAGATTGCTGCCGAACTTGACCAACTCGGCAATGCTAATCTAGAAGGCTACCTCTTGCAAACGACTTGGCAGATGGTGCCGATGGTGCGAGACGAAAGTCACTTATTCAGTAGTGCGTGACTGAAAATGAGAACGTATTTTTGACGGGACGGCTCGACTTGTTCCTCCGATGGAACGGATATGAACGACTCGGAAAATACCATTACAAACTGGTGTTCGACGTACTAAGCTGGGCTTCAGCTCTGCAAGTTCAAGCCAGGCAACGTCCTTCACCGCCTGGCCGTGCCATTCAATGGACGTAGCTTTGGATTTTTTATTTATTCCATTGTCCGAAGTATTGGCTCTGGTTTGCAGGCAAACGTATCCTCTTGCCGACGCATTAGTAACTACGTACGCTGTTTGCGTACAGAGAATTCAAAAGATGACATAAGGTCAATATGCTACGGGGATACCGCCTGCATTTAGCAGGGACTGCTTTTGTTATGCAAACCAGCTAGCAGTACAATATGGCTGCCAGGCATGTGGACACGTCGATGGCTAGAACAATGGAAGCATATTGCGTTGCACCCGTGCATCGCAAAAGTGAACTGAAGACTTGGGTGTAGTGACTGGTTATCACTGGTTAGCTGTAGCCCAAGCCATGTCGGTACAAACCCGTACCTGACTGACTACCACTCGATTAAGTCAGTAATGAACGGTAACACTCGTAAACCAACTCCCAACTGAGCTGGCTAAACTACGTGGAGCTGTGCTTCAATGGCTCAGCCATGTCGTTAATACAACGGCAAAAACGTAGTTTTTGTGCTACACTGCCAAGTCGTTGAAGGTACGTATTCAATTGACCCTACCCTGGGGAAACAGGACAGGTTTGCCGGTGCTACTGCACCCCTAGCACGACCCTCAGGGTCTCTGACTAACAGACGAGTGAGGTGATGTTTGTGCCTAGCGGACGTGCGTAATACTGAAGGAGTTTATTTCCGAAAAAATAAACATGAAACGGCAATAAAATGACGCACCTCCCGGGCAAACAAAGCCGATGACCTCAATTTTTTTCTGCAATAACCCATGAGCAGATGCCCCTTTAAATGGGCATGTAAAAATTATTGAAGTCTAACAAGTTTAAGCACGGCTATAACTACCCTGAAAATGGGCATTTTCTCTCAAATTCGCCGGCAGGATAACATGCAGGAGAGCCAATCTTTTGCAGGCACATATTATGGGGCGTTTTCTACTGACTTGGCAGGATAACGGACAAGGGCGCTTGGCAGGAAAAGGGTTAATGACAGCACTGTTGTCTTGGTAGGTTTTAGTCTAAATGCCAATATATCTAATGTGCATACCATATGGTATTTTTAAAAGGCTTGTATGAAAAAATCATGAAAAAGTTACACGTCCTTTTAAAAAGTATAACTTCATCTATTTGTCCATGAATACAACAGAGGCCACATTTTGCATATTTATTGTTCGAAAAATGTTGAAAGTTGGCCAATATGCTATGAACATTTGGGTGGGAGAACACTGCTTATCCTGTTCCATCTATCAAAATACATAACCCATACACAGTACTACAGATTGCCCATAATACATCATGATTTGTACCAACGTAGATTCCCCTGTGAAGTCTACCATGTCTCCCATGTGTAGATAAATTCTTGGACTAGTTGTAAAAATTCTGAGTACACTTTTAAGACACAAAGGAATAAGAAAATTGTGTTTGATTGAGAGAGGAGATAGCATTTTTGCAAATTTTCCACTGATTGTGTCCTCAGCAATACAGAATAAAGTGATGGAAAGTAGTGAGACTAGTTGCACCAGTTTTATGAAACAAAAGGATATTGATTTTTTTCCAAATAGAAGACGAAAGAAATTTACATGCTAACTTTTTTCAGAGAATGACCCCTTCAGTTGGTCATAACTTGCTTCCCAAAACTGTGGCATTTGTAGTACCAGCAGAATGTGACTTTTATGGTTATTTAACAGTTTCTTTTAAATTTATAACAATATTTCAACGTACTTTAAATAAATGTAATTAATCAATTATCTTGAGTCTGCATATTATTGCTTTTATGCAGAACTGAAAAAAGTTATAAAATTGACTTCGTTGGTACAAAGCAAACACGATTGTGGGTAATTTATTGTACTGTGCCATATTTTCTACCTTCTCTATTACATAACAATAAGAAAGACAGCTAGCGCATATTGTTTTCATAATAAATTTTATTCATGCACTCTCCATACTGTTTTCAGGGGACCTGTTCAGTCACTCTCCTAATTTAAGCAGTGCCATATTCAAATCACAAGAGATGACACTTTTTTCACTCGCCTGACTATTTTCAGGGGAGCTGCTAAATCACTCGCCTACCACTCGCCCGGATAGCTTCAGGAGAGTGAATTTTAGCTCTCCTGCCATTTTCAAAAAGTAAGCCCTGGGGTCATCATCAAAGATGTCAGTGTGTATTCACAGCCAGCTTTAATCATGCCATGGATCACGGAAATCACGGATCATAAATCCAAATGTTCACGTCTATTATGTAAATAGAACCGTAAAATATCAAATATATACCCTTTTGATATGGAGAAACATCTTTTTGTTTCACTGACAATCAAGTTAAATGCTCAAATATTGCGACAAGACTTTGCATATTTATTTGCACGATGTGAACGCGGAACTAGGCCGACTCGGCGGACGAGCTAGCGCCTTCTCTGAAAGTCAGTATAGGATGTCACGTCAAAATACACCACGGTCCGTGACACACTGAAAATTGTCGCGGATTTATATTTAAGGAAGCCAATTCACACAAGTTTCTAACGCCAGTAAAGGTATTTTCTTGTTGGCAGCAATACACCACGAACATTTTCGCTATTCAGGAGTGCCTTACTCGCTTCATACGTTCTAAAAAATGCCATGCGTATGCTTTTGACCATGCATGCCGCTACCTTCCTTTCCAAATTCACAGTCGACTTTCCTACATTCATCATAATCTTTCTTTCCATTTCATAGCTTTACTTGCGCTTAGAATGTGTGTTGTAGGGGTGGTTCCCCCCATATTGGTGGAGCAGCCAAAGTCAAAAAGGAAAGTTTGCCGTTTTTGCTTAGTTTCACCGTCACTACGATCCTTCAATTCAGTGTTGACGATGACATGGCTGTCACTGCATGGAGTTATAATTATCTGTAGGCACACATTGCGCATAGTTAAACCCAAAACTTCGCAACATTTTAGTCAACTAGTCATGATATACATGCGGTACTATTGATTTGTGAGTTATTTCGTTACAATTTTATTCATACTGTATGTGTTACAAATACGATCTCCTGACGCATAAGGTCGGGGATGCACAGAGATAAAGCATTACGTCTCAAGTTGAATGCAGGACATGTGCGTACGGACAGACAAAGTGATGATGTCATAGTGCAATTTTCGATTCGCAAGTTTGGCTAACTTTTGCCAAAATCTTCTCGCCAAATGCTACTTTTTTCTCGCATTTGCGATTTGGCGAACGAGCAGCGGAAACACTGCAAACTGTAGTCAGTCTATCTTTGTAATGTGTGGAACCCAGGGCTATGGTCAGTTCATCTGGGAAACTTCATATACATATTTGCAACACTAAAGAGGTTCTACCTTCGTCTCCCAAGGCATTTGGTTTGTTCTTTTCCTGAACTTGATCATGAACTCATTCAGAATAGACTTTGTTTATCAAAAAAACACTAATATAGGTGTATTCCATTTTAGGTTGAAGCAGTCATCAACAAAAACAAAGATGCATTGTTGGAAAAGAGATACCATTTCAATATGGGCACCATGATGGGTAAGAAATGATGATTTATTTCTGAGAAATCAGTGGGGGTAATCAGAGATGTAATTGTGATAGTCAGTAAAAATCAGTTCTGATGATTCATAGTAATAGAGTGCTGAAGTCAAGGCAGTTATCCCTATGTAACAATAGATTAGAGAACACATTAGTTTCATGTTATTGAATCAGAATGATTTCTCATCAAATTTAAGAAACCATTGTCATTGATGTGATATCACATATACAAGGGCCATTGTCATTGATGTGATATCACATATACAAGGGCCATTGTCATTGATGTGATATCACATATACAAGGGCCATTGTCATTGATATGATATCACATATACAAGGGCCATTGTCATTGATGTGATATCACATATACAAGGGCCATTGTCATTGATATGATATCACATTTACAAGGGCCATTGTCATTGATATGATATCACATATACAAGGGCCATTGTCATTGATATGATATCACATATACAAGGGCCATTGTCATTGATATGATATCACATATACAAGGGCCATTGTCATTGATGTGATATCACATATACAAGGGCCATTGTCATTGATGTGATATCACATATACAAGGGCCATTGTCATTGATGTGATATCACATATACAAGGGCCATTGTCATTGATGTGATATCACATATACAAGGGCCACTGTCATTGATGTGATATCACATATACAAGGGCCATTGTCATTGATGTGATATTTCATATACAAGGGCCATTGTCATTGATATGATATCACATATACAAGGGCCATTGTCATTGATGTGATATCACATATACAAGGGCCACTGTCATTGATGTGATATCACATATACAAGGGCCATTGTCATTGATGTGATATTTCATATACAAGGGCCATTGTCATTGATATGATATCACATATACAAGGGCCATTGTCATTGATGTGATATCACATATACAAGGGCCATTGTCATTGATATGATATCACATATACAAGGGCCATTGTCATTGATATGATATCACATATACAAGGGCCATTGTCATTGATATGATATCACATATACAAGGGCCATTGTCATTGATATGATATCACATATACAAGGGCCATTGTCATTGATGTGATATCACATATACAAGGGCCATTGTCATTGATGTGATATCACATATACAAGGGCCATTGTCATTGATGTGATATCACATATACAAGGGCCATTGTCATTGATGTGATATCACATATACAAGGGCCACTGTCATTGATGTGATATCACATATACAAGGGCCATTGTCATTGATGTGATATCACATATACAAGGGCCATTGTCATTGATGTGATATCACATATACAAGGGCCATTGTCATTGATGTGATATCACATATACAAGGGCCATTGTCATTGATGTGATATCACATATACAAGGGCCATTGTCATTGATGTGATATCACATATACAAGGGCCACTGTCATTGATGTGATATCACATATACAAGGGCCATTGTCATTGATGTGATATCACATATACAAGGGCCATTGTCATTGATATGATATCACATATACAAGGGCCATTGTCATTGATATGATATCACATGTACAAGGGCCATTGTCATTGATGTGATATCACATATACAAGGGCCACTGTCATTGATGTGATATCACATATACAAGGGCCACTGTCATTGATGTGATATCACATATACAAGGGCCATTGTCATTGATTTAATATCACATATACAAGGGCCATTGTCATTGATGTGATATCACATATACAAGGGCCATTGTCATTGATATGATATCACATATACAAGGGCCATTGTCATTGATGTGATATCACATATACAAGGGCCATTGTCATTGATGTGATATCACATATACAAGGGCCATTGTCATTGATGTGATATCACATATACAAGGGCTGTCTACAAAACAGATTCCACTATAATAAGAAATAAAAATGATTGACCAGAAGGAATTTTCAAAGCATAGATTTTCTTTCAAGATTTGCATAAACACACACATCTAGATACTTGAAAAATGAAACCTTCTTCAGTAATTTGCTTGTAATTTGTGTTAATCAGGTGAGATACGGTCCAAGTTAAAGTGGGCTGACGGTAAAGCCATCAAGAATGAGATTGACATGCAAGTTTTGGATTTGCTAGGACCAAAAACAGAGACAGACAAACAGAAACCTAGCAAGACTAAAACACTGGTGAGTTCAACTGTTCACTTTCATCATGCTTATAATGACAGCTAAAGATGCAATTAGAAAGAGAATATCAAAAAGGATTTATTGGATGCTGGAATAATCTAGAGTAACCTTCTATAATCACTGACTGGTTAATTCAACAGAACAATGGTTTCATGATCCATATCAGAATCAAGAGAAATAATAGATGAGTGTTATCAGTAAGCACTTTAACTGTATGAGATGATGGCAATGAGATTGGTCTTAGCAGCTGAATGTCACATTTTACACTTTTCCAAGAATTTCAACACTGTCTTGCATGCTCAAACATTTTACAAGATATGGTGATAGCCCCAAGTCACCCAAATGTTGGTACAGTGTTTGCTTTTCAACTGCAAAATTGATAGAGTTGTACAGTGCTGTTGTGTTTTTTGTAAACAGAATACAAACAAGTCCAACAAAGAGGAAACCAAGACATTGGAAATAGAGAAAGAACTTGCCTCACCAGTTGATCTCAAGAATGCCTACCAAATCATGGGAGCTGCTCTCAAATTTCATAAACCAGGCATGGCAAGATCAAACTTTACTCATAAGTTGTCACATGGATACTTAAATAGGCACATCTTCACAATGCATTAAAAGTTAAATGTTTCTAGGAGTTCAGTATCTCTTTGTAATGTTTTTGTTTCTATGATGACCAAATGTCAGTTTCATTTTGCTGGAAAACTAATCCAGCAGTATTTTCCTTCTTCACTTTCTCAGGAAATATACCATTTGCAACCATTGAAGAACAAAAGTGTATTTGATTTATGTTTCTTGAAAAGAAATTGTTGATCACATTGTGTATTCAGTCTTCAACTTCAGTTTCTGATAACATTGTCGATTTGTTTCCAGGTGAAAATTACACAACTGATGGCTATGTGATGACACCCAAGACAATGCAATTGATGAAAGAACATCTTGAGACAACAAAAGGACAGGTAAGAAATATGGTCAGCAAGTTACATGTCTTGTATCACCTTTAAAAATTTTCCTGCCGAGCGCCCCTGTCCGTTATCCTGCCAAGTCAGTAGAAAACCGCCCCATAATATGTGCCTGCTAAAGATTGGCTCTCTGCATGTTATCCTGCCAGGCATTTTGGCAGAAATCGCCCATTTTCAGGGTAGTTTTAGCCGTACTTATACGTGTTAGACTTCGATAATTTCTACATGCCCGTTGACAGGGGAAGGAGCTCAAGGGTACTGCAGAAAAAAATTGAGGTCACCGGCTTTGTTTGCCCCTGGAGTGCGTCATTTTATTGCTGTTTCATGTTTATTTTTTCTGAAATAAACTCCTTCAGTATTGCGCACGTCCGCTAGGCACAAACATCACCTCACTCATCTGTTAGTCAGAGACCCTGGGGGTCATGCTAGGGGTGCGGCAGCACCGGCAAACCTGTCCTGTTTCCCCAGGGTAGGGTCAATTGAATACGTACCTTAAACGACTTGGCAGTGTAGCACAAAAACTACGTTTTTGCCGTTGTATTAACGACATGGCTGAGCCATTGAAGCACAGCTCCACGTAGTTTAGCCAGCTCATTTGGGAGTTGGCTTACGAGTGTTACCGTTCATTACTGACTTAATCAAGTGGTCCTCAGTCAGGTACGGGTTTGTACCTACATGGATTGGGCTGCAGCTAACCAGTGATAACCAGTCACTACACCCAAGTCGTCAGTCTCACTTTTGCGATGTATGGGTACAACGCAATATGCTTCCATTGTTCTAGCCATCGACGTGTCCACATGCCTGGCAGCCATATTGTACTGCTAGCTGGTTTGCATAACAAAAGCAGTCCCTGCTAAGTGCAGGCGGTATCCCCGTACAGCATATTGACCTTATGTCACCTTTTGAATTCTCTGTACGCAAACAGCGTACGTAGTTACCAATGCGTCAACAAGAGGATACGTTTGCCTGCAAACCAGAGCCAATACTTCGGACGATGGAATAAATAAAAAATCCAAAGCTACGTCCATTGAATGGCACGGCCAAGGCGGTGAAGGACGTTGCCTGGCTTGAACTTGCAGAGCTGAAGCCCAGCTTAGTACGTCGGACACCAGTTTGTAATGGTATTTTTGAGTCGTTCATATCCGTTCCATCGGAGGAACAAGTCGAGCCGTCCCGTCAAAAATACGTTCTCATTTTCAGTCACGCACTACTGAATAAGTGACTTTCGTCTCGCACCATCGGCACATCTGCCAAGTCGTTTGCAAGAGGTAGCCTTCTAGATTAGCATTGCCGAGTTGGTCAAGTTCGGCAGCAATCTCTATAGTGCCAGGCAGCCAAGTACGTCCAACTCCGCCAGAAAACGTCACCATGCTATCCGCCAAGTCCGCTAAAAAGCGGTAAAAAAAAACCAGCCCCCTCGGGTGTGGGGGACTGGCGGACAGGTTTCTGCACCTTTCCTGTCTATCGATCCCTGCGAACCCATTTCGAGGGGAAAAGGCGTTCCTTGTCAGAAAACCTCTCCTCGGATGACCCCTAAACGCACAGGGGATAGCAAAACGTAGTGCCGTCGACTTGGCAGGAAAGGGGTACCCAAAAGGGCCCGATTTCCACCGGGTTGGGAGAATAACGGTCACCAGTGCTTAGATTCTGGCTACACCGAATTTCAAGCGGATTCACCGACTTCAGGAAAAGGGTTAAGAAATTTTTGTGTTCAAAAAGCATTGCAAGATTTGATACCAATCCTCTTTGAAGAATCTTGGTGTACATATTTACATTTGCATTCGTAATATTGTTGACAGATACATGTCAGAGCACCATGTCAGGGTGAGCAGGTAAAAAATGTCATTTTGATATTTGGAAATCTATTCACAGATCCGGACCAGATTTCCACCGGAGCCAAATGGTATTCTGCACATCGGCCATGCCAAAGCAATTAACTTCAATTTTGGATATGCAAAGGTAGTGTTTCAACTCACTAATGTATAGACAGGCTCGAGGAAAGTGTGTTAATTTTAAAGCCTCCTGGAAGGTCCTGGAAAAGTCCTTGGAAATGAAATTGAGTTCTGGAAAATTTACACAAATGAGAAGATGATCAGTCTTGATATTGTAAAAATGATATCCAGAAAATGGTATTTTGGACCATTTTGGACCTCAAAAAAGTCTTTGTAAAATGCTGAAAAATCTTTGAAAGTTCTAGAATTTTCAGTGACTTTGAGTGTATAATCCTTGTATAGATCAACACCTCAACCCTTGTATAGATCAACACCTCAACCCTTGTCTTTGCAATGAAAAAGTGGCAACTTGAAGTTTTTTACCCACTATACGTTTTGATTGTTATATTGCTCCAATATTTCCATTTGTTTCAAGGCCCAGCACAACAATTGGTTGTAATGACAAAATTGATGGATATGATATTTTGTCTCCTTATTTACTTGGAGTTGTCTTTCACACCAGTATTTTCAACACTTGTAATTCCCCTAACTAAAACAATTGACCTTCCATTCCTCATACAAACAAATTAAATCTTTTTTTAGCTCATATTTGGTTTTATATATAAATACCAAAAGAGCTTATATGATGAGTCTGAGTGGCGTCTGTGTCTGTATATTTGTGGGTATGTGTGGATGTATGTCCGTCACACACAAAGGCTCCCATACCGCCAAAGCTACCGTCTCAGTATTTGATGTACAGGTAGATGTAGGGGTTGAGATGTGAATTTGTTCAAATGAACACATCAGTGTCAAAAATGTGCAAATGAGGTAAGAAAAAGGGAAATTTTGCAAATGTTCAGGAGTGTTGGCATGCCAGCATGCTACTCCACTGAGCGTGAGTCATTTCCTGTCATTGTTTATGAACTGTTACATATTAACAGACCTGCTCAAACTAAGGGATGGACCATTAGATCTTGGGAGGGGGTGGTCACAATGAAATTGTGAACATTTTTGTACTATTGGAAATTTCTAAAAAAAAATTTTTCAAATAAGAAAAGCCGTGCGAATTTTTTTTTCTGAGTAAATTTTCAGATTTATAATTTATTTTAGTTTGACGCTGTCTGAGGATACAATGTACATCCATATCACTAGCGCAAATAAGATTGTGTGCTGTAACTACAACATACATATGGCCCAGTGATTTATATTGCTGATAGATTTCGCGAAATGTTGCAGGTCATTTGACAAGCTGAGAAGCGGTTTGCTAAAAAGTGGTGAAATTTCAATATTTGTGTTTTTAGGACAATTTTTGCCCTTTTTTGATCAAAACATCTATTTCTCTGTAGCAGCGTGTCCAACTTTTGTCAACTTGTTTTCTGGTTTAAATATTTCTTGTATTTTTTCTGGTTGAAATTTGCAGAAATCATTGTCATAACATGGAAAATAGAATTTTCCTGCACATTAATTGTTGATCTTTGGTACCCATACTGGTATGTACCAATTCTGATCAAATTTGAGGGACACCGTATAATTGCGGTATTTTTTTTACCATATGATGATACATACTATACCCTTAAAGTTGTCCCTTCCATTCCTGCAATAGGCAAACAATGGAATCTGTTTCCTACGCTATGATGACACAAACCCTGAAAAAGAAGAAGAGAAGTTCTTCCGTGGAATCCGAGAAATGGTAGAATGGTTAGGTAAGTGTCAATGTTCAACCTTCATCTTTCTCAATGCAAGGATCCAGTGTTTGTTTGTAATCTTTTGAAAGCTTTTGTGTCTAGCTTTTGTGTATAACATCAACACTCTCTTTTTTCAATATGGGTGACACTTTACTCTTACCATCATCACTTTATTCAGACTGTGTGAAATCTCCAGCAAGTCAACTCTCTTACATTTTAGATGGATATAAACAAACTTACTTTGATATCGTACTGTCTCTGCACTAAAACATCATCACCTGCCCCATGCCACCTGAATCTGCAGTAGTTTATAAAGGATCCAGGACAAGAAACAAGCCAATTTTTGGTCACTTTCACAAAAGTCTTTGAAAAGCTTCCTTGTATAGAGTCCCAAGTGTGTACCCAATCATGAATTCAAAGGTGTTCATGGATTTCATGAAAATTTAGCTTTTACCAAACTCAAAATAAATGCCTGTGGCAAGCTCACAGCAAACCTGCATGATTATAAACAAAACGCACGTCATTTGAATGACTAATTGGTATTCAATTGTGAGAGACAGAATCAAAGCAAATATTGGCTAATCTACAAGACGACTACTTGTCTGCTAGTAACTGCTTGTATCAGTGTTTGACAACATAATAAACTCCAAAAGTGTGACTGGGATTTCTTTAATCTGACCTAGTTCTTTTGTTATAGACTCTTTAAAGTGTTAGACTACAGATTAATCACCTGTTAGAAAACTCACAACTCAGAAAACGATCTTGATCCTGTAACAAAATCAATTTGAGACACCGCAGCGTTTGCACAGTAGAAAGAAGTCAATTTTTTGGAGGTTATTTAAATTAACTGTCATGTGATCCTTATGCAAACAATAAATATAACAAACAAATGACAGCATTTGCCAATATCTGCGCTTTCAGAAAGTATATGTACTTCATTGGGATTACAAGCTCATTTGTTAGCAGATAATTCAATGTTTACCATGGCTTAAAGAGGCACTCCCACTTGGTAACATTTTTCAAACACATATTTTTTATGCAAACGGTCGATATTTGACGTGGCGACTCCGCGCGGTTCGCGAGATATCGATAAAAACATGTCATTTCCCGAGCGTATTTTTCACATCCCGAAGTTTTACGATCGTTTCTGATTATGACCCGAAATCCCCCGAAAGTGTGTTGTTGTGCTGATTGACGATATTCTAAGGAGTCCAAAAACGTTCGAATGACGCAATTAATTTACCTCCTACTGCGATGACTTTATATACATCATATCATTATCATGCCTTTACCTCTGGTAATTCTTTTTTAAAACTTCTCCTTAGTTTTTGTCGTTTTCATTATTCTCAATCAGTTGTATTAAATTTTAAACAATACCACATAGATATCAGTTTTTACGTGTAAAATATTAGTTGCCTCTGATGTCTACATTTTGTCGTCTGCCACACAGTTACGCGTGGTTCGATACATAGCGGCTGCCGCGTGTGGTATGCACGCATACCACGCGGCGGCCACTATGCATACTATGTATCAACCGCACCTATCTGTGCTAGTCACCTATGCGAATTCTGGTGGAATCAGCAAACTTTGTTTTTCAGTTTTTTTTGCCGAGTCAGTAGGACTCGGCTTTCTCCCATGGGACATGACCGCTCACCGACGAGAGTGGTACTGCTGTGGCGTACAGCAGCGTCAGCGTAGACTCGTACTCCATAGCTTAGTTGACAATGGCCCCAGTGCCGAACGTTCTATGTTCGGAAGCTGAATTCAGGTGGGCCACCGGAATTCAAACTTTAACTTTTTTGAGGACATGTTTTTATCGATATCTCGCAATCCGTGCGGTCGCCATGTCAAATATCGACCGCGGCATTAAAAAATGTTGTTTTAAAAAATGTTACCAAGTGGGAGTGCCTCTTTAATTCTTGTCTAGAATCTTTATGCATTATCCAGTGTGTTTCCATCACCAATGTCCCTGCCCTAAACCTCCTTACTGAGACTCATTTCAATTTGTCAATTTATTATTTTTTTCATTTTTACATTTTATAGGTTACACCCCATACAAAGTAACCCATGCATCAGACTATTTTCAAGAACTTTACCTCTGGGCTATACAACTCATTAAATCGTAAGTGACTCTATTTTCACCGTTCATTTCAATACCTTCTCTTCAACATTTGTTGCCATGTCATGTCATACATGTCCAAAGACAACATGCAGCATGTCATAATTTGAAAAGTCTATGCCCCAAGTATATCAAGAGTCACCTTTGCCCCGATACACACACAAACACTTTCAGGGCTTCACAAACTTTAGTAATTTTGCAAATGTTACCATAGTGACTGCAAAACCAGTGAGCACACTTTTCAGCTTGAATATAATAGAAACATCATTCACCAGAAATTGCAATCAACCAAATATTCGGACTCCTTATGACACAATATGGAACAGCCGCTTGTAGATTAATCTTTCCATTGTGACTTTCACTGCTGAATTGCCACTGAAGTTGTGAGCAAAATATCCTTCTTCTGTTATGTGGTTGACCTTTGACCTTGTTCGTTTTGCTCATTCAGGGGTCTAGCATATGTATGCCATCAGAAACAAGAAGAAATAAAAGGTCACAACCCACCTCCATCGCCATGGCGTGACAGGCCTGTCCAAGAGTCTTTAGGGTTATTTGAGGTATGATTGTTTGCTGTTTCATTTTGTTTGAAATTGTGATAAGTTATCATAGAGTACTATCAGGACAAGATTTGCCTTTCATCTCATGGTGTCTTGACCAACATTTCAAACAGAGATCATCATTGAAACCCCCATTTGCAGAGTGTAATTTCTTGTCATGAATGTGTTCTAGAATTCAATTAAATGTGAAAATGCAAAGATACTAATGTATTCCCAACAACAACAACAGCGGCAGATGTAATATGTTTGTTAGTTTCCACCAACAAAATCTGGGGAACTAATTGGTTGAGCCCCATCTGTCCATGCAACCATTTCATTGTGATTTATTCAGGTCCAGTGCCATTACACAGACATGCATGAATAGGTCTCATTAAACTTTCTATAAGGACATGGCATTTAAATTAAGAAAACTGCAAATAAGTCATTATCGACAGCACCTAAAAATGTTAATCCAACGGGGACTATGTCATCAACTATGATATACCTTTATCCAGTGATGTTGTAGCATAATCCCTGACACAACAATTTTTCCATCATCACTTTAAGTTATAGAATTAAGGCAGTGTGCTGAAAACTTTAAAGTTTTGCTCAAACTTTCCGTAAGGAAACTGTAAACCATTCCTTTTTGACACCGAGAATAAAAAATCAGGGGTCGCCGTGTAAAATTTGGTACAAGAGATACAATTTACCCAAGATTTACTGACTATTGAAATTCAAAATGGCTGTGATCCCAGCCTGAACTCTATGTGGAAAAAATTTTAATTTTCACAAAAATAAGCGGGCGAAAGGTTTCATTATCCCTTGAACATAAAATTAGCTGTTACAAGTGGTAGACCAAAAACGTTTTGTAGATCTGAGATTCAGAATAGCTTTCCCTTTGGTGCATTCTACCTCAAATCAAGGAAAAATCTTTTTGTATTTTGAAAATATTGAACATACAGGATATGAAAAACGGAAAGCTAGAAGAAGGTGAAGCAACTTTGCGAATGAAGACGACATTAGAAGACGGTAAAATGGATCCTGTGGCGTACAGGATAAAGTACACTGCACATCACAGATCAGGAGATAAATGGTTAGTTATTAGTCCCCACGGACACCGTCCGGGGGGACTTATAGGTTTGGTCATGTCCGTGCGTGCGTCCGTCCGTGCGTGCGTCCGTCCGTTCACGCAGATATCTCAGAGATGCAGGGAGTGATTTCATTCAAACTTGGTACAAGGATTACTTCATATGTCATACAGATGCACGTCGATTTGTTTTGTGATGCGATCCAATATGGCCGCCAGGCGGCCATTTTATTACGATTTTTTCATGTACAGAGCCATAACTCAGACATGTTTCAACTGATTTTATTCAAAGTTGGTACAAGGACATTGACCAATGTCATAGATATGCATGTCGATTTGTTTTGTAATATGATCCAATATGGCCGCCAGGCGGCCATTTTATTACAATTTTTTCTTGTACAGAGCCATAACTCAGACATGTTTCCACCGATTTTATTCAAAGTTGGTACAAGGACATTGCCCAATGTCATAGATATGCATGTCAATTTTTTTGTGATAGGAGCCAATATGGCCGCCAGTCGGCCATTTTATTACAATTTTTTCATGTACAGAGCCATAACTCAGACATGTTTCAACCAATTTTATTCAAAGTTGGTACAAGGACATTGACCAATGTCATAGATATGCACGTCGATTTGTTTTGTGATACGATCCAATATGGCTGCCAGGCGGCCATTTATTACAATTTTTTCATGTACAGAGCCATAACTCAGACATGTTTCAACCGATTTTATTCAAAGTTGGTACAAGGACATTGACCAATGTCATACATATGTATGTCGATTTGTTTTGTGATACAATCCAATATGGCCGCTAGGCAGCCATTTTATTACGATGCTTTCATGTACAGAGCCATAATACTCACACATGTATTAAGCTAATTTATTCAAAGTTGGTACAAGGAGATTGACTAATGTCATACATATGCATGTCAATTTGTTATGTGATACGATCCAATATGGCTGCCATTCGGCCATTTTGTTACGATTTTTTCATGTACAGAACCATTATACTCAGGCATATCTCAACCGATTTTATTCAAAGTTGGTACAAGGACATTAACCTATGTCATACATATGTAGGTCAATTTGTTTTATGATATGATCCAATATGGCTGCATGGCAGCCATTTCATTACAATTATTTCATGTCCTTAGCCAAAACTTGAGCACGTCTCAACTGATTTTATTCACCAATTTTATGCAAACTTTGTACAAGGACATTGACTTATGTCATGCATATGCACATTGATTTGTTTTGTGATACAATCCAATATGGCCGCCTTGTGGCCATTTTTCCCGATTTTTTCATGTCTGGAACCATAACTCAGACATGTATCAAGTGAATTTATTCAAAGTTGGTACAAGGACATTGATTTATTTATCTGTATGTATGTGGATTGGTTTCACGAGATGGTCCAATATGGCCACATGGTAGCAATTTTGTTATGGTTGTTTCATGTCGAGAGCCATAACTCTGGCAAGTCTCAACTGATCTTATCCAAAGTTGGTACATGAACATTGATATACTTGTTGATTTTTTAAACAGTAAGATCAAATATCGCTGCATGGTGGTGATTTTGTTACAGTTTTCTAATGTACAGAGCCGTAACTCAGACATATTTCCACCAGTATCATTCAAAGTTGGTACAAGGACATCGACCTATTTCATACATATGCTCGTCAATTTGTTTCACGTCATGTAGCAGTAACATGTCAATTATTGAAGTTTCGTAAGTAGGCTAATATGTCAAGAAATTACTACATCAAATTCATGAAACTTTGTGCAGATGTTAAGCTCACATTGCTTTAACATTGAAAAAGACATTTATCAGTGTCATTTTAATTAATTTGTAATTGCATAAGTAATGGACTTACCTAATTAGAGTGATATAGCCACAAATTAATACAACGTCAAATTTGATGAAACTTGATACAGATGTTGATCTCATAGTTTTGTAAATACTGCATCAAACTTTATGAAATATGGTACCAGTGATAATCTGTTAAGTGTTAGGATTGTATGCAAAAATGTTTTGCAACATCCTGTTGATTAATTCCTAGTTGACTCATTTTATGAACTTTAGGATGGTGCCTACATTGGTTTTATGTTTTCATCACCATGGATCTCATTCTTGGCCATTGAGCGCCATCTCTATCAAAGTATTTTTATCACAAACCTAATTAATGAAGAGGACTCTATCCTCTCTGAGGACATGTAATCAATGTACCCATTAACAAGTGGGGACTGTGTCATCAACGATGACTTGTTTCTGTTGCAGTGTTTTTGGTGAAAGAAATGAGTCTTGCAAACATTACAAGACTTGTCTGAGTCACTTAACTGAAGAAGAACTTGCAGAAAACAAGTGTTGTCTACCTTCCCAAACAATTTAATTTAAGTAACAGTCATGCACACTTCATGTAAAATTGATATCAACAGTCAGGGACCGTCCCAAAGTACATAGTTTGTGTTTTTGTGTGAGTGGTTCCAATTACAGGACTGCACCGCCAACCACAAATACAACATAGTTGATTCCAAATGAAGTCTGGGTTCCAGTATTCATATGCAAATATAAATATTTGTTTTAAAAAGGTTGATGCAATATTCAGAAATCATCCTCACAGGAATGGTGAATTCGGTAGTTTGGAGCCAGCAGTGTTGTTACTTAAACTGTAAATATTACATATCAAAATGTCAACCCACAAAAGCTGCAGCTACAATTAATGCAGGACTGAGTGTGCCAAGAAATCCCACAAAAATTGTCTGAACTCCTGTTGGCAACAGCCAATATTGTGTCCATGTGTTGCAAATGTAGTCTGTATAAGTTACAAATTCACAAATTATATGAGAAATTATATTGAGAAAATTACGGAGCCAGTTTTTCCTAGTCACAATATATCATCACCGCCAGTGTTTTCTGTGTAATGGCAGCACTGTCAGATCTAACAATGACAAAATTCTGCTGTTTAAAATTTCTCCTGTACAGGTGTATTTATCCCACCTATGACTACACGCATTGTTTATGTGATTCCATAGAACACATTACTCATTCACTGTGTACCAAGGAATTTCAATCAAGGTAAGCCACCACTTCATCTCAGTTCCAGATAATTGTTTCTCACAAATCCCCCAGTTGCACAAAAACAGTTATTTTTGAGAGAGTTTCACATTGTCATATACTTTTATAAATCATGTAAATTATGTAATTGGTATTGATAGACTAATTAGAGGCATTGGTTTTTGCAATGGTTTGCATTTAATGAAGAAATTCGCAGTATGAAAACTTGAGTAAATTCAATGGCTAGGAAAATGTCCAAATGTATTCCGTGTTTTGGACATTATGATGTCCAAGTCATTGCTCCCCACCTCCCCATCAGATAAAACATTACGATGAACTCTTGCAAAAGTGAAAGAATAGCTGACAAATTCATGCAAGGAAATGGGTCTGATTATGCAAAGATTCATCAAAATAAAATGATGTTGAATGTTTTCAGTTTTTGCATCACACTGCATATTTCATGTGAAGTATATGTGTATGGTATTTGCTTCAATATACCTGTAAGTGTAAGGCTGTACATGCACCTAATGGCTTGCATTTTATTTTCCATTTTTCATCAGACGGTCTTCCTACTACTGGTTATGCAATGCTCTTGATGTCTACTGTCCTGTTCAGTGGGAGTATGGCAGACTCAATATCTCCTACACTGTGGTGTCAAAGAGAAAAATAGGAAAATTGATAACTCAGGGTATAGTAAGGTAAAATTTGAAACTCTTCAACATGTCAGGCTGTAGAGTAGCCCAACATCTGAGTAGCTATTTATAATGGCTATTTATCAGCCGAATGCGTTGTGAATCTACTTTTCTGTGAGTATGCCCTCTAGAGTTTGAAATCAGAAAGAGTTTAACTTTGTGTGATAACGCCCTCTTAAGTTTGGAATCATACAGAGAACAAGCTTCTGCTCTCTGCAACTGGATAACTAATATAGCCGCGTTGTGTATATCTCTCTGAAATGTAAGTCAATAGGTTTCTTGATATGACATGTGTACATATTTATGCCATCATTCAATACAAAAGACAACTTCTTTACATCAAAAATGAAAATAGACAAGAAGTGGCTAAGCCAACACCATTGTGATGTAACTTCTTTGATTTATGTGGAACATGTTTTCATTTTATTATCCCTCTTAGTTAATGGCAATAGATGCTTGTTATAGCACCTATGTCGCACTCACATCGTGATATTTAGATCCTTTGATTCAGATTTTGGAGCCTGTTTCGTAAGTTTGGTCTGGTATGTCCGATTTCCATAGTGCCCCAAGAAGGTACAGTGGGGTTTGTCCAAAAATTGTCTTTTCATAAATGTCTTTGTGTTTAACACACTATTGACAGGCTTTGTTGTCAATGTTTCAGAGACTGGGATGATCCAAGGTTGTTTACATTGACAGCACTTCGTCGTCGTGGTTTCCCAAAGGATGCTATTAACATCTTCTGTGCAAAGGTCAGTCAGTGTATATTAAGGTGAAGTACTACGAATTATGTCAAAATTAAGTTGTGGTGTCATTTTCTTGAAACTTTGCACAAATATTCTTGGAAGTTGTGCAAGTGCAAAAATAAAATAAAAAATGGGGGTCACCACGCTCGTTTCCATGGAAACGGACGTTAAAATGGCGTCGTTAGAAATAAATAAAAATGACATAATTCACTTTAACTAAAGAAAACAATTATAAAAAGCTTAGCAAATGAGTTAATTTTAATAAATACCAAGACTTAAGATCCATATCTATCGAATGTATAGTTTTCATGATGTTCTTACAGAAATTTTTACATAAGTATCGATTACAAAATGACGATATCGAAACTATATCACTACATAATTTTCGAACTTTCTTCCTGTCGTTTTGAATGGTGTCATTTTGACCAAACTTGGCGAATAAAATCCTGACATAATACCATTTAGTTTACACTTTTAATAAAAGGGTGTCACCACGCTACTTTTTACAATATCCCCAGGTGAATGGGTAATATGCGCCATGTAAATGGGAGAGAAATGTTAATTTTTCGCTCATATTGAATAAAAACCAGCTTCCTAGGGGTCAAAATATGACAAGGTTATAGGTCACATGTATTTCTAAGAGACTGGGTCAAAAAATTAGGTAAAAGCGCAATTACAACAATGACAGGTGATGTTAAATACATGCGCTACAAAGTAACCCATTTGCGACAGGCTGGAGTTAAATCTGCGCAGAAACGTTCTAAAGCGTGTGCGCGTCCGAATTCGTCGGCCTTTACCTTAACTACCCCAGCCTGTGTCAAAGGTCAGTCAGTGTATATTAACTACCCCAGCCTGTGTTTATTATTTATCAGAGTTGTTTTTACCACCAGTGAGGAAGAAGATGCAACCATGGCTACCAAGTCAAAAGAGTCTTTCAGTCATTTACCTGTATTTCCAGATCATAACAACAACAATTCTGTTGTTCTGTAAGTTTTTAGTCAGAGTCTGAGCCAGACTGTTCCCGCCCGGCTTTTAACAGTGTCTCATTGTATCTGAACTGATTTCATTCCAAACTTGGCACAAAGATAATGTGATACTATAGGGCCAGCATATGCTCGTTAGTTCATTTTCATTTATAAAGGTTTCCCTATGATCTTTTGTTGTTAACAACACCATAACAAATACATCACCACAACAATGAATCACATACTGAACATCAAGCGGAGGAGCAAATCAGTTCCCACAGCATATATCTATCGGTTGCATTATCAGAACAAATGAGACATGAATTTTAGAAAAGTTGTGAGTGGAAACTGAAATGTTTGACATCTTTTCATTGCAAATAGCAAAGTATAAGTTCTCTGGGAATAATCACAGCCTGTTGAACAAGTTCGCTGGCATATTGAATCAAGTGGTCGTTGGTTTGATGGAGTTCATTAGAGTTTAGGTCTCTTATCCAAAACCTAGTGAAATATTTAAATATGGCATAGACTATGTTAAACTCAACAATGTCTGTTGTAAAGATAACCTTCTAAGTGCTTATTTTACCAAAATTGAGCTTTAGGTATTGTCATTATATCTAATGATCTGCTATATTGTTTATTACCAGTATTCCATATTCTACTCCAATCTATATTTTAATTTTTGAAAATTTTACAATCAGTTGCTGTTGAACTCTCCCTTTTTGAATAGTCCATGTTTAATGCTTTACTCACATCACTTTGTCTCGGTACATGCAGGTTGGTGTGACCATGGCTCAAGTTACAATTGACCCTTCAATGTTAGAATCCTGTGTTCGTGATGTCCTGAACAACACAGCGCCCAGAGCGATGGCAGTACTGTCAGCAATCAAAGTCACCATTACCAACTTCCCAGCTGATGCTGTAAGTAGCAGTTTGGTAAAGTTTTCAAATTGCAATTTCCATGTTTGAGATTATTTTCTTAAATGTTTGTGCCGTAACCAGATTTTGAATATCAGTGAAAACAGGCAATTATCTGTTTATTATATGCAAAGAACACAACATGATTAAAATCCTATCATTGCTGACATTTGCATCAATGCTGCATTTTCAAACTATTATTCAGAGTTGGCTTTCAGAAATGTTGGGATATTCTTTAAAAATGACTTTCAATTAAACTAAAGTAGCCATATAATGATTCATTTTGATGGCGTTCAGTTCGATTATTCAAAAGTTTCATCAAAATATGATATTACTAGCACCATTGTAATCATTGAAAGGTTCTTAAAGATTATAATTTCTTTGTGAACATAATAAATGGAATAGCCTAATGATTAATGAATACCATAAAGAATTACAGCTCTTCTGTTGGTGGTATATCTTTGATGCAATGGATGTTGAATTGCTTAGTAGTTAATATTAGTTAGGGTTTGGTAGTCGTAAAATCACTATTGTCAGCATTAGACATCCGGCTATATTTAGTGTACATGATTTGAAATGCAATCCATTCCAAGTGTATGAACATTTTTTTCCCTTTTCGTCCCAGCCAAGAGAAATCAGTGTTCCAAATATCCCACATGACAGTGGTGCTGGTACCCATAATGTACCATTTGATGCCACTCTCTACATAGACCAGTCTGACTTCAAAGAGGTATGGTAACAATCATTTTGTTTTTTCACATTGTAAATAGTTTGAATAAACTTAGCAGATAACAATCACCGCTGATAATTACCCCACTTGTCTTTAATCCATCCTGTATTTCAAATTACCAGTATCCATTGCTTGGTTTTTTCAGTGTCACCAACCCATTTTGATTTCACTATTTTTGAAACAAAAAGCTTTGTTTGCTGTATCTGGTAATTAGTTTTCCAGTATCTAATTCCATTCATAAAATAACTTTTCTTGACTTACTCCTGAAGTCACATTGGAATGACATCATAGTCACAACTTGTCAACACAGATTGCATGTCTGTAATGTCTGACATTATTGTTCAGCAACTGAATGTAATTTTACTTGGAATTCATTTGTCACAGAGTTAATTGAGTTTGCAAGACTAAAACTTTGTGTTTCAATCTACCTTAGGGGAAAAAAGAAAATGTCCTTTGAAATATTGCCACAAAGATTTATTTCTCATCGCCTGGTTTTGTTACATTAATGCACCTGATAGGTTGTTTGGCATAATACTAAGATTTTTAAAAGACCAGTAATGCTAACTTTTAATGATTTATTTCATTATTCTAATTTTTTATGTCCATTGTAAGTTCTTATTCTACTCCCAAAAGAATGTTGAAAAATTCACTTTTTAGCTTGTCAACATAGCTACTACAATTGTAAAATGCATTGTTATTGTTTACATTTGATTTCTAGTCCAGACCAGAATTCAATTGTCAACAATAACAACGCAATTTACACAAGTAAAGGCTGAGTTGACAAGCTGAATACTGTATATATCAACATGCTTTGGGAGTAGAACAAGAAATTATGATTGATATTGAAACAAAAATAGTGAAAAGATCATCAAAAGTTAGCATTACTGGCCCTGGAAGAATCAGAAGAAATAAGAACATTGAAGAATATCTAACGCTACAAGAATGTAAAATGTAGTGGTTAGATCCCCACTGAATCTCACAATTATTAATCAGGTACATGACAGACACTGATTCTGAACAATTGAGATGGCAAGGATGTATAAAGACTGTCCAGGGTGGAAGGACAAATTCTCAAACTTCCATTATGCTTTCCATTATGGCTTTGAGGGTTAATGCTGTGTCTACAAGTCAACATAATGCAACTTAGTGTTTTCTTAGCAAGAGTCAGACTGTATTTGAAGCCGTTCATTCCACAGTGGCTGCCATTGACAAAGCATTGATAAGCTATGATGTCATCAAATTTGCATGACAATGATTTGACGTCATCACTGAAAATCAAGTGGGAATTAGCAGTCACTTTCACACATTGTTTGTCAGGTGTCTGTGGCAGAAATGCATTAGTGCGGCTGGTACTATAGACGTTTTCATGTCAACCCTTGCCAAATGCAAAATAATCAATATTGATTCGACATGTTTAAGTAAAGTCAAGACTAGATTTGTCTGGTTGTGAATGGGAGGCAGTTTCTTCTTCGTGAAAGGACAGTCTGAATCTGGATGCAAAAGAAATTTTAGATACACTTGTAATTAATATATATCCAGGTTTTTCCATTGATTATAATGATCAATTATGAACAATAATTATCAATCAGAAAAGACTACATTGTTATGTCAATTTTTCCCATTTCCCAAATATAACTCTTTGATTTGCATAGTCTCCACTTTACTTTAGTGAGGAATGATAAATTGGCAAACGTTACCAGGGTTCTAGCATTTGTGAAGAGTTCCTTCTGATATACAAAAGTAATCCTTTCAGGGCCAGCAGAAACTGTGCAGAAACCTTATTGTACAATCCTACACACCAAATGTAAGTTAAATAGTTTTGTTGTCATGGTTGTCATCATGAATAATTTGTGCTTTTTGTTTTCCAGACTGCTGACAAGAGTTTCCGCCGATTGACAAAAGATCAGTCGGTCGGTCTGAAACACGTCGGCTACGTCATCAAAGTTGATGAAATAATCAAGAATGCAGATGGCAAAATAACTGAATTAAGAGTGACGTGTGAACCTCTGGATGAACAAAACAAACCTAAGGGTTTCATTCACTGGGTCTGCAAGCCAGTTACCTGTGAAGTCAGACTTTATGACAGACTGTGAGTGTAGAATTATCGTATTAGGAAGTTTTGCCCTCACAAATAAAACTTTATGTTTTGTTTGTTTTGCTTTTTTCCCATAAAAAAACACAGAATGTACAATAGTCATACATATCTATGCTCTCTTCAAATTTGTTCAAAATCTTTTGAAGGTATGCTAAGAAAGACAAAATGAAAGGGCAAAAAACAAAATCACAGTTTCCTTACTTTTTCTCCAAGTTTTAGAAGGGCTGCATCTGACTTTGGCAGATTTTGCCAGTCTATTATTGCAGGTCAGTCACACATAATATGTTTAATAAGGAGATAGAGTCATGGAAATGCCATCAAGGAAAGTGAATGTAAAGTTGTCCAATCTATAAGGAAGATTATGTTGCCCATGATTCTTATGTTGTGCCATGAACAGGCATGTGCATCTTATTCATATAATTTTTTGCAATTATTTTGTCCAAAATAATGGATTGTACATCAAGTGACTGATTTATATGACTCAGTAGAACAGGTACAGGAGAAACACATAGCAAACTTCGTTGAAAACTGAACAGCAATAATGTCATCAATTTCTAAACATTTGCATTTACTTGTTCAAAAGAAGGTGTAGTACTATTAACTGTAAAATATGTTGTATGTGGCATTTTCTGACAGGTTCAAGCACGCAAATCCAGAAGACAGTAATGTCGTACCTGGTGGCTTTTTGACAGATATCAACCAGGTAAGTGATTTCAGCTTAAGTTGAATTCAAGGTCAACGATACATGACTTTTCCGTCATACAATTGTTACAGTTTAAGGTAGTACACACCTCAAAAGTGAAAGTTTTACACTTTCGCAAAAACTTTCCTCAATGAAAAATCGAGATCACTGTGCAAAGTTAGGTTCTAGAGAAATTTACTTAAAATTTACTGATGTTTGAATTTGAAGACTGCCATCCCATTGTCAAGTCCATGGGAAAAAATGAAACTTTTGAGTTTCGAAAAATTAACATGATGAAAATTTTTCTTACTCCAAGATATTTTTAAAACTAGCCCATACAAGTTGTAAATCAAAAAAGAATTGTAAAAATTTGAGAGTCGGTATTTTTGTCCCTGAGATGCAACCTATCTTAATAATATCTTACAACATCAATCATACAAACATTTTCAGTTCTTAACAACAATGTTTGTGGGATTTCAATGACATGTTCTTGTCTTTGGAACAGGACACACTTACCGTCATCTATGATGCACTTGTTGACCAATCAGTGAAAGGAGCTAAAGTCTATGATAAATACCAGTTTGAAAGAATTGGTTATTTCTCCATTGATCCAGACTCTACATCGGATCACGTAAGTAACCAAAGGGCTTGTGACATTTAGTGTGTGGCCTTTATAGGTGTGCAAAGGAATGCTACGTGACATGAAAATCAGACAAGTGGCACGTTGCATTTCAATTAAGTACACCTAAAACTTGCATTTATTACTCATTTGATTAAATAAATACTGCTTTGAACTCTCCATGTAGCTGCCATGGCATTACATGTTGAAGTGAAAAATTGAATGTGAATCTGAAATTAGCTTTCATAGAATTTCTTCTGAATGTGCAAGTCTGAAACTATGTGAATGAAGCAGGGTAGGATGCTGAAATTGTTACATGCCTGGATACAGTGAAATCAATGACGTTTTGAAGATTTCCCTTAAATCTGAATTATGGAAAGATTACATACTGTTCCAGTTCATTGTTAATTTCTGACATTGTCGTGTTAATGGTTTCAGGATGTCTTGATGCAGTGTGACATTGACACAATCATGTATTTCAAAGAACCTGTGAAAACCAAAGGTAGCAGGTCAAGTTTGATGTAAATTTCCATTGAAATGAATATTTTTCGACAATAGCCTTTTCTTCCTCAGTAGTGTTGACTTTGAACAGAATTCATCCAATCAGTTCACATTCACTGATGAGGCATTTCAACCAATCACAATACATCTTCTCATGAGAAGCTTACCCTGAACAGTTCAGCCATTTCGTGAACACTTGTCGTTGCCACCTGACAGTGTAGTGTTTTGAGACCAAGCTTTGAAAACAACCAAGAGTCAAGTTAGGTCCTTTGTGCTGTAAATGTCTCTTTGTATCCAAGGTCAAGGGTCAACACATTGCCAGGTTTTTGAATCATAACATTGATATGCAACCCTTGACTTAACAAAAGAGTCGTTTGACAAATTGCTGACAGGTTCAGTAATTGTCTGATATCTTTGGAACACCTGTTGGAATGTTTGGCAGTCACTGCACTATAATAGACATCACAGCGAAATGTTTTTCTTCCGTCTGTGGTTACAGTGCTATATTTATGCAGTGAACAACGTAGATATGTCACCAGTGTATGGTAACAGTTAACTAATATTCTCCCTACTGTGGGAATTATGTTTGCTGAAAACTGCTTTAGTCTCCAGCAGTTTACGTCCCTGCAGCTGAGTTTTTAAATCAACATTTATGTTGGAGACACAAAATAACTGGTGTTGACTTGCATCAAATGTAATTTAATATTTGCAGCAGCTCACAAGTTGTCATAAGGGATTTTTGCAGTGTAATCTGATATCTGTTGATTTATTCTTGGCTTGAATGAAGACATTAACAAAGAGGTTTTATCATAGCTAGCTGATAGAAAATTCAAGTGCTTTCATGAAAATGTTTATCATTTATCGAATCAGATTTGTCAATTTTATTGCCAACTTAACCCTAACAAAGATGTTACATTGAAATTATTTTGGGAGAAGTCTCACAGAAATTCCATTAGACCCATGATGTTTTGCAGGTAACTGTGAACCTCCTCCTATCATGTATGTTATACCATACTTCCTCATAGAAATCCTACAGTGTTTCCTTTTTGACAATTAGTTATTTTAGTCCCATGGTAATTCCACAGGATTCCTAGCAGATGTATATTTGTAAGAGCAAGTTAGATCAGAAAGAGAAAGTGCAATAATGTATGTTTCTATTTTTTTTTTTTCAGTTGGTGTTCAACAGAACTGTCACTCTGAAAGAAGACGCAGCCAAGAGTTAATGACTCACAGAGTCAAATCTACCAATCTGCAATCTCTCCCCTGAGTACACCATGAGGATAGATTCATTCTGGTCGACTTGATTTAGATTCAATGCCATCACAAAGCATTTAATTTGTCCAATACCCTTGTCCTATTTCCATCTGTTCATAGTCCCCATGTTATTTGGCCTTAAGTAATGAGAAGAGACAATGGCAAGCCACTGCTCTATTGCATCTTCTCTTTAGTTGTGGCCATACGTTGTATGCAATTGTATACTATTTTAGGGTCTATGAAGCTATGAAAATGTCTCAAGCAGAAATAGTGAAATGTAATGGGCCGAGGCATCACAAATTTTTGCGTCCGAACTATCTACTCTTCAGATCTAGCTATCCTGGTGAAGCAGTGTGATGTCATGATAAATAATAAATACACAACCACCTAGCAGGATTCAGAACCACCAGATTGGAATTACCATAGTGCTGGTAGTCCTTGGGACTTAGTATCATAATGAATGGTTAGTGTACACACATGTTCCTCAATCAAGATATAGTAGTCTTATTGAATGGCATACAATTTTGGCCTTGGTCCTTGATAATACCTGCACTTTCCTAGCTTTTCTTAATATTCATCGACAAATTCCTTTGTCCGTATTTAAAAGATAATAATATTTTTGTGACAAGCTAGTATTTTCCCCTTACCTCACATGAAAGTGCAACACAATATCAGTCTGAAATAGAGAAAAATTAGTGAAATTCAGTATGCAATATGAAAGTGTTGTTTCAGATTCCTACCCATTATCAGTGGATTATTGTATTTTACTGCAATTTTTCCCCTCTATCATCATGTCACATTGTAAATGTTCAATAAATGCACATTTTCGAGTTCACTTAGAGACATATTAAGGTAGTTCGCACCTCAAAAATGAAAGACCTCAACTTTTGCTCAAACTTTCCTCAAGCAAACTTCAACCATTCTCTTTCAAAATCAAGGGGGTCACCATGCAAATCATTGGTACCAGAGAAATAAATTCCCAAATATTTATTGATATTTGAAATTCAAAATGGCTGCCAGCCCTGTATTATCTCCATGGCGAGAATGAAAATCCTGATTTTCACAAAACTGAGCCGGTGACTTTACTCCATAGCTTCAAAATGAGCCTTAACAAGTGGTAGACTAAAAAGAATATTGTGAAAGAGAGAGAGTTTGAATATCTGTCCCCAAGGCACATTGTATTTTAATTGTCACAAATAAGTGAAATACTATGTCCTTGTTGTATCTCGCAAAGCATCTTCACATTGTGATTGATGTTATGATGTAACTACAGCAGGTGAACTGTGGGAATAGCTTGTCTATTAAAACCTGGTGCTATTAGTGTCATCTTGCTGGCATGTGCAGCAATCAGAGTGGTTTTTGAAGCCTGTAAGAAATCTTCAATGCATTACAGATAGTTGTTGGAAGAGTGTTGTTCAGACTGCAGACCCTATTCTTTATATATCACCCAACTTTACCGTCGAGAAACAGTTAGGGCCAAACCATTGTGGTCAAAGGGTAAAAGGCTTTCACCATCTTGGTTTGTCCTAACATTATCTCCTGTCACTTGCCAGGAACACTCGTTGTAGTTTATTGTCCAAGAAAGGTCAATATTGCTCATTTTATCGCAATTTTTTGTCATAATAACTAATCAGAGAAATAAATAAAAAAAAGGAATTTGTACCTTTTATCTCTAAATGAAATCTTGAATTTTGATTCTGTAGAATGTGTATGTCTAGAACTACATGTAGTCTTTGGTTACAATAAATTTATACTTGCCATCAATGTGCATAGTATAGTAATGTTTTTTTCCAATATACTGTTATAAAGGGACAACATGGCTCTTTTTGGAGCTTTGTTATGAATTTTGTTTGATATGAAAAGTATGTGTTGGTGTTTGTCTTCTTGAAACATGCTGAAATACTGGTCAGCTGTACACAACCTTAAACAGGAACTTCCAGAACCATGGGCACACATAGAGGGATTACTGGTGACGCAGCCATTTGCATACACTGGGCGGGAGTTTTAAGTTCTCATAGCATCTCTTTGACTGTATGATAAATTTGAATGATCGTGATCAGCACTTTATCGACAGATGCAAAGAGGTGTCAAATGGTCGTACAGGGAATGCATTTTGAAACATATGCGTTCTCCGACAAAAGACAGAACATTTTTTCAGTTTATTTTTGACTCAAGTCTAGTCGCTATATATTCGCTATATATATGAACGCCTGAAATAATGGCTAAATCATGGGATTCTGGGACCAAACACAGCACGTCTGATCAGTAGCGTGGCTTTTTTACATTTGTATAGATTTACGATAAGCTGGCTTTTATAGGGGAAGTTCCTGTTTAACTCTTCAATGTTACAAGAGCCCAATAATTTGAAGTTGAACAGTGCTGTACAATGCCATTGCAAAATGAAATCATGACTGTCTAATCATGGTCTAATATTTCAGTATCTGATATGACTCGTGGGATGTCTTATGTAAATGCTGATTGAAAAGGTGTGAAGCTATGAGTATCATGGACTACTGTTTAGGGTGAGCGGCAATGTACAGTTGAAACAATTTCTCCAAGCACTCTATCCTTTCCTTTGTTTTCAAAGTCACACATCTCAGCACAGGAAATGGTTCACACCTTTGTGAGACAATGCACCATTCATACACACTGTACACTAAAGTGGCTCTCTTTGTCTTGTTTGAGACCATGCCTCCTTGTGATAGTTAACCTTTGAGATAAGGATCTACCAGACCATGTAAATTAGTGAGAAGTGACATCATAGTGTACCAGATTCTTTGAAATGGCATGCAAATCTCACAGCTGAGGTTCAGAGTGGTGTAAACCAGTCCACAGTCCCTCTATCAAGAGGGACTGTGACCAGTCCAACAATTTTGCACATTAATTTTGAAATCTAATATCTCTGTTTATGATACACAAAGGCATGACCTTTCGTATTTTCCCAGTAATTGTTTAGGGGAAAATGCTGCCTCCTTGGCACCCTGTCAAATGTTACTTATATCGTTGAAAGCTGAGAAAACTGAAAAAACACAAATGAAAAGCTGAAAAAACTCAAATGCATATTTATTCAATCATGAATTTTGTGGAATTTGTTCACTTTTTTGTCACAACATAGACCCTCTATGGTCACAACAAGTTTTTAAATAAATCGTCATATTGACTTCTTTCAACATTGTGAGAAAAGGATTATTGTCTCAGGTTTATTTCAAGCTTGACTCAAAATAAGTTTTGCAGTTAGTAGAAGTCACCCTGTTCTTGTTCATACTGTTTTTTATTGATCAATGTGCTTTGGAGAAACGGACTACTCTGAAAGTTTTATCTCCATAGCTGGAAGAACAAGTGAATGCCGATGAAAATATCAACCCAATTCTGAACTAAACAGCTAGTTTTTATACTAATTACAGTCATTCCGAGTAAGTCATACAAATTCATCATATTATTTATTCAAATTCTTATTTTATGATAGTATATCAATGTAACTGTGTAGTGACAATTGACAAGCTGTTGTTTTTAGCAAACGACAAGCTTCCAAATCCCAAGTGGAAGATACTGAATAGCGCCCCCTTGTGTTTTGATTAAGAAAGGGGATTTGAGGAAAATTTATCAGGGGATCGAATCGCATGCTGTAACTACTGCTGTAGTGGTCTTCTTAGTTTTCTGATTGCACTTTTTTTCTCATAATGTCACTATTATATAGAAAATGTAAAACCCTCATGAGCCTTACCTTTGTCCTTCCGTTTCTCTTTGAAAAATTAATTTTAACAAAGAATGTAACCTTTGTGTGTGTCAAAAAACTTTAATATTTAAAACGTTTATTTACCTGAAGTTACGAAGTTTTAACCTGCAAAAGGTCAATCTTTGTCAACTTCATGAAAAGCATACCTATTACTGATAAATTGATTTCACCAATGTTGCTTCCATCCTAAATTTAAGACAACATGATCTTTACTTTCATAGTATTTGAAATGTTTTATTAGTAAGTGATAAATCATGACTACCTCAAAAATATTTGAACAATTATTTCATGTATTAAATTATGTTTTCAGGTTGCTCCCAAGGTAAGGGCTTCAGTAGTATTGTTCTGTTGTGTAAATCTTTCAATGGCCATGCAAAATGTGTTTGCAATTTGTAGATAAGAATCAAGGGTAGAGAATCTAAGATATTAAGCACAAACATAATATTTTCTATATCAAAAGACATTATCTAGTCAGACAGGCAACTTCTCATTGAGCCAAAGTTTAAAGTAATATTTGAATTTATGGTAAGGACCGGCATCTCACCTGGCGAATACATCTTAGATTTTGTGCCACACTAGCAAAAGCAAAGCACTGTATCATTAAGGCATACATTGACAGTGTTCTCTTAATGATAAATAGTTATGTCAAAGAGAATGTTCAATTACAGATATCATGGTCAGATGCAGGCATGCAAAATCATAAGTTCCACCAAAATAAAACATTTCCCTCCCTAAGCCAACAGTTCAAACTTCAAAACACAATTATGGTATGTAAGAATATAAAAACACGATTGGAACTAATTTGGGATAATTGGATCTTCATATTTTTCAAATTTCTCAAAAATGTTAGGTGCCCTAGAGCTGAATGTCTCTATATTACAAATTACTCATAAAAACAAGTATGTAACGTAAAAAGAAAAGCAGATGAGCTTACATTTGCAGATTTTAAAGACATTACTTCATCATCCATTTATCCCAAATTAGTTCCAGTCGTGTTTAAATTGTACTACTAGTGATAAAACCATTATTGAGTTTAAGGGAACCAATTTATTGAACACCATGGTGTTAATGTTATCAAGTTTAGTCTAATAGACTGAGCAGGAGCAGCCAAACTTTTAGCCCTGCACACCGTTCTGTGTGTACCTGGCGTTATAACACCGGGAACGCAGGGCTACCAAACTCTGTGAAATTGGGGGGTGTTATGTAGGTCATTCCCCCCACACTCATCATGACCTGAGTTCAATTAGTCTAGAACATTCTCAAGGTCACTGCCCTTGATGACCTCACAACCTTGAATTCAATTAGTCATGTTTGGAATGTTCTGGAAAGTTGATTAGTTGTGTAAGGGAGATAATTTTAGAACAGTAATTAGCATGTCAATAAAAGTTCTAGATTGTTCTTATATGCCTTTATAAAAGGGACGTGCTCAGCTTCCAGTCAGACTTTTGGGATCGTGTCTCTTGTGTGTTACTAAACTCCAGCAGTAGTCATTCTCAAGACTTTTCAAGACCTTCACTGTCAACGCTGGATTTATACTGTGGTCTTTGTGCAGCTTCAAGCCTGCAAGCCAAAGGACTGTTCATTCATCCAACTGACTGTTACAACTCTGAGACTGGAGCTTTGCCGTCCCAGCTGAGATAAGTAGTCTGTACACTTTAAAGCTTGTATCCTATCCCTAACTTAGCAATTAGTTTTATTTTCGTAATAAATTTTGTTTAAACGTTAACTGCTGAGTTCACCCTTTTGTTCGTTTTCTCTGCACGTAACAAATTGGGGGCTCGTCCGGGAGTACGAATATTTTGAGCCGTTTGACAACATTTTGACAGCCTTTTCAAAACTACTGTATACTTTGAACTCAGCGAAATTTAATCATGGCGGAATTTAAACCAGAGGAAATGGATGACCTTGATCAGGACACATTTGATTCCCTCAGAAAAGACGACCTCATTGCACTGGCCAATTTCCTTAAAGTAGAAGTCAAAAGATCTATGCGCAAGAGGGAAATACAGTACCGTATTGCCAAACATCTAGTTGATTTAGGCCAATTTGAGGAATCCACCCTGAAAGATTATGAGCCCGAGTCTACCTCTGAACTCAGAAAATTAGAATTAGAATTGCAGACAAATTTGGAGATCAAGAAACTAGAATTACAAATGGAAAAAGAGAGACAGGCATTAGAAAAAGAAAAAATACAAATGCAGTTAGAAATGGAAGAAAGACAGAGAGAGAAAGATAGGCAGGAAAGATTAGAAATGAAACGTTTAGAGCTTGGACAGTCAGGAAAATCCTTCCCTTCACACGGTTTTGACATCACTAAGCATTTCAGGTTAGTTCCCCCTTTCCAAGAAAAGGATGTTGATAAATATTTCCTTCATTTTGAGAAAATTGCTCAGAGTCTGGATTGGCCTAAGGAGTCCTGGTCTATGCTTTTGCAGAGTGCTTTGGTGGGTAAAGCCAGAGAAATTTACATTCAGTTGTCAGTAGAGCAGGCTTCAGATTATGATTCTGTGAAGGAATTAATTCTCAAGGGCTATGAATTGGTGCCTGAAGCTTACCGTCAGAAATTTAGGGATTGTGAGAAGGTAAAAGATCAAACTTATGTTGAATTTGCTCGAACAAAAGAACAACTGTTTGATCGTTGGTGTTCTTCTGAAAAGGTCAGTCAGAATTATGACAAATTACGACAACTTGTTTTGATTGAGGAATTTAAAAGGTGCATCCGGAGTGACATCAAGACGTTTATCAATGAACAAAAGGCAGATACATTGGAGGTTGCTGCACGTTTGGCCGATGATTATTCGTTGACCCACAAATCTTCATTTCTCAGCAAACCATCCCAGTCCTTTTCTACAGAAACAATGCAGGTAAATTTAACTCCTCCTTTTCATCCAAGAATTTTTCAAAGGACAGTAGAAAATCAAATGACAACAGTTCACAGAGTTCAAGTAACACTTCCACATCATCAAATCCCAAGTCTCAATCTCCTTCTGACAAACAGTTCGGTACACTTTCTTGTAATTATTGTAAGAAAGACGGCCATTTAATGTCAGAGTGTTTCAAATTGAAAAGAAAACGTGAAGGTCAAAGTGGTCAAAGTGGATCTAAGCCAACCGGCTTTATTTCTTCATCAACTCAATTAGAGTCTAATAATGTGTGCAACACATTTTCTGAGGTTAAACCCCTCTTATCCCCAATTAATGAGGTCAAGGTCAATTCTTCTCAGATAGCATTATGGGTATTTTCGAGCCATTTATTCATAATGGTTTTATATCACTTTCTAGTGATTTCTCTTCCGCTACCCCTGTCAAAATTTTAAGAGATACCGGGGCTTCCCAGTCTCTTTTGTTGGCAGATACCCTGCCGTTTTCTGAAAAGTCATTTTCAGGTTCTAAAGTTCTTATTAAGGGGGTAGATTGTAATGACTACATTCCTGTTCCTCTCCATAATGTCTATTTGTCTTCGGACTTTGTTTCTGGACCTGTGACTTTAGGTATTAGGCCTTTTTTGCCTTTTGAAGGGATTCACCTTCTTCTTGGAAACGACCTTGCTGGGGACAAGGTCATTACTAATCCACTTGTGACTGATAATCCTAGTTTAGATCAGGATCCAGAGCCAATTGAACAAGAGATACCCGATTTATTTCCTTCATGTGCCATTACTCGAGCCATGTCAAAGAAAACTTCTGAGAATCAAAATACTCTCAAAAATAATGTCACAGATGTTGACTTAAATGACACCTTTCTCAGTCAGGTGTTTGACACGGATCATTCCGTTATCCCTCGTGGATTTGAAACTTCCAGTAAAACTTCTGCTGACCAAAGTCAGACATTTTCTAGATCAAATCTCATTGCAGAACAACACAAAGACCCAGATATTTTGTCTTTGTTTGACAGGGTAGATGATGAAGGTAAAACTTCAGATAGCTCTGTTTCCTATTATACAAAATCTGGTATTCTCATGCGTAAATGGAGACCTCCAGATGTTTTGGTTGATGACGATTGGGCTATAAAACATCAAATTGTGGTTCCAAAGCCCTACCGTGCTGAAATATTGCGCCTGGCCCATGAAACCCCCTGGGCTGGTCACTTAGGAGTAAGGAAAACTTATCACAAAATTCTCAGTCATTTTATTGGCCTAATCTCAGGCAAGATGTAACACATTTCTGTAAAACTTGTCACACATGTCAAATGGTAGGAAAGCCGAATCAGACCATTCCAAAGGCCCCTTTACAGCCAATTCCTGCATTTCAAGAACCATTTAGTAGGATTCTAATAGACTGTGTTGGGCCCCTACCAAAAACAAGATCAGGAAATGAGTACATGTTGACAATTATGTGTACATCAACTCGGTTCCCAGAAGCCATACCACTGAGAAACATAAAGACAAAGACTATAGTGAGAGCTTTAGTCAAATTTTTCACTTTATTTGGCCTCCCTAAATGTGTCCAGTCCGATCAAGGCTCCAACTTTATGTCTGGTATTTTTCAACAAGTAATGGATCAGCTAGGCATTAAACAGTACAGGTCATCCGCCTATCATCCAGAAAGTCAGGGTGCTCTTGAGCGATTTCATCAAACTTTGAAAAACATGATTAGGACCTACTGTTTGACACAGAGAAGCAGTGGGATGAAGGAATTCATTTTCTGCTCTTTGCTGTTAGAGAGTCAATTCAAGAGTCTCTTGGTTTTAGCCCATTTGAGCTTGTATTGGACATACAGTCCGTGGCCCACTTAAGCTCGTTAAAGAGAAATTCCTGTCTGACGACGATGATTGTCTGAATATTTTGCAATATGTGTCAGATTTCGTACAAAACTCTCTAAAGCATGTGAATTAGCCAGAGAAAATCTTGAGTCATCTCAGCAGTCAATGAAAATCAAATACGATAAAAGCACCTCAAAACGGAAGTTTGAACCAGGTCAAAAAGTTCTTGTTCTACTTCCAATTCCTGGCAAACCACTCCATGCTCGTTACTTGGGCCATGCCTAATTGATAAGAAATTGAGTGATTTAAATTACATCATAATAACACCTGACAGGCGAAAACAAAAACAGCTATGTCACATAAATATGCTTAAGCCATATTTGGATAGGGATAATCCTACTATAACTCAGCCTGTCAGTGCAGTCAGTTCAAACCATTATGAAGATAGTGATACTGAAACTGACTTAGTGAAAATACTCTAAACTCAAAGCTGGGCTCGGTCAAGCTTCAGAACTCAGAAATCCTGGAGAAGCTGGAGTCTACAAAGTTGGCACACCTCCAGCCAGAACAACAACAACAGGTAAAAGAACTGCTCCACGAATATAAACACCTGTTTCAAGATGTTCCAACGAGGACAAACGTCATCTATCACGACGTTGATGTTGGGGACAGTAAGCCTGTAAAACAACATCCATACAGACTGAATCCAACAAAAGCGAAATATCTCCAGGAAGAAGTCAAATACCTGCTGGACAATGACTTTATTGAACCCAGTAAAAGTAACTGGAGTTCGCCGTGCATACTTGTTCCCAAATCAGATCACAGTTATCGTATGTGCACGGACTTTAGGAAGGTCAACACTTTAACAAAGACAGACACTTTCCCAATCCCGAGGATTGATGACTGCATCGACCAAGTGGGAAAAGCCAAGTATGTGACGAAATTTGACCTACTGAAGGGATTTTGGCAAGTCCCTCTGACGGATCGTGCTCGTGAAATATCCGCCTTTGTTACACCAGACGGATTGTTCCAGTACAAGGTGATGCCATTCGGAATGAAGAACTCTCCGGCAACGTTCCAACGGATGATCAACGACGTCATATCCGGGCTAGACGGGTGTGCAGCTTACGTTGACGACGTCATCCTGTATAGTGACACCTGGGAGGAACACATCAAGCTCATGCGGAAGTTCTTTGAGAGACTGAGTAAAGCAATGTTGACTGTCAACCTTGCAAAATCTGAGTTTGGTTGGGCGAGGGTGACTTACCTCGGACATACTGTAGGACAGGGTGAGGTAAAACCTGTTGATGCCAAAATCAGTGCCATTTCAAGTTTTCCCATACCAAACTGCAAACGACAACTGATGCGCTTTCTCGGTATGGCTGGTTACTACAGAAAATTCTGTCCAAATTTCTCCACAATTACTGAGCCTTTGACTAACTTACTTAAAAAGAAAGTAAAGTTTGTTTGGTCAGAGCAATGCCAACAGGCATTTGATACACTTAAAGCCATACTGCAAAGTGCCCCAGTGTTGTCTGCACCAGATTTCACTTTGCCATTCAAATTAGCTGTAGATGCTAGTGATACAGCTGCTGGTGCTGTTTTATTGCAAGAGGATAGTCATGGTGTAGATCATCCTGTTTGCTATTTTTCACGCAAATTTAACAAATCCCAGAGAAACTACTCTACAATTGAAAAAGAGTGTTTATCTTTGATATTAGCTTTACAGCATTTTGAAGTTTATGTTACTTCTTCAAATCAGCCAATAGTGTTTATATTGATCACAACCCTCTTGTATTTCTACAGAAATTTAAAGGCAAAAATCAGAGATTGCTAAGATGGAGTTTAATGTTACAGGAGTTTAATCTTGACATTAGACATATCAAAGGCAGAGACAATTTAATTGCAGACTGTCTCTCTCGTATTTAGAGTTTATTGTTGTTCACTTTCAAGAAATTTTATTGTTGTTCACTTTCAAGAAACTTTACTTTAAAGTAAAACAAATTTGAGTACTTAAATCCTTTTCAAGATTACATTTGTAAAAGAAAGATTTTTCTTTGAAAAATTTTCTTTTTTGAAGAGGGGGTGTGTTATGTAGGTCATTCCCCCACACTCATCATGACCTGAGTTCAATTAGTCTAGAACATTCTCAAGGTCACTGCCCTTGATGACCTCACAACCTTGAATTCAATTAGTCATGTTTGGAATGTTCTGGAAAGTTGATTAGTTGTGTAAGGGAGATAATTTTAGAACAGTAATTAGCATGTCAATAAAAGTTCTAGATTGTTCTTATATGCCTTTATAAAAGGACGTGCTCAGCTTCCAGTCAGACTTTTGGGATCGTGTCTCTTGTGTGTTACTAAACTCCAGCAGTAGTCATTCTCAAGACTTTTCAAGACCTTCACTGTCAACGCTGGATTTATACTGTGGTCTTTGTGCAGCTTCAAGCCTGCAAGCCAAAGGACTGTTCATTCATCCAACTGACTGTTACAACTCTGAGACTGGAGCTTTGCCGTCCCAGCTGAGATAAGTAGTCTGTACACTTTAAAGCTTGTATCCTATCCCTAACTTAGCAATTAGTTTTATTTTCGTAATAAATTTTGTTTAAACGTTAACTGCTGAGTTCACCCTTTTGTTCGTTTTCTCTGCACGTAACAGGGGGGGGGGGGGAGGGGATTAGAGTGAGGCTATTTCCTTCCTAATAGAAACATTAGAAAGGTTTTCTATGGAATGCAACACACATTGACCTTGTTTTATTTCCAAATTCATTGCACAGAACTGAGGAAATGGTCCTATTCTAACCATGTAAAAGCCACAGGGACAACATTAAATTTTATTGGATAATTCTCATCAATGAAATATGTAAAATAGAGTTGAGGGGTTATTCCTTCTCACTGTAGAAAATTTAGCCATGTCAACATAGCACAGCTATATATTTTGGTGCAGATAAGTATAAATATATTAAATCTGATATTTTGCACTTTCAAACTTAAAGCAAACAAATGAAGGTACTGTGGATACTGCTGTAGTATCATGAGATAATTTACTCATTTATTTCTGTGACTGAATTCGTGAAATGCCAAACCATTTTCTTCCTGCTAACATCTTTATTGTCGTAATAAATGATGCACATGTAGTCCAAGAAATCACTGCAAATTCAAATTTTACATTAGCTTTCTCAGTACTGAGCCACAGAAAGAGCATTCACAAAACTAGAGAGATTAGACTTAATGGCATGATACCTTTAAATCAGATATATGTCAATTTTGTTTCTCATGGTATTTTTTCTAATGCATGGAGAAACCTTTCCATTTTCGTTTGTTTGATTGATAAATATTTTTATTAGAATTTAATCTTCGGGCAAAGGTTTCAGTTATTTTGTGATTATGTTTACAGTTTGTATTAGAGAAAACCTGTTGTCATTCTTGACAGGTTACTGTGACGTAGTCTTTCCTTGTATACCCGTGTTTGTGATAATTCCCCGTTAATCAAACAGGCGCCGACAGCAAGCAGCTGCGCACCCGCGGCGCGCTTTGTAGGTCAAATTTCGATTGGTAATCTCTCCTACAATCTATTGGTCGAAATGGATCACATGCTTCAAATTTAACATAACAATCAAAGTAATATGGTAGCCTCCGAGACAACAAATTCAGATAGTTTGATTGGACAACTTTGTCATGTGAACTGTCACGTGTAGTAGTTGCTAGCTGACGTAGACCTATTTATGCAGGGAAGCGATCATGTCGTCTTGGCGACAGCCCGTGAATTCGATAGTGTCGTTGGCGAGAAAAACAGCAACATTTTCAAGGTAGCCATTTTGTTCGTGGTTGGGGACTAGAAACACGCCGTCTCAATGGACATATCCAGGTAAAATCTACCTTCTTATTCATATCAGGGGTAGATTATTTTTACAAGCAATACATTAGTAAAAATCGTGGGCGAGAATGGCGGCCACGGGTGCGGATACACTGACAACTAGAAAGCCGCAGCAAGTGACACGGACTCGTTCATTGGTTACAACAACGGGACCGGGCCATACAACAGCCGCTTTTGCACATTTGTCTGACAACGCGTCACGGACAGTTGGCGATCCTGCCTCGCACGTTGAACTGCCACCTATAGCACCTTCGAAACATCATCATCATCACCATAATATAACGACCAAGCATGAACAGCTCGGTAGCGTTCAAGTCCAGCAGTTGTACAACGATGATCACCACCACCATCACAAGCGCATTCATGGAGGCGACAGCGGCAATGTGCCTAATCATATTCAACAGCCGCAACCTCATCCCCCGCCTACAACACTACCTGACGTCCGCAGACAGGCAAGTGCGGCCAGTCTAGGATCAAAATCAGGGTCGGCAAAGGGTAAAACTCTACCCATGAGTCCAGAGGATGCCATGAAGCAGCACATGCACAAATTGACCGCGTACGAGCACCATGAGATCTTCAATAGCAACAACATATACTTCGTCGGACCGAATGCTAAGAAGCGCCAAGGTGTCATAGGTGGTCCCAACAATTGCGGATACGATGACGACCAGGGATCGTATTTACACGTCCCCCACGATCACATTGCATACAGGTATGAAGTACTCAAAGTGATCGGCAAAGGCAGCTTTGGACAAGTTGTGAAAGCGTACGATCACAAAAACAATCTGCACGTAGCCCTCAAAATGGTGAGAAACGAGAAAAGGTTCCACAGGCAGGCACAGGAAGAGATCAGGATCCTTGATCATCTACGGAAACAGGATAAGGATAATACAATGAATATTATACATATGCTAGAGAACTTCAATTTCCGTAATCATATGTGTATTACATTTGAATTGCTAAGTATGAACCTCTATGAACTAATCAAGAAAAATAAGTTCCAAGGATTTAGCTTGCAACTTGTCAGGAAGTTTGCTCATTCCCTACTTCAATGTCTCGATGCCCTCCACCGCAATAGGATCATCCACTGCGATCTCAAACCTGAGAACATACTTCTAAAGCAACAAGGGCGCAGTGGCATCAAGGTGATAGATTTTGGTTCCAGTTGCTATGAGCACCAGCGCATATATACTTACATACAGAGCCGGTTCTACCGTGCACCAGAGGTAATTCTGGGTGCAAGATATGGGATGCCCATTGACATGTGGAGTTTTGGATGTATCCTAGCTGAACTATTGACTGGCTATCCACTTCTACCAGGTGAGGATGAAGCTGACCAATTAGCGTGTACCATAGAGTTATTCGCAATGCCTCCTCAAAAGCTGCTAGACCAGTCAAAGCGTGCTAAGAATTTCTTCAGTTCTAAGGGTCATCCAAGATACTGCACTGTTACAACGTTACCTGATGGATCAACTGTCCTCAATGGTGGAAGATCACGCCGAGGGAAAATGCGCGGTCCACCAGGAAGCAAGGATCTCGTGAAAGCGCTGAAAGGATGTGATGACCCACTGTTCCTTGATTTCTTGCGCAAATGTCTGGAGTGGGATCCCGCAATTCGGATGACACCGAATCAGGCTCTCCGTCATCCATGGCTGCGCCGTCGTCTCCCGAAGCCGCCAATGCAGGAGCAGCCATCGTCGTCAGCGAGACACCGACGCCACAGTTCAGGTACAGTAGCCAAGCTACCACCAGCTGCAGCAGCCAGTGGCAAGACTCGGCAAGTGGCACCCCCTGCTGGAGCAGATGGGCCAGGTGGCTATGCACAGAGAACTGTACTGCCCAAAATTGTCAGTTAAGGATCACCTTGACGTTGAACCCATCTGAAATGAACCGGGTCCAAAAGGAGTGTACTTAAAACAAAATAATGGACTATTGAATTTTTAATACAAAATGCTGTGTTGTTTGTAAGTCAATCAGATTTTATTCACAAATGTCAGGAATTTTAAGATTTGAGATACCTGTGCATATGTTTTACAGAGAAATATTTTTCTGTTTACAAAAGCTGATGAAAATACAATATGGATTTTTTATGCGCCTTTTAAATGATTGAGTGAATTCATGACATATTTCATCTTGCTAAAGCAGTCACATTTTAGCTGTTCTTTTCTGTCGACTGGATTCTTACCTCTCAGTGTCCTTTACAATTTCTGGTATACTGTATATTCTTGACTTCTGTACATTTTGTGCATAAACTTGTTTCTGTTTGCTCGCCAGCCAGGGTTATGTACATTCCAAATTACCATTGACTTGTTCCAAAGGCCATTATTTGTCAGTTCTGCTTGGCATTGTTACTTTGTGATTTTGGAACAGAAAGCATGTTTACAGGGAAAGGAATCCTTGATTCCTTTTCCCACAAAAGACAAAAAAGTCTTAAAAACAGATATTGTTTGACTTGTGATACCGTCCGCTTCATACATGTAGAAAAGCATAGATTTTCAATTTGTGAGAAAAAAAAACTCAGGTCTCAGACTTGAAAAATATGTCTGAGAAAAATTAGAGAATTGTGTCACTTAACATGGCACACATATCCTATTCTCAGTTTTATGTATCTCTGGGAGATGTATAAATACAGTAATGTGTGACAAAAATTTGCTGTGAAACTGAACAAAACCCTATAGGTATGTGAGCTTACAGGAAAACTTATTTATTTGGAAATTACACCAGATCTGGATCATTCAAGAATTAGTATCTCCCAGGTGTTGGGATATTTCCGTGCCGTGACCACTGAATTGATCGACTTAAATATTTTGCAGTGTATACCAAGGGGGTGACATTTTGGTTCATAGAAATTATCTATAATACTGTGCTGTAAAGTGTACATATGTAGTACTTAGAAAATTGACTATTTTTCTATTCCATTTCTGACCAAAATACCATAGAAATATGAAATGTTGATAGATTTACAAGAAATTTGTACATGATACCAGGTGATGATTCATATCAATGAACACATGAAGGGAAAACAAATCACAGAGTACACACTATTTTATTCTCATGTTGATTTCATCTGTCGTTTGTTTCATGGTGCCAAGTATTACAAATATGCAGTCCTTTTGTTTCCTATCTCTGTTTGATATTTTTAATTATATTTTTATTAATTATATGATAGAATTTTTTTTTTACCCCAAATGATGTATATATTAAAGTGTGGAATTGCAATGTATGTGTACTAACCATGTTCTCACACTGGGTCGAAATTTGCATGTAACCGACATGCTGAAAATGACGTGTCTGGTCTCTGTAAATACGCCCCATTGTCAGTTTGTGACCCATAGAAGACAGCTAGCTTGTTCTGTTAAGAAATTAGAGTGATTTTGTGATCTTGGTTATCATGCAAATAATGTCCTTTGATCAGAAATGATTAAAGTCGACCATTTCGACAGAAATGTACATGTACATGAATTGGTCAGCATCTTTTTTCATGCGGCAAGTGTTTTTAATGTAAATGTGTTGATCATACCCACACCTTGTCTGTAGTACAGTCTACTGAGACCTTTTCTCTTGTGGAGCCCTGCTTGAATGGCCGACCTCTGACCTTGCACGCAAACTAAATCTCTGTCTATCAGCCATGAAATACTTCCAACACCATGTCAGGAAAGTGGTAACATAAACATTGCAGTTTGGCTGAGATGGGTGGGGTCAATCAAAGCAAACCTAACCTACAGTTAGGCCAAGGTCACGGACAAATTTCTGTTGCATGTCTTACAGCATGTAAGGTCAATTCACCGACAGTAACTCAGACACAGAGGTGGTCGTGCCAACACAAGCAAGCTTAAGTATTTCATTTGACTGTACTTAAGAAGTAGAATCTCTCACACAACAGAAAATGTTGTCTGCTAACCATAACTGCATGGTGTTGTTCATATTCAGTATTCAAGTCAAACCCACATTGCTTATTACTATTCATGGCAAGTCAGAGAGCCATGTCAATCCCCTCACAGTCTCTCCATTGTCAATTTCATCAGACCTGTCTGTTGTTGCGTACATATCACCATCTGATCAGCCTTTGCTTGATATCAGGACAGTGACCAGCCACGATCATTTTGAACTCTGTCTCGGCCTTTGAATAGAAACGAATTGAGTCTTTGCTGTGTGTAGATACTGTTATAAAAACATTTACACAGAAATCCATTCTTTAGAATAAACATAACAGAAATCGTGGGAGCGATATTTATTACATTCTTTGTAAGACAAGTAACAAGTTACTTTGGTGCTGTGTAAGTATGATAAATGATGTTATATATATTGCAGTATTTCTGAAATTTCCAGATGGCCTTTGCAGGCTAGTCAGTCATTGCAGATGAAAGCTACCATGCAATCGCTAAGCTGATCAGTTTGTTTTGAAGTGTTCATCTCAAATTTTACTGATTAATTTTCTCACAAACATCTAGTAGAAGCAAATTACATAGATATGTAGGCTATTTTACACAGCGGTGGAGTATTGAGTTTCCAGCATGTGAAATTTTTTGGCGGGAGATCAGTGAATGGTGTGCTGAATGCTGATTACCATAATGATGTCATCGCTTTAACAAAGAGGGCACCTTGAGAAAGGGGTGGGGTGAGCTTTTCCATGCGTTTTCCCAGTGTCCATTTACAGCCTTGCTTTCACACATTTACTGGAAATCAAAAACCCTGTAGATGTAGCCTGTAAAATAATTTCATTAAATGTGATTTTTTTCTGTCTGCTGGAAGCACTTCACGGGTGACTTTCTGCAAAGCAGTTATTTATAGATCATGGGAGAATTGTCATGGAGATGAAGAGTGACTCATTCATCGCCCAAGCTGCCACTTTTTATATGCACACAGCATGAACTATGACCCGCTTTGCCTACTTTTGTGAAATGGAATTTGTGACTGATATATTTTAATAAGGGATTTACAAATTGTGAATCTGATATCACAGATTAAAGTCCAGCCTACTTTTTTCCCTCAGTTTAATATTCACCATCCAAAAATCTGATCTGTTCATGTGCAGACTCACAACAATTTATAAGTGTGTGCCACGTTAAGCATTGCTATGGTAAAGGCCCACTGTTCGAGAGAGAGCAACGACGTTGGCATTTCTGTAAGGGCTCTGATAACCCTATGGCCCATATCAAGCGTGGAATTAGATTTTCAAGATACCAGCAGAGTTAACGGCTAACATATTATATAATCGCATACCAATATGATAGATGGGTCTTGTAACAACTTGCCTTTTATTGACCAATTCTCAGCCACATGAAGAAACCGTATCTCAGAGACATACGAAATGCTCCCTCATTTTCAATTCTACAAAGTGCTTTTTTCACTGGCAATGGTCTGATGTGAACTAATCTGTGATCTGTCTTATATGTACTAATCTGTTTGTAATCACTATGCAGAAATTATAAAGCAAAGCAGTTCAAAAACAGTGCAAGGTTCCCCTCATCTTTTACCCTAACTTGTACTGAGTAGATCTTGATCTGCTTGCCGCTAACAGTAGCAGACTGGAACATGTCAGAATACTTTGATTAAACACACCAATCACATGATAGAACTCACATAATGTTAAAACTGATGGAGAGCCAAGGTAACAAATTCCCAGAATTCCCTTCTCTCAAGGACCTTCAAGACTGGTACCATCAGAAAATGCGATCATGAATAGACCCAGTTGGGGTTTTTGGATACGGTCGGAGATTAGCTGGCTTGAATGCACATCTCTTTTCTCAAAACCATTAATCAAAATTTTGTTATTTGTTACTATTACATAAAGACTGTGAAATGCTTTTCTAGGGGTCTATTGTTTCAGAGGTATAAAAGATATTTGTTACTATTACATAAAGACTGTGAAAAGCTTTTCTAGGGGTCTATTGTTTCAGAGGTATAAAAGATATTTGTCACATTTTCCTCCGTCAAAAATTTAATACTGTCAAAATTATCATAAGGCATGATTGTACATTGTAAATGGATTTATTTACACCATGGTGTCCAACATTCCTGTCTCACATTCATCTACAATACAGAATACTGATTTTCTTGGGAGTGGTCAAGTCAGCACAGTGGGGAATTACAAAGGACGGTATAGAGTGCCGCCAATTGACGATAGTGAAGTGTCTGACTAACCGACATCATCATTTGTTGGGTGTTAGAATTACGTCATAAAGCTTTGCGTATCACTTGAATACACAAGAAGTCACTTTACTTTTGACATCTGAATGAAATAAAAAAAACATGGTACAAAATAATTTTAGCATTGACCTTGTGCAATTGACAGTTCAGACTTGTATTACCTGTTTGTTCCATTAATTCACTGTTAATATAAATCTTCTAGGTAAAATAGCTTAATCTTCGATCAGGGTTAGTTTTAATATTAAAATGTTCAAATAAATACCTGTTTCAAATTTATAATGCACGACAACTATCTGATAGAATTCACTGCCACTGGTATGGCATGAAACTTTTGATGCACTGACATGCATGAACATTACAACTTTCCAGGGCTGTCACCCCCACTTTCCATTCATTGGTCCACCCATCACACAGGGACTGTACTGATGTCTGATGGTTGATGGGTTATAATTAAAATTCTGACATCACTGTTTTTACATGATGTACTTGACAGTTTGTAACAAAGGTAGAATACTTGAGGCGTAAATGATATCTATTTGAAATCCAGGTTGTGATTCATGTCGTTTTAAAAGCCAATGTTTGATTTCATATGTGAGGTGAAATATTGCTATTCAATTGACTTGTGCTGTTGATACACTGTACATGTATGTATACATGTATAGCAGTTTCCATGATAGCTCTGCATGGCAGGGCTGTGTGTTACCGGCGTTATACGGCCTCCCATCACATACATGTATGTGGTGGGAGGCGGTATAATGCCGGTAACACACAGCCCTGCCATGCAGAGCTATTTCTATGAAACATCAACTTTTGTAAAAACAGAATTTGCAACAAAAATCAGAATAATTTGCTTATATTGGCCTTGGGGTTGAAGATATAGTAAGCTGAGAAATTAAATTTGAAAGGATTTTATTTGATCTGGGTGAGCAAAAGAATGTCAAATCTGTGTATAAATGCACCACACTGCAACACTGTTAGTGGTTGCTAGGAACAGCAGCCCAAGTTCTAATTAAACACTGGTACCCAAAGTCCAATTGCCTAAGGGGACAGCTTGTTCAGTGTAGGCGTTCAAAGTCTGATGACCTAGGGGGTATTCCAGTGACGTCTAACCTACTTAAATTCGTGTCTGAAGTGTTCTTGAGGGTGAAATTCTCTAGAGATATGTCAGTGACAACAAACAAGTAGGTCTGTACTGCTGGACGTCAGCAGACTGGACTTGCTGACAGAAATGCTACTGTATGATAATTGGTATCTTTTTTAAAAATGTATTGTTAGGCGCGTTAAAATTCTGTTAATGATTAGAGGAAAGGTGATTACACTTAGTACAAAGCTGGTATAGTAGGTAATTGCCACTGAAGTGACACAACATCAGTGTGGAAGTGTCAGATGTGGGAATAAACATTGGGTATAGCTCAACAAGGAAACATCTCGCTTCTACTGTTCAGGTGTAATACTAACACCTATACTGTCGTGGATGTGTTGAAATTGCTCCATATTTCAGAAAAGATGACGGGTATTTCACTTGCTGTGAAATAAGTCACTCTGAGAAGCCATATATGCCAGCATTGTTAAAGCATGCACTGTAATATTTATTGAAAAAGCTGGTGGAAGCCAACACAACACAACAGAACATACTGTAATATGGAAGTGCTCATGATTATAGTGGTATTAAACCGTGCAGCTTTGCTTTAACAATCCAGTAACATGGTACTGTGGATATACTTATACTGGAAGTGCAATGACTGTCTGAGTAAAATTGGCAAAGTAAAAAACATTGGTCAGTGAAATATACAATCACTATCAGTTACAGTTGGCATAAAATAAACATTTTCATTGACATTGGGTTATGTGAACACAAGCAATAACCATTTATTGGCATTTTACTATGAAACTGGCACCTAAAAAGTAACCATTGGTCAATCTTGACATTTAAATTAACCCAATTAACTGACAGTGGCTGATATTTTGGCAGTGAAATATTGGGGATTAATATCGACAATATTTTAACTTTACTTTACTGACAGTTTCATTGATAATTGCATATACCCAATCAGTAATGATTTCAATGTAACTCAAAGAAACCAAATTTTTGTCGTGGTTTTGTTTGTTTGTTTGTTTGTTTGTTTGTTTGTTTTATTTAGTCATGGTACCCTCCCCAACATTTTAAATTTGTGTACATTCCATTACTAGTATCAGCAATGTCAAGTGTGTGCATTACACTTTCCTCAGTACACAATATTAAAGTTTTCAGGATGAGTGGGAATTCCTCACACGAAGTAATTATCCTTCAACATTTGTTCATTCTATTTAAGTTGCATCTATTTGCAAATATTGTTTTAATACAGTTACATAAATAGCACCTGTAAGATAGATAACACAGCAAGCCAACAGTGTTGACCTTATCAAGAAAACCAGAACGTCTTATGTTTTTTGTGCTTGCACCCTGATAAGAGAGACAGAAATCCGTGTGAGATAAGTTTATGTAACACTTGGTCAAGTGTGTAAATAGTCTTATCTATTTTAAGAAATTCTTCTGTTGTTCATTGTCATTGAGATTACATTGTATTGTCAAAGGAGGCGGCTACTGTACATTCTGAAACACAAATCCAGGAACACACTGCATCCTGGAAGAGACTCCGGGAACAATGGCATGTACATCCTAAAACAGCAAGCAGTAACTTACATTACCTGCCGACCTAGCATACCAGTGTTATAAATGGCTGTATGTTAATTTGCCACTTGCACAATTCTAAACAGGATTTTCAGACTATTGTTCATTGCATTCACGGAAATTTTCAAATACCAAAGTCTTATAATTCTTGAAGAATCAACCACTGCCACACAAAAAAAAGCAGTTCAGATTATGTGCTACATATTTTTGCTTTTCTTTTCCTGAATTGTAAGTGAAAATTGATGGTTCTAAAATCTTGATTTCAGACAGAGATGGTTCATTGAATTTCTATGAACCTGGGTATTAAGATGTTGGATTGTTGGAAGATGAGCATTCCAGACTTGAGCTTGTCAATACTTCGATATCTTTCAGGATCACTCTCAGAATGATTTCTAAGTAGGTATACTGTCTTGAGCCAGGATAATGAGGACAATTCTCATTAAGTGCAGTGACATTCTTTTCCTTGTGTTACAGTTGAGACTGTTTTATATATATATATATATCATTAAGTGCAGTGACATTCTTTTCCTTGTGTTACAGTTGAGACTGTTTATATATAATATATATATATATATATATATATATATATATAATATATATATATATATATATTGCTAGACATGGAACTTGTCTTGATTACTCTACAGACTGTTTCATGCGCTTGGCAATCGTCAGGAGTGTTGGCAGGCTCGTTAATTGCTACCTATATATACCAAGCCACTGATTATATATATATATATATATATATATATATATATATATATATATATATATATATATATATATATATATATATATATATATATATATATATATATATATATATATATATATATATATATGAGTGTGTGTGGAGGAAATAATGGAGGCCCGCAGACTAATCCACTGAGTCATTAAAAAGAAAAGGTTGACCATTCTAGTTTCAATATTACTTTTATAACTCATTTGTTAAATGTCAACCCTTGACTTAAAAGTCACCCAGCAAAGAAATACACATGTTTAACTGCCTACTTCATTATTCTTGTCAAGTATCCTAAAAGAATAATTTTATGATTTTAAAGACTTCCAGGGCATTGAAAATTTTATTTGCAGCATGATGACCTTTTATGTGCTTTTATGTGATAATGTTGGACTAAATATCTGCATGTAAACTCTGTCAAAATTTGAAAACACTCAGGGGAACCTACATTTTAATCAGAGAAAAAAAATCACCACTGGTGACTGTTGAAGGTACGCAGATCAGAGAGGGCTGTAATTATTTAGTTGCCAACGGTGACTTGTGATCTCCAGTGATCATCTTAATGGATTTAATCATGTGATCACAATGTGTATAGATCATTGTGAGTTATCTATCAGAGAGCAACGGATGATAAAGAGACGTGTGACCTTTTGACATTGTGCTCAATATATGTTGTTGTAACCATGTCAACAGTTTTCAAGCTGATCATCATGTCAGTCTGTGGTTGAGAAACATCCACATAAATCTTTTAAATAATCGTTTCCAATTAATTATTTGCAACAAATATCAAAATGTCACACATATGATAAATTGCAAACATAACAGAATGGCCGATATGTTCATGTTTTGGAAGTTTTAATCACCAGGGAGACAGCTGTTTATTTAAATACCACAAATATTTATGAAGCTTCAATTATATGTTTGAAAAAATATTTCTATGAAGCACAATAGACAAAAAATGAATTCAGAAAAAACAAATTTACTAGCCTGAGAAGAAATATTTTACCAGATGGTACCTTTATCACATATGTTAGATATGGTATTAATGAACTTGACATTTACAACATATTGTCATCAATTGAGGAACAATTACTGGAGATCTCAAAGCAACAATTTATTTGTTTTGCTCAATGATGCATTCTGATCAAATTCAATGGCAATATTTTCAACATGTTTACTTCAGGAAACATGTACGAAAGATTATAAAAAATCTTTAAAAACAAATAAATTATGATGCTTTTACCAAATTACATTGTCAGTGAATGCAAATTATATAAAACTGCTCCAATGTAGCTTTTGCAGATCATGTATCACAATAGTTCTTTTTAACAGAAGTAAAGAAACTTAATGACGAGTGGTTGGATGCACATATACCAAACCAGACATAACGTACTACAGCAAACTTAGTCTAGAAAATGAGAAAGACGCCATGTTGCATTGATTTACAGAAACAAAAACTGGTAGTGCTACATTTTTGTATTGTCCAATAATGGATTAAGATGTAGGTTTATCTTGAAAACATGCATCAAATTCACAAATACAGGATGTATTTTTTAATTATTAAATTGAAAGCAGAGGAAACATTTTGAAAACTGCATTATCAATATAGCTACATAAATACAAATGTTTATGGAGCAGATAATTGATAGTAATTAGACTGATTGTTAGTTACTAATTATCATATATCATGAATTTTTTATAATGAAAATCAGCAATTATTTTTTTAAAATTGATTAAAAATGTTCTCTGGATGGTTCATTTTGTCAGTGTACATTCCCCTAATTCACCAATGCTATCAAAATATCTCTGGGAGACAGGATCTCCTAAACTTGTGACTTTATACAAAAAGATGGCTTTATCTTTATGAAAGACTCCAGTATCGTTTATCATGCAGTCACTGAGCAATTTGTAGACCACAATCAATTCATATATCACATTATCGACTGATCTCTTGACAGAAATGAAAAAGCAGGTTAGACACTAGAAGTTAAAATCATCGTTAACCTAAAATTCAACTAAATATCATCTAAAAATATTTATAATGACCAAAAGATATTATGTAGATGGTCCTTATCTGAGTAAAAAATTCTATTTATTAATGATGTGTGCTTGTGTTTATGTATGTATGTATGTATGTATGTATGTATGTATGTATGTACATGTGTGTATCGGTGTATGTATGCATTTATTTATTCGTTAATTTATTAATTTATTTATTCATTTAGCTGTGCTTTATTCAATTTAGATATAATTTGAAATATATGAAGGTCAAGTAAAAGAACAACTGACAATGCTCATGTCTCATGGATTAATGATTTACATAATGATGTAAGGACTCAGAGTGAGGACAAAAATAAACTTAGAACGTACAGAAAATTTAAAACTTTATTTACTTTTGAGGAATACTTGATGGATATTACAAATATTAACTGCAGGAAATTGATTACCAAGTTTCGTATTTCTGATCATAATTTACAAATTGAGATTGGCAGAAGGTCAGTCCCAAGAATCCCGTTAAATGAGAGATTTTGTACTTTTTGTAAGTCTTCTGTAGAAGATGAGTTTCATTATATTATTAAGTGTGACAAATATGTTCATAATAGAAATACTCTTTTCACTAGTATGAAATCACATTTTGAGAACTTTGAATATTTAAGTGACAGAGAGAAATTCCTGTACATCATGAATTTTGAGGACAAGAAGCCTCTTTTAAGGTATATTTCTTACACTACAGATTCATCCCCAGCAGCAGTCTTACCTGAACATGTGTGTAATGTTTGATTGTTTTGCTCTACCACACTTCCCGAAGTGTGTTGTTATGCAATAAAGTATTATTATTATTATTATTATTATTATTCAGTTGTCTCCTTCGCAAACATTTTACAAGATCAGGTACATTTACATATATCTTGACCTGAGATTCTTTTGTGGTAGTTGATACTGGTTATCCATATCATTATCACACACAGTGAATAGTAAAATCAGAATTTTAAGATACCCTTTTAAGAGAAGCAAGATTAATTTTGCAGGAAAAAATTAATTAATCAAAATTAAGGATAATGGAAATTTAATATTTGCAGATGATGAAATGTCTCCAGCTGTGTGGTCTGACAGTTCATTGACCTCCCTTTATGGAGCATACTTTTTATTTATTCAATATTACATAAAATTATCATTTTAAGTACATGTATTAATTATAATAACATTATGTAACAATACCATCAATTCTTACTTTCCATTTGATGTATATTAATTGATGTGCATTAAGAATTCTTACAATGATTTTTTTTTAATTGCCTTACATTATGATTCCAAAATATTGTGTGTATGTTTCATTATGATGTAATTGTCACTGAGGCTTGATAATTTTATGCATTTTCATTACTTTTTTGGATAATTTTTGTCATACTCAGGAGAAAGAATGATACAATTTGATTAAAAGACAATGAATTTCATAGTGATTAGTTTAAACAAAGTTGAGTGGTCAGTTCTATTGGAGATGAATCAGTTTTCACTGATTTTCAATTTTCAGCAGAGCTATCCGTAAATTTTACTACACATGAATATTTCCTTGTTATGTGCTATCAATAATTCATACTTGACTATTAATTTAATAAAACTCTATCACTCCCCCCCCCCCCAGCTCAACAGTTCTATGCTCAGAATGGAATAGCCCATCAATTACAAATAGCTTTTTTCAATGCAATATCACAAAGTCGTTCTCTGAATGACTTGAAGACATTGGTGATCACAGCATTATTTTCAATGCTATTTGACAATAAGGATTCCATAAAAAGTGATTGAAACTCACATCAGATTATCCTCAGTGATTGACAGTAAATATTAAAATAGGCCTTGTTGATAATTCTGCTGGTAGTTGACAATTTATCAGATCCTCATACTCATGCATTCATATGTAAATATTGACTTGTATAGAATATTGTTGCTGGCTTTGGAGCCGAATTTAAACAGAAATATCAGGACCCTTGCTGAGATTTTACCTTACCTCATCATTCAGGTTAATGAACTTCAAGGCATCATGTATTCAAGAACACGAAAGACAGTGAAAGTTTCAGTCCTATAATTTTGAGATCTGAATGTCTTTTGAATGATCAAGTTAGATTGAAATCTTTTGCAAACTTTCAATATTGCAAAGATGTATTGTTTGCCTTTGATGTGGATTAATTTTCAGCATCAAAAATTCACCCTTTTGATTTTGACCCTTTACATTCCCATTTACTGATGAAGAGGTCCAATTTTATTGTGGCATACAACTGGCTTTTACCAAGCTTTCATAATGAAAGGGTAAAACCTCAAGTAGGTCTTGTGCTGATCTCAAATGCTTACAGAATCTTGAGGTCATGTATTGAATGTTTTGGCTTCAGTTAACTATGAATCATCCTGGTAGTCCCATTAATATCAATGAAAATATTTAAGAAGAGAATTAATGTAATTTTGTATGGGGGTGAAGAGAGATGATCACAAGTAAAATTTGACGAAGGAACAAACATCAAGTGATAGTATACAGCATCCGTCTAAGACAATTCATCATGATGAACTACTTGTAATGTAAATAATGAGACAAAATCTCTATTTTGTATAAATACAATGAAAAAATGACTTGAAAATAGATAGAAATGCATTTGTTTTGAAATTTTGAAGATGTATTGCAGATTTCCATCATTTTCAAAGAAAATTAGACAAGCTTTGATTGTTTACATTCCAGGAGAGAGAAGATAGCCCAGAGTCATAATCTTGAAGGACAGAGTGTTTATTAGGTTCAGATACAATCTGTTCTATCTTTGGACTACCACTATCTATAGGGCTTTTGTTGTCATTACCTTGCATAACATAATAGGTCACATGACATTGTACCAGCACATTATTTCAAAGTGATTTTCAAGCACCTGTTCAGGAGAATAGAAACTCAACATATGGCTGTAGTTATGTTTCCCTGGAGATATTTATTTTCTTCATTTTTCATCATCCTCTCAAGATTAAAAGAAAATTGCAGGTGGGAAATGACATTGCTTTCATAACAAATTACTGGTGCTGTTAATCACGAGACCATGAAAGCGCATTTCTGTAAAACAACCGAGTTGTCATTTGGAAATCAAACAAGAAATGAAGCATGAAGAGACGTCTTTGTTAATTGTTGTCACTTGTTTCTCGATAAATTAACTGGCAATTAACATGCAATTGCTAGACATGCATTATCAATGAGAATACCCTAATCAGTCAATGTAAATAAGTTTCAAAAATGGGAAAAGTCTTCTATTTTCCATTGCTTCAATTGTTATTTTAGCTTATTATAAAGTTAAAACTGCATTCTGATTTTTGCATTAATCGTTGATCTTCAAAGCAAGATCACTTTTGTACAGAATGGTACGATTTAGACATTGGATGTGGAGTGGCAAACTTATTAACTTAAAGTCAATTAAAGTATTGATTATCTTTGGTTGTAAGTATTGCATTTTATTAGATGTCAGATATTTGCCATTTACAACTGAAGTATGATAAGTGTGCTTGTGAAAGTCACAGGCTGTAAGGTTCCTCAGAGATCCGGGCCTGAGATATACTTAAAATTCCTTATCTATTTAATCTGTCAAAAGCTGATGATTCACTGTGACCCCTGGCTTTGTATTAAACCTTGCTGTAAATCACTGGAGACGTTCCTGTCTTTGTTCTCATACAGCTCAGTATAATGCTCAAAGATTTTGCATGGCTAATGACATAGTCTCAGAGACCAAAATATCTCCATAAACCGCACAGACACAAGAAGATCTCTCTTTTGAATCCAACTGCTTAAACTTTGACAGCAAGACCAGCCCTGAAGCATCTTGAAGTTCAAACACACCGTCGTGGTTTATTAACAGTCAAACTTTACAGAGCAATGCTGTCATTTTATTGATTGCACCATTTATACTGAATAGTAAATAGTGCATCAAACAAAACATTTATTGATTTTCTTTTTCACATCCTATGCAACAGGTAACCAATAGCATCGCTAGGACTTTTTATCTGGAGTAGACTAATTGGTGTAGAGGTCAGACCACCCGAGGTCCTTGGCATATTTTCGTCTGTCTTTGCGCCTATTGTTACCAGCGTCACTGTAAAGCCTAATTGTTTTGTAATACCTGGTTGCCATCTAAAACACACCTTGCTGGTGACAAATGATCCACTAATCAATATTCAAATTAACTGACTACATTTCTCGGCGAGCGCAGGGATCAGTGTATCGTGTGCATTTAGAACCTGATCTCAGCAAAGCACATCAATGCTGAAAGTCAGAGTAAATTTGCATACACATCCAAATGATGATTTATGCACATTGGTGTTTGTATATCTGCTAATTAAGGGCCGTAAAGTTATAACACCTGCCTATATCCAGCTTATGTACTGTAGGCGTAAAACAAGTTTACCATTGCGAATGGAATCCCAGCAGGATTGTAATTGTTATTAGAATATTTACAAAGACTTTCGAAACACTCAGCTACTTTCAACACATCTACTGTAATACTATCCAGTTACAGTTGGAGACCAATGTGACTTTCACAAACTCACCATAGTTTCATACAGAACGGGTCACAGCAAAATATACTCTAAGAGTTTCACAGAGTTATTTCCTTAACTTTCTGAAAAAAAAGTAACCTAAAAGTTTTAGAATTCTGATCCGTTAAAGAATGAGTGAGTGTTAAATTCATTTCTAATTGTAGTTGATGAAAGAGAAATGAAAGGGAATGCAAGATATTTAGTATAGCTGCATTAATTCCCAGTCTGTGTTACTGTCAAATTTTATTGTTTATACAAACTTTCCTTATACTATTTCAGTTCAGGGTAGATTTCATTTTAAAGAAATTCCAGGAACTTTGATAGATAATAAGGGACTGACAGTGTGAATAAATTCAGCAACGGAAGATAAATAAAGTAGAGTTGCGAAATCTAATCATGAAATGGCAATTGAGAAATCAAATCTGAACACTGCATGAAATGCATAGGTTGATAAAAGAATGTGATGCACCTCTTCAACAGTTATATGCAAATCATGACTTGGGCTGTCTAATTAGCAACTCTTTATTTCAAAACAGCTATTGTGTCAAAAGACGATATCCCCTCATTGAGATCTTGAAAACAGAAAGAGACTGGAGGCAGTGCCTAGCATATGCCACCCATGCACTTTGGCCCTGAAATCTTCGCTGTGGAAGCCACTGGAAGTGGATATATTGTTCTCAAGTTGTGTGTAACCAATGAGTGGAAATGGAACGTACACAAACAAGTGAAATCAACACTTCCTATTGTCTGCATTGAGGTTTGCCATGTAACCATGGCGACTATGATGTAATCCTATCGGCAAGAGTTATTTTACACCTGTAACTCTGCCAAACATATCAACTGATTGAAATACACTCTGTGTCTACATCAAAGCATTGTTAAAGTCCAACGTTGAAACACTCTCAGAACAGTGAAAAATAGAACTGTCTTAATTAGACCATGTCAGATAGGCGTTAAATCTGTAATGTACCACAAGCAATAAACCAATTACAGACTTTGCAGTTTGTTAATGTGCAATATACAATTTACATATTCCCTGATCTCTTTATTTTGCCTTAATTACCATTTAAAACATAAAATTACAGAACTTGGTCTATTTTTCAAAATTACACCCAGCAGAAAATTTCAGAACCTGGACATTTGACAAAAACAATGCAAGAAAAAAAATATGGACATGTGTATGTGTGTGTGTGTGAGAGAGGAGAGAGAGAGAGAGAGAGAGAGAGAGAGAGAGAGAGATTTCAGTGTAAACTGTTTATTCTTGCTGCTTCAAAATGTCATTTCTTGATGTGTGTGAATTAATTGGTAATGATCGATTTCATTATTAAAAAATTCCCTTTTTATTAAGAAATCACTCGATCTTTTTCAAAAGTAGACAATTAAAGCCAATCTTTTACAACTAATCTAAATGAACAGCTAGCAGAAGAAACGAGTTCAGTTTGTAAGCCAAGAGTCAAGTCCATATGTCCATATGTAAAGTCTTGATATCATGGCATAATTGGGATACATAGTCAGGGTTAAAGCAAAATTCACAAGAACATAGTGAAAGGTAAAAAAGCATATCTTTCACTGTCTTTCATTTGCAATGATTTTGTCGGCTGAGAAGACTTGCTGATGAAAAGTATGTGATCATATGCTGTTCAAGAATTGTCACAATGATGAAAAATTTAACCAAGAGTAATCCAAGAGTAATTCATTTAGCTTCTTATTTATAATTAATATAAACATACATATAGTTCATTTGAAAATTGAACAAATTGGTATTTTCAATGGGGAACCTTTACGTATAATATGGTAAACACAGAAATAAATGTCTTAATTTAAACATGACAAAAACATGTATAAAAATTTTTAAAAAGTTCTAGCATTATGGTTGGAGCTAAATATCAGCTTTTAAAATCAAGATGCATCTCTGGTGGCATATATACCCACTTGAATGTAGCTGATATCCATTAGAATAAAATTGAAATAACTGCTACGGTCCTTGGAGCTTTTTTTTTTTTTGAGTTCACAGATAATGCACCATTCTTCAAGAAGTTTCACTGCATCATGGCACACATGTCCATGAGGCATTCATTGTGGTGGAAACAGATCTCCTTAGCTTATTAGAATATCTTTGATGTCAGCATCTCCCATAGCAACTGCTGCCTAGCAACCATTGTCAAGCAACTTGAACTCCCACGGGAAACCGTATTTTCTTATTTATTCACCTCTGAAGATGAAGAGGAAATATTGGTATATAGAAAGCATACACAATGGGCATTTTGAAACACAAAGCCAAAATTCTGGTTGTCCTTGACCTTTAACCATGACCTTGTAAAATATACAGCAAGATGTGAATAATTAAGAAGATAATTTGAGCGATACAGACAATGAAATGATTTAATATAGTAAAAGTTTTTCAATTACTTTTTTATCAGTTGATATGGTTTATGGTAAGCAGTCAATAAACGTTCACTTTCATGTTTATTTCTCAAAGATGGATCTCCATCATTAAAGCTATGATAAATATCAAAACTCAACTTCTTGTACATTTCTGGAATGATGACGGTTGCACAAATTCTCAAATGGAACAGATTGCCATGGCAATAAGACTGAGAAGTCTGCAGCAAAGATGCAAGTTATATATAAACTGATCAAGGTACCCAAAAGTCTAAAGCAATCACAGGAAAAAGCATTAATAATAAAGAAAAAAATAATAAAGGAAAAAAAACACTCAAGAAATTGGTGATTACATGTATTGAAGCCATACAATATATATGAAGTAGCATTTTGCATTGAAAATAGAAACTGACCAGGAATTTCACAGTAACCAAGGTGACAAATACCATATACCAGACTGGCTGACATACCAGACCTGGAATTTCAAATTATTTTACAATGAGTAATCTGGTTTGCTGAAATGGCCAGGGATTAACATCAAGTCAGGTAGATTTCTGATATACAACCACAATGTGAATGGCTGGAAGCAGTTTGATTGCTTTTTTTAAGAGCACGGAAGAACACTGTAAAACCTGACATAACCATGTAATATTAAACATGTTCAGAATGCTGGTGGTTGTAAAAGATCGATTTGTTCTTTCAGATGGTACAGAAAGTAATTCAAAACACTGAAAGCTAAAACTGAATTTTAAGCTTAGTCCCTCCACAACTAGACTGTAATTATAATGGTTCATAGTGCAGCTGTGATAAAACTGCATCTAGTATACACATCCATAATATCAAATTTTCATTTAGCTGGTGGAAAACACTCTAAATCTTGGAAGTTCTGATAATTTTTTTCATTTGTTGATCAAAATACCTATATCTTCCAGGGCTTCAGAAATGGGAAGATTCGATAAGAATTATCCTGCTGAAAGATGTTTGAGTTATACTCTCTGGGATTTGTTCAATGAGCATGTTGCATTGCTATAGGTTTATCATAGCCAAAGTCTCTGGATACGATACATTTCTGAAAAGCAGATTTTCATCGTAACATTATCTATATGTCTTTTTTTTCTCAAATCTATAATTATGATATCAAGAAGCTGGTAATACAATGTTAATATTTTAGTCAATAAATACTGTTATTGTCCATCATTTTGCAGTTCCTTGCTCATTACTTTGCTCTTAGAATACACTGACATGACAAACAGTGAAACTCTTTCATAGCTTTCTGGACTATCTCGATCTGCATCTCATTTTCCAAACAATCTGATTAAAATAAGATATAGAGATAGCAACATATTCACCTTTGCCAGCTTTTTGCTGTTCCCTCAGCTGATTATTATCATGACATATTTGTTTTGAGACTACCATATCGGCCAACCTCACCGTCTCTATATATGATTTTAATCAGATTGGTTGTTGTGTTACTTTCTCTTCAACAAACACCAATCAAAAACAGGGCACACTTAGTTAATTAAGGGATTAACCCTTGCATTGTGGAGGGGTGATCATGAGGATATGCAAATTTCTAATGGATCACAAGACTTTGTTTCCCGGGTTACTATGGTAGAGCATGCATGCATACTTTATTTGCCAGAATTCACCAATATTTTTGTACACTTAATTTCCATACAGTCATGCAATTTCATCTCTGGTAATTAGAATTCTGGCAGTCAGTAGATCTTGCAACAGTTCTCATTGCATGCAATACTTTTCATTTTCAAGTCTTGGCTATGCCTCGGATTGCTCTTCTCAGATAAAATTAACGTATGCGCAACAGAAGGTCGTATATTGCTAATTAAAAGATAAATGTACAATGAACTAACAGATACCAACATCAGTTATTTGTATGGGTGAAGTTATTTTACATTTCTTCAACAAAATCATAGCCAAAATGATTATGACACTGGCCAAAACAATATCAGATCAACACATGGTTGGAGAAATGTGCTTAATATACATATACTTTAAGCCAGTTGCTGTATAATGTCTCTTAGCTGGGAGTGATATGTATTTCAGCAAATTAAGAATAATAGAGCCATTTGAAAGAGATTCAAACCAGCACAGCCAAGGGACAGATACAATATTCAATAGGTGGTGTCGATACACTTATAAAACGGGTCAGATCATTTTTGTCCATCTCAAGGGCAAAATAAATCAAATTCATTCGCTAATTACATTGAGGCCAGTTTCCTAGAGTACTTTAATAAAATCAACCAGTAACTGCTTCTAAAGGTAATAGAGTTACACTGGATCCAAGGTATGCATGCAAATATCACATGCACAACTGCACCTTGAATTCAGATCAACAATTCTCAGATGCAAACACAACATACAAATTCTGTAGAAGATCACGGAGGGGTCATTTATGAGTCGTACGATAGCTGAAGACAGTTTGGAATTCTAATTGTTGTAAAAAGATGAAGTTGAGTACATGAGTCTGCAGTGAAATAATGAAAGTGATGGGAGGCCCATATCATCACATTTTTTTTATTGGATGAAAGTTATCGATTTGTCACTCCATGGCAGTGTCAGACTGATTGATAACGGTTATGAACAATGACAAAATGTAAGCAAAAGTAGTGAATATTAACCAGATTGTAGGACTAGCTAACTTAGACTATACAGATAGACCTGCGCCAATACAGCTACAAAAGACATACTGTATGGCTCTGCTTACTCCCAACATGATAATATTTCTGCAAGCGCTACTGGTATATCAATATTGTTACGTGCAGAGAAAACGAACAAAAGGGTGAACTCAGCAGTTAACGTTTAAACAAAATTATTACGAAAAAAAACTAATTGCTAAGTCAGGGATAGAGTACAAGCTTTAAAAGTGTACAGACTACTTATCTCAGCTGGGACGGCAAAGCTCCAGTCTCAGAGTTGTAACAGTCAGTCGGATGAATGAACAGTCCTTTGGCTTGCAGGCTTGAAGCTGTACAAAGTCCACAGTATAAATCCAGCGTTGACAGTGAAGGTCTTGAAAAGTCTTGAGAATGACTACTGCTGGAGTTTAGTAACACACAAGAGACACGATCCCAAAGTCTGACTGGAAGCTGTGCACGTCCCTTTTATAAAGGCATATAAGAACAATCTAGAACTTTTATTGACATGCTAATTACTGTTCTAAAATTATCTCCCTTACACAACTAATCAACTTTCCAGAACATTCCAAACATGACTAATTGAATTCAAGGTTGTGAGGTCATCAAGGGCAGTGACCTTGAGAATGTTCTAGACTAATTGAACTCAGGTCATGATGAGTGTGGGGGAAATGACCTACATAACACACCCCCTCTTCAAAAAAGAAAATTTTTCAAAGAAAAATCTTTCTTTACAAATGTAATCTTGAAAAGGATTTAAGTACTCAAATTTTGTTTTACTCTAAAGTAAAATTTCTTGAAAGTGAACAACAATAAAATTTCTTGAAAGTGAACAACAATAAACTCTAAATACGAGAGAGACAGTCTGCAATTAAATTGTCTCTGCCTTTGATATGTCTAATGTCAAGATTAAACTCCTGTAACATTAAACTCCATCTTAGCAATCTCTGATTTTTGCCTTTAAATTTCTGCAGAAAACAAGAGGGTTGTGATCAATATAAACCCTATTGGCTGATTTGAAGAAGTAACATAAACTTCAAAATGCTGTAAAGCTAATATCAAAGATAAACACTCTTTTTCAATTGTAGAGTAGTTTCTCTGGGATTTGTTAAATTTGCGTGAAAAATAGCAAACAGGATGATCTATACCATGACTATCCTCTTGCAATAAAACAGCACCAGCAGCCGTATCACTAGCATCTACAGCTAATTTGAATGGCAAAGTGAAATCTGGTGCAGACAACACTGGGGCACTTTGCAGTATGGCTTTAAGTGTATCAAATGCCTGTTGGCATTGCTCTGACCAAACAAACTTTACTTTCTTTTTAAGTAAGTTAGTCAAAGGCTCAGTAATTGTGGAGAAATTTGGACAGAATTTTCTGTAGTAACCAGCCATACCGAGAAAGCGCATCAGTTGTCGTTTGCAGTTTGGTATGGGAGGAAAACTTGAAATGGCACTGATTTTGGCATCAACAGGTTTACCTCACCCTGTCCTACAGCATGTCCGAGGTAAGTTACCCTAGCCCAACCAAACTCAGATTGGCAAGGTTGACAGTCAACATTGCTTTGCTCAGTCTCTCAAAGAACTTCCGCATGAGCTTGTGTGTTCCTCCCAGGTGTCACTATACAGGACGACGTCGTCAACGTAAGCTGCACATCCGTCTAGCCCGGATATGACGTCGTTGATCATCCGTTGGAACGTTGCCGGAGAGTTCTTCATTCCGAATGGCATCACCTTGATGGCATCACCTTGTACTGGAACAATCCGTCTGGTGTAACAAAGGCGGATATTTCACGAGCACGATCCGTCAGAGGGACTTGCCAAAATCCCTTCAGTAGGTCAAATTTCGTCACATACTTGGCTTTTCCCACTCGGTCGATGCAGTCATCAATCCTCGGGATTGGGAAAGTGTCTGTCTTTGTTAAAGTGTTGACCTTCCTAAAGTCCGTGCACATACGATAACTGTGATCTGATTTGGGAACAAGTATGCACGGCGAACTCCAGTTACTTTTACTGGGTTCAATAAAGTCATTGTCCAGCAGGTATTTGACTTCTTCCTGGAGATATTTCGCTTTTGTTGGATTCAGTCTGTATGGATGTTGTTTTACAGGCTTACTGTCCCCAACATCAACATCGTGATAGATGACGTTTGTCCTCGTTGGAACATCTTGAAACAGGTGTTTATATTCGTGGAGCAGTTCTTTCACCTGTTGTTGTTGTTCTGGCTGGAGGTGTGCCAACTTTGTAGACTCCAGCTTCTCCAGGATTTCTGAGTTCTGAAGCTTGACCGAGCCCAGCTTTGAGTGTAGAGTATTTTCACTCAAGTCAGTTTCAGTATCACTATCTTCATAATGGTTTGAACTGACTGCACTGACAGGCTGAGTTATAGTAGGATTATCCCTATCCAAATATGGCTTAAGCATATTTATGTGACATAGCTGTTTTTGTTTTCGCCTGTCAGGTGTTATTATGATGTAATTTAAATCACTCAATTTCTTATCAATTAGGTATGGCCCAAAGTAACGAGCATGGAGTGGTTTGCCAGGAACCGGAAGTAGAACAAGAACCTTTTGACCTGGTTCAAACTTCCGTTTTGAGGTGCTTTTATCATATCTGGTTTTCATTGACTGCTGAGATGACTTAAGATTTTCTCTGGCTAATTCACATGCTTTAGAGAGTTTCGTACGAAAATCTGACACATATTGCAAAATATTCAGACAATCATCGTCGTCAGACAGGAATTTCTCTTTAACGAGCTTATAAGTGGGCCACGGACTGTATGTCCAAATACAAGCTCAAATGGGCTAAAACCAAGAGACTCTTGAATTGACTCTCTAACAGCAAAGAGCAGAAAATGAATTCCTTCATCCCACTGTTTCTCTGTGTCAAAACAGTAGGTCCTAATCATGTTTTTCAAAGTTTGATGAAATCGCTCAAGAGCACCCTGACTTTCTGGATGATAGGCTGACGACCTATACTGTTTAATGCCTAGCTGATCCATTACTTGTTGAAAAATACCAGACATAAAGTTGGAGCCTTGATCGGACTGGACACATTTAGGGAGGCCAAATAAAGTGAAAAATTTAACTAAAGCTCTCACTATAGTCTTTGTCTTTATGTTTCTCAGTGGTATGGCTTCTGGGAACCGAGTTGATGTACACATTATTGTCAACATGTACTCATTTCCTGATCTTGTTTTTGGTAGGGGCCCAACACAGTCTATTAGTATCCTACTAAATGGTTCTTGAAATGCAGGAATTGGCTGTAAAGGGGCCTTTGGAATGGTCTGATTCGGCTTTCCTACCATTTGACATGTGTGACAAGTTTTACAGAAATGTGCTACGTCCTGCCTGAGATTAGGCCAATAAAAGTGACTGAGAATTTTGTGATAAGTTTTCCTGACTCCTAAGTGACCAGCCCAGGGGGTTTCATGGGCCAGGCGCAATATTTCAGCACGATAGGGCTTTGGAACCACAATTTGATGTTTTATAGCCCAATCGTCATCAACCAAAACATCTGGAGGTCTCCATTTACGCATGAGAATACCAGATTTTGTATAATAGGAAACAGGCTATCTGAAGTTTTACCTTCATCATCTACCCTGTCAAACAAAGACAAAATATCTGGGTCTTTGTGTTGTTCTGCAATGAGATTTGATCTAGAAAATGTCTGACTTTGGTCAGCAGAAGTTTTACTGGAAGTTTCAAATCCACGAGGGATAACGGAATGATCCGTGTCAAACACCTGACTGAGAAAGGTGTCATTTAAGTCAACATCTGTGACATTATTTTTGAGAGTATTTTGATCTCGGAAGTTTTCTTTGACATGGCTCGAGTAATAGCACATGAAGGAAATAAATCGGGTATCTCTTGTTCAATTGGCTCTGGATCCTGATCTAAACTAGGATTATCAGTCACAAGTGGATTAGTAATGACCTTGTCCCCAGCAAGGTCGTTTCCAAGAAGAAGGTGAATCCCTTCAAAAGGCAAAAAAGGCCTAATACCTAAAGCCACAGGTCCAGAAACAAAGTCCGAAGACAAATAGACATTATGGAGAGGAACAGGAATGTAGTCATTACAATCTACCCCCTTAATAAGAACTTTAGAACCTGAAAATGACTTTTCAGAAAACGGCAGGGTATCTGCCAACAAAAGAGACTGGGAAGCCCGGTATCTCTTAAAATTTGACAGGGGTAGCGGAAGAGAAATCACTAGAAAGTGATATAAAACCATTATGAATAAATGGCTCGAAAATACCCATAATGCTATCTTGAGAAGAATTGACCTTGACCTTATTAATTGGGGATAAGAGGGGTTTAACCTCAGAAAATGTGTTGTACACATTATTAGACTCTAATTGAGTTGATGAAGAAATAAAGCCGGTTGGCTTAGATCCACTTTGACCACTTTGACCTTCACGTTTTCTTTTCAATTTGAAACAATCTGACATTAAATGGCCGTCTTTCTTGCAATAATTACAAGAAAGTGTACCGAACTGTTTGTCAGAAGGAGATTGAGACTTGGGATCTGATGATGTGGGAGTGTTACTTGAATTTTGTGAACTGTTGTCATTTGATTTTCTACTGTCCTTTGAGAAATTCTTGGATGAAAAGGAGTTAAATTTACCTGCATGTTTCTGTATGAAAAGGACTGGGGTGGTTTGCTGAGAAATGAAGATTTGTGGGTCAATGAATAATCATCGGCCAAACGTGCAGCAACCTCCAATGTATCTGCCTTTTGTTCATTGATAAACGTCTTGATGTCACTCCGGATGCACCTTTTAAATTCCTCAATCAAAACGAGCTGTCGTAATTTGTCATAATTCTGACTGACCTTTTCAGAAGAACACCAACGATCAAACAGTTGTTCTTTTGTTCGAGCAAATTCAACATAAGTTTGATCCTTCACCTTCTCACAATCCCTAAATTTCTGACGGTAAGCTTCAGGCACCAACTCATAGCCCTTGAGAATTAATTCCTTCACAGAATCATAATTTGAAGCCTGCTCTACTGACAACTGAATGTAAATTTCTCTGGCTTTACCCACCAAAGCACTCTGCAAAAGCATAGACCAGGACTCCTTAGGCCAGTTCAGACTCTGAGCAATTTCTCAAAATGAAGGAAATATTTATCAACATCCTTTTCTTGGAAAGGGGGAACTAACCTGAAATGCTTAGTGATGTCAAAATTGTCTGAAGGGAATTTTCCTGACTTTCTAAGCTCTAAACGTCTCATTTCTAACTGCAGTCGGTGTTCTGCTAATTCTCTTTCCTTTTCTTTTTCCTCTCTTTCTTTCTCCCTTTGTCTTTCTTCCATTTGCAATTCTTTCTCTCTCATTTGTAATTCTAGTTTCTTGATCTCCAAATTTGTCTGCATTTCTAATTCTAATTTTCTGAGTTCAGAGGTAGACTCGGCTCATAATCTTTTAAGGCAGACTCCTCAAAATGGCCTGATTTAACTAAATGTTTTGCAATCTTGAACTGTATTTCTCGCTTGCGCATAGATCGTTTAACTTCTACCTTAAGGAAATTGGCCAGTGTTATGAGGTCGTCTTTTCTGAGGGAATCAAATGTGTCCTGATCAAGGTCATCCATTTCCTCTGGTTTAAATTCCGCCATGATTAAATTTCGCTGAGTTCACAGTGTAAAGTAGTTTTGAAAAGGCTGTCAAAATGTTGTCAAACGGCTCAAAATATTCGTCTCCCGGACGAGCCCCCAATTTGTTACGTGCAGAGAAAACGAACAAAAGGGTGAACTCAGCAGTTAACGTTTAAACAAAATTTATTACGAAAAAAACTAATTGCTAAGTCAGGGATAGAGTACAAGCTTTAAAAGTGTACAGACTACTTATCTCAGCTGGGACGGCAAAGCTCCAGTCTCAGAGTTGTAACAGTCAGTCGGATGAATGAACAGTCCTTTGGCTTGCAGGCTTGAAGCTGTACAAAGTCCACAGTATAAATCCAGCGTTGACAGTGAAGGTCTTGAAAAGTCTTGAGAATGACTACTGCTGGAGTTTAGTAACACACAAGAGACACGATCCCAAAAGTCTGACTGGAAGCTGTGCACGTCCCTTTTATAAAGGCATATAAGAACAATCTAGAACTTTTATTGACATGCTAATTACTGTTCTAAAATTATCTCCCTTACACAACTAATCAACTTTCCAGAACATTCCAAACATGGCTAATTGAATTCAAGGTTGTGAGGTCATCAAGGGCAGTGACCTTGAGAATGTTCTAGACTAATTGAACTCAGGTCATGATGAGTGTGGGGGAAATGACCTACATAACAATATATATAAACTTCAAATATTTTAAAACTTTAAACTGAATAATACAATATTTTCCATTCATTACAATTATGACATTGTGAATCAGATGAAATATAGGAGGGATTCAGTTGTCCCAGCACTATATAGTCTAAATAAACTTAACTCTACTTTCATATCAACATGTATCTTAATCATTGCCTCCTTGTTGGCCACGTTTCTTTCAAAAATATAGTCTGTAAGAATAGTGAAGTATGTGGCATGATTAAGCCATCAGTTTTATAAATCCACATTTTTGTATCAAAATCTCAGTTGACCAGTTATTACAGCCTAAAAATAAAATTACAGTAATATATGTACTACTTTAGGATGTGGATCTGAATGTAGATTACAAAGAAGCGACATCACTGTGATGTACAGAAATAAAATCAGGAAATACGCATTTTCTGTACAGATTTCAAGTTTTTATTCATCACCATGAGTTTCATGCATGTGGAGAAAATTTGCTGCTTGAAGTCTCGGAGAAAATTAGATCCAAATGACTGGAGGGTACATGATTGTCACAAGGCAATGAGGCATGACTAATTTAAGAAGATTTAAAACCCTCAAGATGAAATGAATAATTGCCAAGGCTGGTTGAACACGACTGAGAGTGTGTTTGATGATGGTATGACGTGTGTAGCAATTATTTTTTGGATTATGTGGATAAAATATCATGACAAGATATCTTAGATTGTCGATCACATGACCACACAAATTAACCAATCTGTGTAGCCATTAGTAATGGCTAATCCAATCTTTACAAGACTTGCATAACAAAGTCAGGTGATCTGTCCACAATTCCTCAATTGGACTTGAAATAATTGGCAGCTTTAGCATACATAGGCTCTATGGTATAAGAATTTTTTTGCAATACTAGATATAAGGGACTGGTCAGTTTCTCGGCCTGGGGGGGGGGCCGGTGGATTATTTTTGCCAACGTCAAAAAGTGGCTGACCCCCCCTATTCCAAATTTTGAAAACAGGGTGACCCCCCTATTCCAAATTTCGAAAACAGAGTGACCCCCCCCCCTGGCGCGCGACATAGGTAAAACAAAAAGGTAGACATAAATTATATATATATATATATATATATATATATATAATATATATATATATATATATATATATATATTTTACATTTTACATATATTTATATTTTAAATAGTCATGCTATATTTTAATGAAATTGTTGACATGTCAGTTGTAAGATAAGAATTTCAAAGTGTCAATCTTAAAGTTTGAATTCAGTACATTTTGAATGAGCTGTATTTTGAATGAGCTGTGAATGTATCTCACACTTTCTATGCTTAACCAGATGTCCTGAACTGTTGTACAGAAATGGATGTCAATCATTAATATCAAAGAGGAAAAAGCAGTGAATCAAAGACTTTGATGGGTGTTAAGACTTGCCTGCCATTCAATTAAATCTCCTGAGAAGCCATAGAGAGCTATTTTAGCCAAATCTGATGTGTGCAGTATCTGAGTGGGCCTTTTCTTTTAACATTTAAAACATAAAAGCACAGCTAATAATGACGAAAACTGCCTTTTGTTAACTGTTAATTTAGTCAGAAAAAGCATCTTTTTACTGAAAACCTGTGACACAAAGGAAAATAGTTGCATTAATGCGAATGAAAAATATCTTGTCATCTTTCTATTTCTCAATTATATCACTGTATCAAATATATATTGTGAAATATTTGTGGATGTTGCTTTCTCATACTGAATTCTCATAGAGAAAAAGAAAAGTATCAGGAATTTGTAATGCGTTTCATATGAACTGCAGATATCATAATGTGACACTTTGACTTAGCAAACACCAAAATATCTCTGACTTTTATTGAAGTATGGCGCCCGAAGGGCGCGCCAAAAAATATGAAACATCCTGATATGTCTGATATATATGCCTTGTATATTAAAGTCATGCACCTGAAGGGCATGCTGAAAAATGTCTGATATATTAAAGTAATGAGCTTGTAGAGCACACTGAAAAATATGGAACGTACAGATATCTCTGATGTATGTATGCTTGATATGTTAAAGTGGGGCGAGCTGAAAAATATGACTGATTATTAAAGTCACGCGCCCGAAGGGCGCGCCGAAAAATACAACGAATGATGAAATTTGTGGCTGACACTAGCATTTTAGGCAATGATGAAATTCAAAAACACACTGACCCCCCCTATTGGGCATTTCAAAAACATGGTGACCCCCCCTATCACCAAAGTCAAAAACAGGGTGACCCCCCCCATGAATCCACCGGCCCCCCCAGGCTGAAGAAACTGACCAGTCCCTAAGCGCACTATATGGTACTGCATTGTAAGAGAATTCTGTAATCGTCAAATCATCTTACTGTTTCAAAAGTCGTGATCACTTATATGCAAAATATGCTGACTATATACTTATGTCTATCTTTGTACTATTTTTTTCAACCAATGGCCCAGGGCTGGCTATTGGATCACCTAATTCACTTGCACATATATTGTACATCACAGCTGCCTTATAGAACAGTTAGAAAAGGGTAAATCTGCAGATTGTCTGCAGTAGACATCCAGAGATCTAAAGGCATATTGACAAGACGCTACAAGCTAGCTGGTCATCTATTTGAATAGATCTCCGAATTAATTCGTCCACCAAATTCTCCTCTTGGTAGAACGGAATGGAAGCTGACTATACTTGTCATCTGGAAGCTTGTTTACCATTCATAAACCATTGTCAACAAACATGTAAATCTGGCCTCATCTACAAAATCTCACAATTTCTTTCACCTTTGTTTACATATCAATTCCCATTGCTGCCATTAACGGTAGCAGTGCTAACAACATCTTGCTAAATCATGTATCTTGCAGATGCATTTTCAATTCTAAAATTGCCACTGCAGTTATTTAATTATTTCTTTAGCCTTGATTGTTTCAAATCCATAGCAAAGTTGCATTATATATTAATTCCTTTCATATACAGTACAAGGGTTCCTTGAGGCTGGAAGACCTGAAATCACATGAACATATACAGCAAACTTGGGCACCTATACACTAAGGTAGTCCTTTCTCATGTAAATGTCAATCATTTATAAATTTGTTGGTAGATTTGTAAAAGACAGAGCTATTATTTTTAATGTTTGGGTTAATAAACTGCTTTAGAAAGCTTTTCAACCCACTGATAAGAATAAGATGGATGTAACTGATCATTTGACGTCTAGTGCTAAGCCAGAGGGTGTGCTGTACTGAAGGCTTGACTGGTCAAAGTAATTACCAGGCTGGCTTCCGGATTGCCATGGAAGACAGGATAGCAAAGAATTATTGACAAAAAAACTTGCGTCACTATGATGTCATGCTCATTGGGTTCAATGAAAAATTTTCAAGGCAAATATTTGACATACTGTTCCCATTATTTTGACCTAAAACAGTTCAAGGCAAATATTTGACATACTGTTCCCATTATTTTGACCTAAAACAGTTCAGAGTCTGTGGTTGATGCATCATTTGCATATACTCAAAAGTAAAATATTAACAACAACAAAATAAGGAGCGAACCATTTAGTGTATATAAGGGAGGGGATAGAAGGAACTGGAGTCCAAAAGGAAGTTTTAGTACTTTACAATGACACATTTTTTCCCTATCTGTCACTTTCAGGCAATTTTCTAGTTGATGCAAAACAAACTTTGTTTTACAATGTATAAACAAAGTTGTTTTATTTCAATGAAGTTTAAATATGGTATGAATTAGCATCCATCAGTACTTCATTATGGTGCCATAAAGTCAGTTAGAAAGAAAACATTAAACTTAGACAATTAAAACTTAAAACCACTAAATAATTGAGTTTAATAGTATTTAATCCCTAATTGAACACTTTTAACTTAACATTGAAACATTTACAACTTGATAGTGTAATGCTACCAATAGTGAATTTTAGAATCCCATAGCTCTTAAAAGTCGGACTTGTCACACACAAATCAAAAACATATATATATATATATATATATATATATATATATTATATATATATATATATATATATATATATATATATATATATATATAAACAATAATTAAACTATTCCTTGAAGTAGATTGCCTGTTAGCTTAATTTCCCTATGAGTAAATTAAGTCAGTTTCAATGGGAAACTAAGGAATAACAGAGTAAATATTCAATATTGACGTGAACCAAGAGAACCAGGGATTGAGAAGTCTAGTTTCCTATTTCGTGGTCTCCCCTAAGAAAGAAAGTGTTTGTGTTGTAATGCAAAGCTTATATTTTTTCACCATTGGGAAGAAACAAATTTTGAAAATCCTCCATGCCCCCAACTTCCACCATCAAATGGGGCATTCCCTTAAAGGATGAATGGTAATACAGGTTGTGCATTATGCATGAGTATTCACTGATGCACTGAGTTTAGGTGAATAGTTCAGTGCATGTGAGAAAAAAACCAGGGCCTTTGCATTCATGATTTATTAGAATGCACATGATGGAAAGTAATATTGCGGCAATTTGAGAGTTGATAATAAATTACAACATCCAAATAGAATCTTGCAGCATACACTCAACAAACTTAACAATTTTCAGGATTCTTGGAAGATTATAATTTCATCAACTTTGTACTACCGCAAGACAGTTTCTGATATGGTCTAATACTTTTTTTTTCTAGAAGCTACTTCTTTTACGATTACATGAATACTAATAGTCAGGTATAGTTTGTTGTTCTTACACTATTATATATGGATGGAATAAAGCTTAAAGGGAAGTAGGATTTGTAAATGAGCAAGTAATACTACCTTTTTTATTCAACAGATCTACAAAACATCAACAATATCATCTACAGTTTCATGTATGTTTAATATTATTACTAAGCTACCTTGTTCAGTAGCTATATATTCAGATTTAATGGAAGAGGATTGGATGGGAAACAATGTAAAAATAAGTCCAAGGTAAAAAAAATTATTTATCTGTCAACATTATTAGATTTTCTCAAAGCTGCACGCGAAATTGTGTCATTGAAAATATCTCTTGACTTGGCTCTTTAATACTACAGTTTGTCAATTAACCAGATTTTAAGAAATACAGAAATTTAAGGTTGATTCAGAAACAAGCACGCCAACTCAAAATTCAAATACCCAGAATGCAATATATCAGGTACCTGGAATATCAACAATTCCCTGCAGGCAATTATACTGCCGGGAAAATTTCAATTGATCTTAAAATGTCAAAACACTACTGTAATCAACTGAAGCCTGAATGCGTCACTGTATCAAAGGTTCAATGCTGTCACGCAGTGGTAGTGAAATCTAATGTTTGAACCAGACATCCATCAGTCAAATTTGCCCTGAATTATTATATCATTGACTAACTCTGATAATGATCTGTAAATACATGTCCACCAACATGCAGGTATGTGCACTTCTCTTGATGACATTATTGGTAATTAAGGTTGAATCGGCCACACTGCTAAATAATTGCAACATCTAAGCTTCCTGACTCTATCATTTATAATGTTGTGATGGTGCATCAAGCAAGAGATTTTCAGAACTGATTACCAGTACTATATATCTGCCACGTACAATATCATTTTAATATCTACATTCAAATGTCTATACTGGGGACTTCTCTTCATTAGAATTGACCCATTTTGACAGTGCAGCAAATCCACCTTTACCCCCTACCACAGAGTGGAATGATCCAAAGGGCTATGTACCCCCTGAACTTGTAGTGTCCTAATTTCTGTCCATAAACCACATTCTGCTTTTCTGTCAGTGTCAGAAGAAAAGAGAAAGGTTATGATATTTATACGACATCATTTAATCATTGAAATGCATAAAAGCTACACATCTAACATATCAGTGGGTGCCTGCTTGAGGGCAGTAGGCTAATGGTTTCACTATTCAGATACCCTAATTGCCATCTGGATTGTGTTTCTATGGGTGCACAGGATCATGGTATGTCACTGTGATTTCCTCCTAAAGACGTCGACACAATTCTCTCACGGCACAGGATGCTCTAGCTTACACAACATTTTCATATTATTTATGATATATGTTCTCTTTCCACAATCTTTTTTTTTTTCTAGGACAGGACTGTTGATATTTTACTTGATTCATGAAATATGAATTCCAATTAATATCAGGATTGCATATCCATCAAACTGTCTGAAAAATTAAATGAGAGAAACTAATATATACAGGATTGGTGATATCATTATTTGTCAGCTATCATATTGCCTGAAAAGGTACACTCAGTCATTCAATAACCTCATTTCAATCAATCAATTTCTATTGAAAAATGAGAACAAAAATAAATAATCACATAAAATAGATAAAAAATTAAAAATTATATTGAATACTTAAAAATTAACGATTTACAATGCTCTGTTATCTGACAGCCAGATAAAACATTTTTGACAGAGACTGTCAATATTTTTCAGGCAAATACCTCATATATCTGTTGATATATAAACCTGGCATTGTATATATAGGGTATGGCAAAGGTGACAAAATATCTTCAGAGGTCATTGAAGGAATAAGACATAATGTCATAGAGGTTGCTTCAAGTAGTGTGTGTGAAATCATTGTCACATTTTTCACTGAAAGAATACAGGATATGTTTATTTGTGGGTCTTGCAGTATCCCAGATTTATGCAGAGATAATGGCATTGACATTGAGACAACACTTAGTGAATTGAATGCATTACACTGTAGTAGAACATTATAAGCCTCAGTCTTCAAAATGCTAGAGTTCAACAGTAGAATTGTATGAGATTATATGTTTGGGCGGATTTCATCGCAGAATCCACAAAATGGTTTTTATGAGCACGATATATCCTCAATTTAGAAAATTTGAATTTGTTTAGGGTTGCACTGTATTTGATGATAACAATGAATTCCTCTCAATGTGAGGAATTCTCTGATATTACGTCTTGAATATCAATACATGAAATTCTGCACTTTTGTATAGTTATAATGGCACGTACCTTTCCAAGATGTTTTCCAAATTTTGTGTGCTCAATAAATTCCTTTGATTTTTTTACAATTCCTTCTTTGCTCATCTCTTCACACATACCAAGATTACCCAAATTATTCCTATTCTGATCCTCACAACCATTAAATAATAATTAATAAAAATAAAGTTCATCTGTGACTATTTTGAAATCTCTAATCATGGATATTTGTCCAAGATCAAACTGCTTCACATGCCACTGAAATACCATCATTCTTTTTAACTAAAAAATAATTTCCACACAATTTAAACTCTCCGGTGATAACAGCATCTCAGCACACATTTATTGCACAGACCATATTACTTCAGAGAAATCAATGTTCTCAAAATTCTCACTATGTTACATGGATCTTGATAAACTTTTTAGTATTTTGATGATAATGTATTGGCTTGCTGAAATGCAAATACACAAAATTATGCATATATCAAAATAGTCGTAAAGAAAAACAACGTATAAAGAAAAAAATGCCATGATCTATGAAAGGATAATTTTCATTCTTCACTTAAAGTTAATGGTAGACTTACACAAATTATGATATTCTAGCCGCAGGGTGGTCTACTTGTTATCTAATCAGCATGATCTTGTCATGTCCGATGCAACTCATGACATAAATATGATAAATTTGAAACTGACAACAGAGACTAGCATGCTGAAAACGACCACCTGAAATACAACATCGCACACATCAAAGAAATGCATCACGTCAATAAGTGAAAACTAATCTTAGACCCAGCACTGTAGTGTGCCCGATTACCATGGTAACCACCAAATGAGGAAAAACTAATCATGCTGAGTAATATCACATTGTGACATTTTCCTCTCATTAGAAGTCAATCACAGATGACAGATAGCATAGTGCATGAGTGGAAACATGTGCAGACCAACCAGCGGCATTACAGCTATAAAATGCTTGCAGCAATCTTCCAACATTATTTATTCATCAAATATTCCATACATGTGATGTAGAAATCTTGATTGATAGCTAAGAGGGCAGCTAGGGCCAGTCAGAACTCCTCTGATTGTGTAATCAAAAGATCTGTGAGAAACATGCAGCCACATGTAAATATCAGTGATTATCAAAGTTCTTGGTTTAATATTGCCCTATCAGCATCTTTTGAAATGGTTAATACAAAATACAGTTCAATAGTGTCAGTTTGTGATATTAAAATGTTCTCTGAGAGTTTGCCTTTCCATTGAATACTTTTTTTGATAGCATTTGAAATGAGTGAACAATTTGCATCTGAATATCCAACTACATAGTGAACTCCAGTATTTAACAAACTCTTCACCTATTAAAATTACCAACAAGTTTTGTTGCATTGGTTTGGCTAATATCACTCTGGATAGCGATTGAAACAATTATTAGGTATGGTTAATTGTTTTAATATTGTAGTGTCACTATAGTTACACTTTATCCTTTCTTAATGATAGAATATCTAGGAAATCTCAGATTCATAGAACTTCAATATTCATGTAACAAATTCATCAAGCCATTATAGCACATGCACCAAGTGAGAAAATATTTAAAGTGTGTATTGGTATGGGTGAAAATTTACAATCCCAACTCACTCATGCACTCACTCTCTCTCTCTCTCTCTCTCTCTCTCTCTCTCTCACAAACACACACACACACACACACACGCACACTGTCGTTAATCCTATTCCACACATTGATACATTGCTACAGCGACCATCCACAAACTTCTTGTTTTGGCCATTACACTTCTAGAAATCTATACGACTTAATGAAAATTAAGACCAATAAAAAACACAGCAGAATAAAATACCTCATTGTTGAGAAAATATCTGGAAGAGGGTTTAGTCAGGCTTTGTGTACACATGCAGTCTGTTTCTGTTATATCAATCATGCTTAGTCCATAAAATTAGGGTCCAGATGGAGTTAAGTCATAGTTATTTATATCACAGCTGTAAATCACATATCAATCTCAATGAAACCACGCAGCGATATACCTTTGTGTAGTGAAATTATATCTATACGTTTTACATATGGCTCAAAATTGACACGGTATATGCCCTTATGTGAATCTGGAATAGCTGATCTGTATTTCATAATAAGTTCAATGCAGCATTCTTATTTCATGGTTTAATATTGTGACATTCGCTTAAGGTTAATATAGTGCAGTGTATAATCAATGGTGTTAACAAAGGTGTTTTCAATCATTTCATTGTGCATAAGATGTATCAATCTATTTATAGTACGTGTTTCTCTGAGATTAATAAGATCTTTTTCTATCTTGCCTGATTCACACAAACTTGACTACATACATAGACTTAACTTGGTTTAAACTTGGTTTAATCAGTTCAAAATTTTCTCCAACCAAAGTTAAGCTTTTCAAAAATTGCTTGAGTATAGTAATTAGTAGTGGTGGCACTGATCATTCAACTGTGTTAAATTCTTACTATATGCCATGGTTTTCTGACAGGCAGTACATATCAACAACAAAACCATGGTATCGATTTTTTTTTAAATCAGTGTAACAATTCGATCAAAATTATCATCTCTGGACATTGTGAGCACCAGACTTTACAAAAACATAGGGCCAAAGTCCCTGAAGCTACTATAGACATGGATACAAAATTAAGTATTTCCTGACTGTATGAAATTATCTCACTAAGGTCATCCTAGGGACCTGTAAACCAATATTAAAGCTATCTGACCAGCGGTTTTGAAAAAAACAAGCGACTCAACAGTTGACAGAGCTCTGCTGTGTTATGTAGAGAATAACCTTTTGTGACACATGTATTGATGAAGAAGGTGGATATCTTTGATAGCTCATTTCAGGATGGCCTGACCAAAAATGGAAAAAAAATTCCGTAAAAATACAGATTTGCATATTTCATCACAATTTTAACAAATCTAAGTTGGGTTATCCCTAGGGACCTGTATACCAAATAACAAAGCTGTCTGATCAGTGGTTATGAAGAAGAAGATTTTTTACCAAAAATGCCTTTTTGGTGCTAATTTGCATATTTTCAACAATATCAAAAATTAATAAAAAGAGTTTCTCAAAATCATAATTTATCCACACAACAAATATCAAATCAGTAAGTACTGCAGTTCTCAAGATATTTGAGTGGACGGACGCCTCACAAACGGACATACATACATACATACATACATACATACATACATACATACATACATACATACTGACAGTGCACGCCGGACAGATACCCATCCCAATAGCTTCTATAGACTATATTAGTCTATAGTAGCTAATAAACGAGAGTTAATTACATTCTAATTAAAGTAAACAAGACTTGCTTAAATCAAGATTTTCGTCATAAAAAACAGCATATCTGTCAGGTTATAAAGTTTTTTTTTATCAGAATTTTCATCCTATTAACCAAGCAAATTTTAACTTTCAAATTAACATTGTAAGTAAGTTCTGTTGAATAAGTTGAGACTGTACGTACTCAGAGAAAGCACACTGAAGAGACAAATGTTTGAAACTTAAGAAGTTCAAGGTCATCAAAAGCATCATGTAACACTTTCATTGCACTGTTTACACAGATTGCATAATTGCTATAAATAGCACATGAGGAATCTTACAGCCCAGCTTTACCATAAAAACCCTATCACTTTGACCACTCTTTTAATTGACCACTCTATTTTTTTCCTCAAAAAGTAATTTTATTTTATCCTTACCAAGTCAACCATGAATGGAAATTAGAACTTTCTCTATCTCTATTTATTTGACCAACCTATCATGACAAACTACTTTGAGCAATTTCTTTTAGATAACATACAGGGCACAATATTTGACGGTTCAGAATATGTCAACGTTGGGTTTCAGGAAAGTTGCCTTTACATGTTTTAATCCTCCAAGATGGTAAGCATTTCACTGTGAACTGTCAAAGAAAGTTGAACTTTCTGATAATTCAACATTAAAATTATTTTGGCTTGATGATTTCCTAATTAATTCAATTATTTAAAATCATATTAATTATTTTTTTTGGATGAATTGATAGGGTTTATACAGTACAAGAGTTACATACAATGTAAGTCAAATTTGATCAAAAATGACAAAAAAATTCCTTAAAATAAAGATTTGCATATTTCATCACAATTTGAACAAATCCAAGTCGGGTTGTCCCTAGGGACCTGTATACCAAATAACAAAGCTGTTTGACCAGCAGTTATGAAGAAGAAGATTTTTTACCAAAAACACCTTTTTTGGCATTAATTTGCCTATTTTCAACAATATCAAAAAATTAAAAAAAATAGTTTCTCAAAATCATATTTTTCATCTACACAACAAATATCAAATCAGTAAGTACTGGGGTTCTCAAGATATTTGAGTGGACGGACGCCTCACAAACGGACATACATACATACATACATACATACATACATACATACATACATACATACAGACTGACGACGGACGCCGGACGGATACCCATCCCAATAGCTTCTATAGACTATAGTCTATAGTAGCTAAAAACAGAAAATTTTTGGTTGAAATGATCAAACTTGTTCTCATTGATATGACATTGGATATTGCAAATGTAAATGATATCATATTTGCAATTTTGAATGTCATAATACTGATAGCAAGTTTGATCGTTTCAACCAAAGTTTTATATCTTTTGTTGATGCTGTTACAGTGAGTATTTAACACAGTCAAATGACCGATGCCAATACTACTACTAAAACTCAAGCAATTTATGAAATGTATAGCTTATAGGTGAGAAAAAATTTTGAACCAAAAATTTTGAACCAAATTTATAATAATAAATCTATTTGCATGGTCAGTTTTAAAGTCAATGATGACAGCGTGTTTCCCATGACAGTTTGATCTCCCTTTCGGAAGATGATTAAATGAATTTAACAATGACATTATTACACTGCTATCATCTGTGGATACAATATGGTAAAAAATAATAATAATAATTATAATTTACAACATAGCTATAAAAGTAATGAAAATATAAGACAGGGAAGAAGACAAGGACAATTGACAACAACATTGAAATAAATTTGACAACGGTGTTGTATTGCATCAGCCTTATGATACACTGGGAGAAACATTTGTTGTTGGCTTTGCATTGCTGAGGTTTAATCATAAAAAAATTTCACCAGGTCAAAGGTCAGACAGTGAATCACATGCCACAGAGTAGAGTTCAGAGTCATGGTCATCAAATCTGAGATTCAGAACTGTGACAATCATTCTCCCTATTGTGTTATGTGAAGATTTCAGTTTTCAGTTGCTTTGTGTGCTGAAGTTCTGAATACTTTAGAAGTCAGACACGAATTTATTCTAAAGATTTTTCATAGATTTAAGGAGGCGCTGCACCCAACACAGCATATTTTGCTCAAAAATCACTTTTTTGCAAATATTCATTCAATTTTAATTAATTTGTTAATCCAAGATTAAAATATTGGTTGGGTTCACCTTGTAGCTTGTCAAGCAGTCGAAAGTTGTATGATAAAGAAGTGTTAATTTATGCAAATTATGCTCATCACCCGATTTCCTGGCTTCTTTTTCCTCCCAATTTCAAACTTTCCAAAGAATTTAACTCCACTCTGGCTGTGTCAAATTTTCTGAAATTTTCACATTATGTTCTTTAAATGCTATATAACAAAACAATTATTTTGTTTGGCAATAAAGTCTTACCTTTTGATGAAGAGGCATTTTAATTTTGCTTATCATGATTTTAATCAATTATCTTGAGTGTCAGTCCTTAAACCCTTGCCATTTTAGAATAAGGATAGATAATGCGAAATAACACACCAGGATACATACATATATATATATATATATATATAATATATATATATATATATATAATATATATATATATATATATATATTTATATATATCACAATTACAAAAATTACCTAAATATATATATATATATAAATATATATAAATATATATATATATATATATATATATATATATATATATATATATATATATATATATATATATATATATATATATATATGACAATTACATAAATTACTACAAGTACAAAGTAATTACATCAGTTACTTAAGTTTCAAGCATCTAATAGATGCTTGAAACTTAAGTAACAGATGTAATTACTTTGTACTTGTAGTAATTTGTGTTATTATTAAGTCTGCATTTAGCATGGAGCACTATAAGTTTTTCAATTTTTCAAACTGACGTTTTTACAACAGTGATATATATTTCAAAATATGTTTCGCAAAGTCTTTTGATACCTCTGAAATTCATGACTTAATTCAATAATCAATAATTGTGGCGTTTCAAGAATGCTTTAAACAAAGATAGGAAAATAGGTGCCACCCATTATGTCAACATGAAGTATTCAAGTACACTTACAGTATAGGACCTGAGTACATAAATTACTTGACTATTAGACTTTACGAAACTAAAACGTGACATATGTCTACTTTGATCCAAGTCAAAGCCTAGCCTTCCTGTGTTTACAAGGCTGCCAAGCGGACCTTTGAACTTAGAAATTCCGATTAGAAGTAGTTTTGATGTGATACGATAGTCTAGTCAGAACAGAAAACCAAATGTTGTGTCTGCTGTTATTTAAAACTGCACACTGATACACATAGGATCAGTTAGTTTTACAAATGCCATATTGTTAGCATTAACTCTGTACTGTTGTTGACATCCAGCCATGTTGCCATGGTCACATCACCAGGGTAACAGCCTGAAAGTTCAACAGAGGTGAGTTAACCAGTCTGGGTGGGGAAAGGTGTACTGGTAATAATATAAACAAAATAATATAAGCAACTTCATAACAGTTTTTGAGATTGACATTCAAATGTATTGGCTCAACTCTCCAATAAAAACGTTTAGCAGTAGTTTTTTGAAGTGTTTTGTTAAACTGGCCACTCCCATGGTTTGTCAGACAACTGTGCTATTCCCCTCACAACAATGTATGGAAAGTTATAAAACATGAATTATTGAGTAATTGAAATTCTATGGGAACATAAATTGTCATATCCATGGAGTTTTGATCAATAAATACTACACTGAGCTGCTAGGCCTGATCTGAAATACACTGAAAGACTGAAGTACTTACTGACAAACCAAGAGCTCCCTGCTGTGAAGTTCTAGCCAGAGCATGAAAAACTTTGAAAAATAAACAAAACAGAGTACATATCTGTGAATATTTTGAGATTCTATAGTTTTTGCCTGGCATAAAGCACATTTTCATTTTTAATTTGTGGCAAAGTTGTTACTGTCAGTAAATATAAATTTTGGAGAAACTAAAAAAAACCATGACAGAATTACCAACTACATTTGTATTAGGTATTGATTTGCTAGTCTGTAAAAGATTAAGAAAGAATGTTGTGTGAGGTTGCGGACAAAAATCAATACATCCTGTATTTAATCAAGATATTACTATCAGCTATTAATAAAGCCCACACTTTTGAAAAAGTGTCCATGAAACAAAATCTTTTGTTTTGAAATGCGACACTTAACATCAGCCCTTAGCAACAGGTCATAATTTGTGATTGTCCTTCTTCTGGTCTTGGACTCAGGTTACTATCTTGTAACCATAAAAAAAACAAAGGTATAGTTACCGACTTTATGTTGTGTTTGTTTATTTTTTTCAATTGTCGTCTTGTCAATTTCTAACATTACATTCATGTCTGGGAGTGGAAGATTATAATCTAATCAATAAACTAACAATACGTTCTCCATTTACGTTTGCAGCAATAACTAGCTGTAACCAGCAACGATATACTGTGCTACAATGACATCCTATCGTTCCCAAAGCTAACAAACTCAACAGTGGATTAGAATGATATAAGGCCATGCAGCATGTATTATTTGTAAACAATTTGAATTGGAGAGAGAAAAAGCTTTTTCAAGCAAATAGATTGATGGCAGTTTCATCAAATCAAATACTCTATGAAGTAATAAATGACCCTTGGCCAGATATCACTTCACATGAAAACTATGAAAACTTTTGATGATTTCAAAATAATAGTTATACATGGTATTCAAACCATATATTTGTTTGTGGCTAGTGTGAGAAAATGCCTTTCAATATTAAACCCTGTGACTGTAGGAAAACAGTGATGGCAAGATGTTTGATAAATGACCAAGTACATTTTAAGACATATTGGTAGCCTGATAGCCAATCAGATTTACAATCCGACAGGAATAATTCAAGGTTATATTTATAAAAAAGAAATCCAATTCCATTGCCAAGTATACATGTAGCATACGACTGGGATCATTGTCCATTATTTGGCCAAACCTGATTTCAGTACGGCTGATGAAATAAATGGGATCTCTTTGATGTTGTAATTGTACAAAAGTCAAAGAACTGGTATCTTAATTGTTCAATCAGCCGGTACAAAGATAGATGGAAACAGAATTATGCTGTTGACAGTCTTGCAATATTGTTCAGTGGATGTAATGGCATACATATTAAAATTTTTACAATGACTGCAGAAACTTGAAAGAAAAATAAGTAGATTGAATGATGTATACAGTAATGCTGCTATGCACGAATGGTTGCACAAAATTGATAATTCTAACCTGTGTGAGTGGGATTATTTGATCTTAACAAATCACTAAAATTGCTCTAAATCTGTCCTTTTGACTTGATTTCAACTGTTATTTTTAACCATGTATAAAGGAACCTGCATTAATGTTGACAACTTAAATAGCTTTTAAATAACACTGTCAGTCGTAGAAACCATATGACACAGTGAATTACACTTATCAAACCTTGGCATTGACAGGGAACAGTTAGTAAAGACGTGTATATATATACAGACCTGTCTTCCATAGAATTAAACTTATTCACATTCTACGACATTTTGAAAGTTTGCCTGTATACTACATGAACTCCTGAATTTCAGAGCAGGTTCAGATTCTATTACATAGTATTCACAACTCAATCAATGCCATATACATTCTGTTTGACAGACAGTCCATTTATAAAATTACCTTGAAATACAGCATACACTATGCATGTATGCCCTCAACACAGAATGCTTGTATTCACCTTTACCCAGTGGGGCATATTACGCTGCATGTCCACACACATTTTTGCATTCCCACTGACTTTCATTTCTCTATAGTTTGGTTGAGGACAGCTTTTCAACTTATCACACTGACAGTGTCACTTCAAGGCTTTGGCTTTTAACTCCAATTTTGTATGTGGTTATAATACGACTCTCAATATAGAAGTGCTCCAGTCTTAAAATCACAATTCTCTGAGTACATATATATCTCTGCCCTTTTAATACAATTTTTGGCAAACCAACCAAATATTTCCAATTCTTTTGATTTTCTTATAAATATTCACTAGTAAAGTGTTCAATACACCTCATGCATGCATGTGACACTAGCCAGACCACTCTGTACAAAGTTTATACGTATTACACAGTCTGAACAACTTCACTGGTTTCTTTCTGAGATACACACAAATAAGCAAAAAATGTTTAAGATGAATTCTGAAAGGCATCATGCCATTTCACATACTGATAAAGTGAGACTGAGCTCATGATCATTCCATGTAATATCTATCCTTTCCTTTGCAACCATACAATATTCGACATGTGCCGGCCATTTAGTGCCTTTCACACTTCCTATATTTGATCTTGAACCTTGAATAGAGGGCTGTTGTGCCCTGAACAGGCCTTATGATCCAAGGTTGACTCTTTCAAACTGACAAGGGCATACATAAAAGATGTTGAAAAAAAATGCTAGTCCAAAAGCATGTTTTTGTTTGGTTTTTTTTTCACTTAGCCACAAGGATATCTGCCTGTTATAATAGAAATCTACCCTTACACATGCTGGTCTATTTTCACTGACCATTCTCATTGTTGTCAATATAAAGCTGCTGTTCTGATTAAAGGGATGGCCATCATGTTACCATGCAATGGATCAGCTAACATTTTAACATGTTATATCACGTCTTTGCCTCACGGTCACTACATCATTTAAGAAAGACTATAATCACACGTCTAAGCTGTGCTTCCAGTGATATTGTGGATGGTATATCCAAACACACTGACAAGTGTAAAATGTATTATTCAGTGTGCAATCACCATTAATGAACACGGTCACTGCAGGTACTCTCAATGTGTCAAGCACAAATACATTTTTTGCATTGCAGGCTGTTAGGAATACCATTCTCTCTCTTGCTTGATTGTTGCACAGTCCAATTCTAACACTTTGCCATCTTCAAAGGTAAAATCAAAAACACCAGAAAGTAAGAAAGATATATAGTGTACATCATTAAAATGTTTGTTTCCATATTCATTGGCTGAGTCATATATTTTTGCATGCTGAAGATTCAAAATATCACCCGCATGTATGTATACATCATATAAGGAGTTACACAGTGTATGACTGTATCTTCTTTGTATGAAGTTTTCCCTGTCCTGAGGCTGGTTTCTGTAAGCAACTGATCTATGGATGTCTCTTATAATAACAACATTAAAAGACGCAAAAAAGTGGCTTTGGTCATGATCACCTCCACAATGTTCTCCTCAGAGCTTGATGACATGAAGACTTCTTCAAAGTTATTGTAGACAAAGATTTTTCCCATAATTCCTTTGCTCACAGTCCAACTTTTGATGCCCATTCTCACCTGACCCATAACTGATACAATGATGTTATTTGATTATATTCATGGTTAAAAGGACAGTGGACAAAAAATTCCTCATGCGTCAAATATAATTGAATTTTGAAATCCTACAATGCCTTATCTGTCCTCAATACATGCATTTGTCAGATATTCATCTGAGTATTGTATTTTTGGTTAAAAGCTCTAAGTATCATCCAGGGTTTATCACCCTTTCACTACTATGGTTTGGCCAAATTATGTGTTCTATGTTAAAGATGGACCTAAATATATAACAAAAAGGGGGGGGGGGGGGGGGGAATGGGTTATTAGTAACCTGCTTGTTTTTTTTTAACGTAAGCAGCATGTGGCAAAAATGGTCAACCCGATTTGTCTCAACTTACAGAATGAGGAGGAACCAGTGTATTAGCTGATATGTACATGTAATCCTATTGGTTTACAGCATCTAGACACTTGTTGCTAAAATCACTGATTGATCAGTACAAAAAATGAGATAATGAATTTGACCAACCACACATAACCTGCCAGACAGTCTTACATCCGTCAAAGGAAGTGAGATTTTAAAAGTGGTACACTTCTTAAAAAAACACTTTGTTTGGCACTACAGGATCAAATAATCTAACATTTTCCCATATTTGAAATTCTGAATGGCCGGCCGCAATTTGTATGTTAATAATTTTCCATTTTCGAGATCTTTTATACTTGAAGACCTTTAAAGTGAACCCTGCAAGTAGTAGATCAGAAAGGAGTAACAAAGATTTGAACATCTCAATATCTGTCCCTGAGGCGCATTCCACCAAAACTAGAAATTAACTTCAAACATGCTCTTTTTATCCAATAAGGCAATATTTTCTTTACATTTCAGCAATGAAGCTAGATAAAACAGCAAAGCAAAGCTTATATAGACAGCGTCATGTCCATATTGTGCAAAAGGCTGGACCAAGTTAAGTGATTATACCATACAATTCATATCAGACTGCATCCAGAAAAACCCCTTTCAACATACTATCAGGACTCAGCTTTCTTCTTAAAATGGCTGTATTTCTTGGACAGGTATCTTTCACATGGAGGTAAACGGAGATTTAAATGGAGATTTTCTTGTAGTTGATTGGTTAAAATGTCCTATATTTAGGACATTGTAAAGCAGAGTAGCTGAACAAACAGCAAGACTTCCTCGACTTCAGACTTAATGCTACTCTAGAGCCATATATTTTTAATGAACTACTAACACAAACACACAACGCAAACATTGGTTATTGTTAAACAGTTATTACATCCACTGAAACTGAGCAAATACACATTTCTTGTTCATTAAAAAAACTCATTTCCATCAAGCTGAGCTAGGCTGACAAAATATCATTTGCATTCTATCAAGATATCTCTTCACTGACCATTTCCTATTAATTTCTTTGATCAGTTTTATATTGTTTCAAAAGTTAACATGGATGCAACATTCTCATTAGCATCTTCTTCTCTTCTGCATTATAATTTATTCATGATTTTTGACAAAAAAGTAATTTCCAAATAATTTACCTCTTCAGGCAGTTTACGCAGACCTATTAAACATCTGGCAATGTTTCCAAGGTAAACCCACATATTGTCACGATCTGCACTATGTTGCCATGACAACATGAACCAGAAGTACAAGAGTTTAAAAAATGCACATATATGTATTAACTACAAGTTGGCAATGTCACTGACTTGAGGAAACACCTAGGTGACTGCTGGTACTTTGATTTTGGCTTTGTACACATACTTCTGGTGGTTGCAGGGATGTGGAATGGTGTGGTTCCTGGTTGGACACTGCATCTTGACTTTGGTTCCTCTCATTTTGCAGATGAACTAGAGGGGACCACACAGTGGAACAACGGTTAAACTAATCTGACTCTTCTCATTCAGAGCTCAAAGACATCCAAATCCTTGGTGTTATCTTGAATCAGTGAATAAAGAAACGCAATGGCCAAGGAAAATTGAAGATACAGCCATTCTGGCTGGTTTGACTCCCCCCTCCCCCTCCCCTTTGCTAAGAGATCATTACAAACACAGCCAAGCCTGAACACGCATAGAATTCTATTGATGAATGTACATTGATGGTGAAAGTTTGTACTTCATTTACGATGGACGAATCCGTGAAATAATATGAAAATAGTGCATATATGGACGGCTTGAAAGCTCTGGAACAATAAACAGTATTACATACATGACTATTTCTATGAATACTGCTGGTTGTGAAATCAATCAGCTGATCTTATCACTGATGCCATAGCTTTGAAATATGGAAATGTTGGATCTGACTAAAAATAATGATTGGAAGTCTGCAAACATGTGGTATATTTCCAAATATCTTATAGAACATACACTGATTTGAAAAAGAAAGATTATCAACATTACCAATTCCTGGTTTTCAGTGCTGTCCATGCAGTATTTAGAAATACCTAATCAAAATCAACCATCAGCTCATATAATGTAAGATTTGCCATTTATCAAAGAAACTGTTGACTCATTTATCAGTTTTTCAGGAAGATGCAAGAGAAATTCTGTCATGCTTTTATTGGTACTGTCTGAAAGCAAGGTTCAAAGTATATCTGACCACACTCTAGGTATTGTTACAATATTCTGGCAAATACAACTGACAACCATACAAGCAACTATTCAAAAAATACAAAGTCAATAACATAATGTCTGAAAACAGTGATGCAGTCCATAATTAAACTACAAAATGTACTTAAAGGCCAAACCTGGAATTCGAATCGACCACGGTACAAACAAAGCCATGTGCGCAAACGTGCATAAACGTACGTGTATTTCCATACGCGTTAGTACACATGTGGGCTTGTTTGTACCGGCATCACGTGATTATTTGGGCGTACAGAGTCTGTAGAACGCATCGCGTCCTTTTTATTCCGGAGTAGAACCATTGACCATTGACACTTCAATTCTAGCCTGGATATTGTCAAAGTGGCTTTTCATAATTCAAATGAGGTTCTCTGTAAAAACACAGGTTCAAATCTTAATTTTTGCTCTTGGTGTGATACAAGTTACTGAGCTGGGACATTTCTGCATCAGTTTTTCACTTCCCATGGTGAAAACCACAGAGGCAACTCACTGAGATTGCTATACTGGGAAACAAATATTTTAAAGGCATATTTAAATGAAAATAACACAACACAACACAAATATGAGTTGACACTGTTTGCATATTTCAACAATAAACACAACCATCTGAGAACCACATCACAGTTAACCTCTTGGCACATCGATACACGTTAGGAAATTCATGAACACACAATAATCAGCCCATGACTTCACCTGGTGCAGATATTATGGAACATTTATTAGCATATAAAAAGAAAACATAGTAATCATATAGAACAGCATAGCCTTACTCAATAGTGAAACCTACATTATAAAATAACACTTTTGAACAATATGCAAATTTTTCAAAAATGTAAATATATGTGATCATATACGTATTGGATGTGAATGTAAACAACACAGTTCTTGATAAGCTGTTCTCTATAACCATGATTCTACATTTAATATTTTCCATGCATGTCACACGTTGAAACCACTCTGAGCAGTACAGTTCAGCTATCAACTCTTACTTTTATTCACATTCCTCTGATGTTCTAAGCTCCTTTACATCACCAAACTTGAAGCTGAAGTGCACTACGCCAACTACCAGGGTATGTGTTTTACAACTCACATTTTACAGACATCTATGCACTGATAATTTTGAAATGACTGGCTGAACAGCTTTATACATGCTACACATAATCTCCTGGGTAATGTGAAGTTTAAGGTAGTCGGGGAAGAGAAATGTGATAACAAAACCAACTGTGATAAGAAAATGTCTTTGTGATAAAGAGGATGCGCTTCTTCCAATTAAAGAGCAAGTATAATGTGTGTGTTTCTTGGTTATCTTGGTTGTTCTGAATATTAACGGTGTTTCCAGTTGTACAGGGTCTGTCAAACATATTGCAATGCCCAGAGCTCAACCTTTTCAACAGCCCATGTATAGATGATGTAATGTTTAGTTTTTCAGTGGTTATTGTGAAACAAGGAAGTTACATAAAGACTGGTTACTGGCACAACTTTGCACATGCTGTACATCTGTACACGATGCAGTGCAATAAAATCCTTGTACCTGCATGCTTTGATATGACTTCATTGTTTTCTGTGGCAAATTGGACTTCTGAACAGGAAAATGGGAGTCCAAGGGTTACACTGCTGCATGGGCATTGCATTGCGTAGAGGGAAAAAAAAAATATTTTGGTAGCATGTTGCAGGTCTTTTTAAAATGTCTGTCACAGCTACATTTTTTGTTCAGTGGTGTGTCTTTGGTCAACTAACAATACCAGAATGGTTGGTAACATTCACTGTGATGGATGACTAGATGGATACAAAGTATAGACAGTAATATTTGTGTGTTTTACAAATCAGCAAGATCATAAGTCTCCATAAATACCATGTGACATGAATGGAACACACACGTTAGAATAATGCAGGAGCTGAGATATTTTTGCCTATCTCTAAATGACTTGCACTGATACCATCTACTTGACATGAAAGTAGAATCTTTGAAACCAATTTATATTTTCATCTTTTTTCTGTTTTCAGAGCAAACAGAAAAGAGAGTGATCTCTCAACAGCATGGTCTAAAATGGAAAATATATCTCTAAACTGTTACAGATTTTAATGATTTTGCACGGATAGCAAAATCATAGTGATAGCTTATTTCTATGACAACCTAGAGATGTAGTTTTGTGGAAAATTATGACAGTAGTTACGAAAGGGCTCCTGGGTACGTACTTTCTTTTAAAAACATTAATTATGTACCAAGCAGTAAATTTTTCTTTCGCAATGCACAGTGACCAACTAAATTTAGCTTCGTGATTTTCCAGATTGAGATCTGAGACTTAATTTAGATACTCATTTTTGTCCTTTAATGAGGTACAATATTGCAACCACAATAATGAGAACTCAAAATACAGACAATGGTGCGACAAAGGTCTTTCTTGGGAAACAAACACATTCGGGACTTGATTTTCTGTGAAATGTATAGGTAACAAAGAAACATCACAACTGATGTCGAAAGATGGAAATAGCAGCCGCTTATTCTCAGCAATTCATAATCAGAACACATCATCATCATTGAGCCAATTTGAAGTAGTTGCCAGGCAACAAGGGTTGCTGAAGACAACCACTCAGGGACATCCTAATTGTTATCTTTGCATACAGCTTTTTGATTTTGAAATAAGTGAGCCACTTTCCATTGTTGGTGAGATTGGAAACTTGACTCATGACATTTATTCATGACAAAGATGCCTAATAAATGACAGAGATGCTTTTTACTAAGGAGAGATCTTTTCCCCAGATGAAGAGTGGCATGTTGTTTGTGACTGTCTCTTGTCAGAAAATCATGTCTGATTTGCACTCTTGGGATGCAAAGCTACGGTCTATTAAATTTGTATAGCTCTTTGCTACAAACTTTTTTAAGTATAATGATCATTTTGTAAAGTGGAGCTACAATTTTATGCTAAACAGTTTTGAGGCAAACGGCCCTTCCTGCAAAGGAAAAGAAACTTTCACCACAGAATGCAAAGTTTATAGTCAAAGTTGACCAGCTTGGGTACGGCCTGACTTCCCTTGGGGTTTCACAATTGTCACATCAATGGACAGTTATTATAAACTGATAAACAAAAGAGAACAAAGCTGTCTTATTACTACTGAAGTAGTGATCAAAAGTGCTGTTGGCTAAATATGTTACCACATCATATAGTCTACATCCTGTTCTCTTAAAACTAGAATTTTGATGAATTACATGACATGCATAATGTTAGAGTATTAAGACCAGGGCATTATAAACATCATTGATGTAACACAGTATATTGACAAACACAAATATTCCATTCATCAGCTTTCTTTTCCCCCCTTGTTCTCAAATTTTTTTTCAATCAAGACTGATATTTTTAATGATTTTGATTTTCATCGCCAAGAAATTGAAGTAAACCAATTGAACGCCAACAGAGATGCTATTGTTGCATTGGTAAATGTACAGAATGGAATTTCTCTTGAAACAGAATTCTAAAGTTATGGAAGGTAGTCTATGGTTGAAAAAATCTTTTCTTTATAGAAAAGTAAAACAAAACATGGATATATTATATAATATATATTGTCCGCCTGATTGTTTGGATGATGTGGCACTCTAGAAACTCTCTACACAGATATGACTTGACAGGATTCAAAAGGGTCTCTTTCTCATCATGTGGTTACTGCATAGTGAAGAGAAACAACAACAGATTGAGCTTGTCTTTATCTTTTCATGTGAGCCATGGTGCCTTGAAATGACATTGTGAATAATCATTCTTTGCTGTGAGTTATGTAGTGATATCTGTACCAACAGATAATTGTACATTTCTGTCAAGATGTATCAATGCAAATTTTCACAAATTATCTTCAGATCGGAAACTGCTGCAATCAGAACGTGCATGCTAATTTTGACAATTTACCCATGTTACACAACACTTGAAAAAAAATGCAGTTTAAAAGAAATGATGCTATCAAAATAAAAAATGACTGCTATTTTAACAAGTTTTTCTTTTGTCATGCAGCCAGGATGTGAATTGAAACTGCAATGAGGATACCTTGATTGCAGTCATTCAGTTCAAGTGATAGGAAAACCACTTGATGTTTTATCTGTCAACACCATATGTTTAGTATGAATACTGATTTCAGTATCAGTCCTCTGCAATAATTGACGGATAAGATTTCAATGCCATTTTCCATCCAAAATTCACAGAATTATAGCATTACTTCCTGATAACACAAGCCCTATTCACCTTCTCTCAATTGCTTATTATAGACATTTGTATTGCTCTACATACAAATGTATTCTTTTCAAAAAACTGTTGACGCCATTCGCATCCTGATATTGCCTCCTTGTTAAGTCTGTTGATTTTAATTCTATTGACGGCTGTAAACATTGCTTGAAAAGCCCTACTGACTTTATGTCAAGAGACTGTTCAACAAATTCTTTATAATTTCTCAAATGTTTTCTTGTGGCAAGTTGTCAGCATTGTAATACATTCCTGACACACTAGTCACAATGTATTTGGAAATATAGAAATATCGTAGTTGTCCAGGGATCTTTGAGTTGGTAAAGCATTTTCCATTTTTCATGAACTCATTAATATTCAAATCGATGAAATTCAATTGGACATATGTAACTTTCAAGATGCTGACATCTGTCATATTTTATGATTTTTGTTTTCAGTTTTGTACGTGATTCATATGGCAGTACAGCAGAACAGTGGGTACACTATCAGAATCATTAGACATACCATTTTTGCTTTATTCACATATGTGTACCACATATTAGGTTTTTTCCATCCATTCCTTGTTTTATTGATATAACCGATTTGTAAAACTATGTGGGTCAAATATTGATTTGTACAATGTAATATGCATATGCGTAATTCAGCATGGTGAAAAACTAATATTGGACAAAATCATTCTCACTTCAGAGAGGTCATGTCTTTCTAGAGTCCTAGGAATGCCAACTTGCCTTCTGTAGGCTATGATGGAAAAAGAAGACGGGAAATTCAAAATGTTTAAGAAGAACAAACAATGTGTTCTCTTCATTTACCTTTCTTACTTTAGGATTCAGTTACTGCTCCTGGACATGGCTGGGTTACATCAATTATTCATGTAAAAAGGAACAAACCATATTTTTCTTTTTAATTCTTATCTTCAAATTTAGGCAGGTATTTGAAATTCTTCAAATCAACGACTGACTAATTTCAGGAACGGAAAAACAATTTTGAAATCTTGTGTGGTGGTGTATTTTTGCAGGACACAGTATCACGTACCAGAAGGATGTATCTCATAAAATCTGACTGGCTATGCTCAAATTACAAATACCACTGATTTTCATACAAAACTTGTATCATGTGTCGGTGTGTGACAACTACTAAGTTTCAGGACAGCTAACAATGAAGGGGAAATAGTCAACTGAATGGCTATCTTGATCTCTCAAAGGCTTCAGCAAGTTACAGTTATGATAAGTAAGCAGAGGTAAAACATTTTGACAGATTTTACAGCAAGCAGCTATTTCCATCTTTCAAGTGTTGAGTTGTTGGTTTTTACTGTTTCTAAAAAAGTCAATATAGACTGCATAAATAATAACCTACTATGGCAACAGTAAAAATAAAATGCAGCTACAGAACTTGTTTTGAACAAGTTTGTAAGTGGTTGAACGGCAAAAATCATAAAGCAATGGTAAATACTTTCATTTTCTCAATATAAAACAGTAATCTGAGTAAACACAGCAATGCAGTATTTGGTTTAGGTCTATCAAGATAGGTAGCATTTCTGATCCCTACTTAGAATTAAGCCTGAAGGATGATATGACAAAAGTGTAGACACTCATGCACACAGTGCAAGAAAAATCACAATTAACCTATACCATTTGAATCACATATTAACAATAAACTTTGTGATTTGCACATCAGAGACTATAAACTGTAAATTACATGTACTTTTAATTCTCTGTTTTTCTGTATGACAAAAAAAAAGTCACTATATGTTGAAAGTATATACCAGTGAAAGCTCTGTATCACAGTGAAGGATTTCTTGATATATATGGCTTGAAGTTTTCCGCACACACTCACACGTACACAGCACTGCCTTGGTTTGCTTATCGTGCCTCTTGGTTTGGAATACAGTCTGACCTGTGTTGCCACACAGCATGACTCAAAGCATTCACCTGAAATAGATGTCAGAGAACACATGTCAATGGAATGGGATTAGTGCAGGTTTAGAGATTTAAGTTTCAGGGTTTTTGAAGCTAGTTTTATGACCATTTTATCAGTGTGAGGTCACACATCTAATTGACAACACCTTTCCCAGAGCATTCCATGACTGCTAATGTACTTCAGTACTTAGCAGAGTCCACACACAAAAGAATGGTATGTTTTATTGATGTCCACGTCGGCAGGTCTCCCTTTTGTTGTATGTTGGGGTCACTGACCTTAAATTTTTGCACGTACCAACAGGAAAGGATGTAGGAAATTTTTTTTTCACCTGCCAGTATTCAAATTTTAAATCTTTTTCATTTAAATCTTTTTCATGGGGTCAATTTCGTTTCATCCCATGCATCTGTACTTTCAGGTACCATGGCAACATGGCAAAATCAGGTCAGTCATCTTGAAATTCCTTACCCTACACTGGTGGCTAAACATCTATTGATTTTATTGATTTTGGCCCTCATGTTTATCATACACACTGGACATGGACAGTGACCAAAGTCCAAAATGCAATAGCAACACGGAGATAATCAGTGTACTTTATCTAAATTTCATCATGCAAATTAATATTTTTAACTGAAATTTGAGAGTGAATCTGAAAATCAGATTTGATGAAAGTTCTGCTTCGATTAATTTAAACTGTTGTTTGAACAAGCAATACTGGGAGAAAAGAGTAATTTATAAAGGAATCTGATAAGATTTGAAGGCTCCATTCTCCAAATTTTTAAAAAGGTGATTTTAACATATTTCATGTCAAAACTCAAGGATATTAAATCAATGACATTGATGAAACACCATTGTCGACATTTTTAGGTGACAGACATGTCAATTTTCATTTGAAAATTTCATGTTTATTTTTGACAGCCATCTTTGAAATGTTTTCAAATCATTGATAATTTAACTTCTAGTATGATCCATATGATTCAACAAAATCATTTCCTATGATGGTATTAATCATGACAGTTATCAAACTTTTGTTTACCGGACGCTCAAGTTTTGTTTACATCGTTTTTCTGTATCTGTTTACATCACAGGAAGTCGGTCGCACCCCAGAATGCGCATTGAAGTTTGATTTCACAGTCATCTGTTAAAAACTGTGACAATTCTAATATCAGAATGTTTGAGAGAATTTGCAATGGAATGATCTATATCTCTTACTTTGATAGGAAAACCTTGCCTCTCCTGATTTATTTTCACATGTGAGGACATAATAGACATGCACATGAACAGTAAAATATGCTTCTTTGAATTCTGTCACTGCTGAAAAAATATGGACACATCTTGATGGAGATATTTGCTTCAAATATCATTTAGACATAAGTTAAATAAAGTAGAATGATATTAAAGTTATCCTTATGTGGCATTCCAGTGCACTATTTTACAGTGATAAGGGTGTACACTACAGAGAAATCAGAGTTTTAAGTGTATTATCTTTGGAATCAGCCAAATGATTATATTGGGTAAGAGATATTTAACGCTGATTCACAGAGGACTTGAGGGGGAAATTCCCAGAAGACCATATCAGTGGTGAGGTCATGTAGAGATACCACTTTACAACGTCATATGCAACTCCATTTAGGATGTTGCCAGATCCTGACACTAGATGGCGCTCTTTCAGATCAGAGGAAGCACCTGTCATTGCAGAAAATTAATAACTAGTCCTCAAGTGAGCATTTATCATTGTCATTTGCCATTGGTGATAGCAGAGTTTAATGAAAAGCCAGAACAGTAAAAATTAATTTGTTTTGTGTCACAAACAGAAACAGGTTGAATAACTATTTTGAAAGTTGAACATCTAAATGCATTGCTCTATTAGAAAATTGATCAATGATATTACCTGAACCCTTGAAAAAAGCGAATGACTCACAAAATGCATAACATTAATTTAGTTTTCTTACATCTGGAATTTTCAACTTAAATATTACATGGACAAAGTGAAAATGACTGACATTCCAAAAATCTAACTTTCATCTCGACAAACCTGACGTATTGGTATTTTCAGGTAGAAATATCAGTGCTCTCATAAGATTGATTTCTTGGTTGCTTTTTTATTTGAATAATTAGGACAAATATCCTCTGGAAAGCAATATTTTTGTTAATACAACAGCAAGACTATTTGCAAAGTTCCAATTAGTTAATGGAGAATATTTCAGGCCACAACAACGCTTCAAATATTAATGCCCATGACATGCGATGTATTATTTATATGGTTGTTTTATCCCTTCTTTTGTTGATCTACTTGTGAATGTCTGGTGTGTTTTTGCTAACAGAACAAACTGCTGCTTGATGCAAAGAAAACCTTGTTTTGGGTCAATAGGCCTGACAAAAATGTATTTCTGTTTCTAAATGTATTATAAACATGCATTTACAAGTTTCATCCAATAATAATTATTTTACTTTGAAATAGCACCACTTTTAGTGCTATATGGAACACAAACCAAGATCATAACATTCATATCCTTTGCACACAAACAAATCATAACTACACAGGAAATGTTGGTTTCCAGAGTTTTTCCTGTATTACTAGTATATCTTTAAAAGAATAGATACTGATGAGAAATTTGCTTTATTTTCAATATTCAGCAAAGACGGGAGTGTTTTCAATTATTCTGATGTTTGTTTAACTTTTTCACTACAAAAGTTTGGCTAAAAAATTGGGAGAATTTTAGATGCTGAAATCACTACAGAAACACCAACTAGTTTTGTATCCCGATCACATTTGATAAATTCTTAATATGGTAAGTACAAAACGGGACAATGAAAGCATTATTTGAAAGAGAACAGTTACTAAATCATGACCTTTGGCTGAAATACAAATTTTTCCTTCAGCAGAAATTTAATTTGTCTGAATCAATACAACTGTTAAATAAATATTTCCACAAAAGTAGCAATTACACCAAAAAAGTATTAAATTACATTTCTATTGCACTATGCAGGTTCCATTTTGCCTCCGTTTATTGAAAAACCTGTGCGCAAATAAAAAATTAAACACTGCCCCTCGTAATAAGAAAACTGTGTAGATTATTCAAGCTCCTTTCCTATTTTAGCTGAACATATCCATTAGTCCAACACAAACATTGCTTGGTTGTGGGGATCTGAAAAACAAACACTATTTGCATATAACAGCGTAACATTAATGGCACAAATAACAAGATATCCTAAAACAACATGAATGCCAGTGTTTGCTTTTAGGATCAGGCTAATAATCAGATATCATTACGCAGTGCTTTCAGCCAGGGTACTGACTGGAAGATGTCACTTCATCAGAGTATTACAAAATACCAATGGGAACTACCGGATAAAAATTTATTCCATTGCTACTCTTTGTGATAAATTGTTTGTCAAAAGAGCATAATGTTTAGCTTGAAAACATACAGGAAAACTTGCTGTGACATTTATGCATGTTGCATATTTAGCGTGCATGAGTAAGAAGTTGAAGTGTGAATTATCAATAGGAAACCGATACATGTATGAAATCAATTGAAATAAATGCAAAACATGAAGGCGGCAGTGGTCAGGTTGAATTTTGTTGTTAAAAAGTGTAATTACAGTTCAAAAATATGAATGCAGAGCATTATCAAATCAATGAAAGAAAACAAATATGGAACATTGATAGCTACAATCACAAGGAAAGTTTGGCAGCAAGATAAAGGGAGGGGATCATTCCGTCGGCTGCTGCAGGACTTCCTTGTTGACAGACATTGCCTCTTCCTAGAAATTGGCGATGGATATTGAGAAAGTATGAAATAAACTCAGCATTTGATGCATGTTTTACTGTTCACCAGTTTTGTGGCTTTCCAATCACTGCAAGACTTTGCCTACAAAACTTTGGTAGTGTTCCTTACTTTATAGAAGCTGCTTAGGCTGTGTTCACCGACCAGTTTTGCTACAGCCGCCATTTTAAAATTTTGGATATGATATGTTGTGCACAGCAACAGACCTGTTGTATGGGTTATATGTGCACAACCCCAGATGCAACGACCTCACCTCCTTTTAAAAGTATTGCCGTCTTTAATTTGTGTAAATGCGGCTTAAAACAAACTGCCATAGCAGCAGTTAAAGTGCTGCATATCTCTAATTGCATCAAATTCCACAGAACAGTAGACTTGGTTTAAGTCTGTGATTTGTGAATATTTGAGTGGGGTGAACGTGATGATTTGTGTTCTCTTTTCATGTGAAACGTGTGAGTGGTGTGAACGCTATGAGTGGGATGAATGCTATACAGGGGAGTTTCTCCCGGAAGCACATGAATCCGGCAGAAACTAACTCCCTACTGCGCAGACTCAAAGGTAACGCGTTCAATTAATCGCAAAGAAACCTGGTTTGGGCTGCCAGATTCCAAATAGGTTTGCATGAAATAGGAGAGACACAAGAGAAACTATTACAAAAGATTTTTTAGAAATTCACCGACTTGAACCAAGTCTAACAGAACAGGTGTGTACACAGGGAAGGCACTCTGGATATAGGTCACATGGACAATTATTAAAAGGTCCAGGATGACATACGTAATATTATTTTCTATGTATTCTATTGCAGCGTAGGCTTGTAACAGGGATATCCGTGGCCAGCCATACATGTACTCATGCAAAATGAACATACACAGATACCCCGTATAGAATCAACCTTGGCGGCCACACTCTGGTCCTTTATTTACACATTTGAAAAAGTAGTCACTGGTCCAGTAAAGTGGCCATGCAGAATCACAAATCCACCATCTTCAAGTTAAAAATCTACGGCTTGTTCAATTTGTATGATCACAGCTACGACCTACGGGTGATTAGCGTTATAACTATATGAAGAACACCAACCCAATGCCTCCACGAGTACAACATATTTTTCAACCACCATGAATTTTCTTTTTGAAATGTATTAAAACAAAAAATTACAATTAGTACTCAAGGTATCATCTCCAGTTTGCACACAAAGCATTAATATATTCAAAACACAAAACTCACTGTCATCACATGTTAGCACGATTACGAATGGTAATTTTGTCTGTAGCCTCAATATCAATGACCTCATTGAAATCATGATCATACTCCTGCAAATTGAATATACCTAAGTAATTCCCAGATTTCAAATCATTTGATTTTCTCGTTCTACCTGACCTCATAGCATATAGAGAATACATGATCTTGAATGTAAGGTTTAGAAACTGGTAGGCTGTATTTGACAGATGTGGTTTCATGTCCGTCTGGCAGTAGGTCTCAGGTGTCCTACAGTTATTTGATGGACTACTTGCAAAGGTGTGACTTTTTGGGAATTAAAGGTATACAGTCACCTGTAATCTAAATATGCCCATATATGGTCAAAGGGGCATTCCTTGGTATTCAAAATGCCCATGCGAGGGCGCTGTTTTTAAAAAGCAGCCACCTGCTTAAAATCTGTGATTGGTTAGATTTTCTGTTTCCATGGTAACGGCGGCAAAATTGGAACAGGTGACAGTATACCTTTAACTAATAACTCTGATATGATTGATGAGCCACTTGTGTGAAAAGAAGGTATACAGTGTATATTCCATGGCAACTAATCAACCTTTAACATACATGTAAACATAGGGCCAAAGTCCCTGAAGCTACTATAGACATGGATACAAAATTAAGTATTTCCTGACTGTATGAAATTATCTAACTAAGGTCATCCTAGGGACATGTAAACCAAACATTAAAGCTGTCTGACCGGCGGTTTTGAAAAAGCAAGCGACTCAACAGTTGACAGAGCTCTGCTGTGTTAACCTTTTGTGACACATGTATTGATGAAGAAGGTGGATATCTTTGATAGCTCATTTCAGGATGGCCTGACCAAAAATGGAAAAAAATTCCGTAAAAATACAGATTTGCATATTTCATCAGACTATATTAGTCTATAATAGCAAATAAACCAGAGTTAATTACATTCTAATTAAAGTAAACAAGACTTGCTTCAATCAAGATTAAAGCCCCTGTAGCTGTAACTCTTGAAATTTGTCGACCTGAAAAAAGGCTTTCTTTTTTCTCTGGTTTTCTTTAAATTCTACTAATTTAAAGGATATAGTCTTTTACCACTGAAAAATTGGACAAGCAAATTTAAATTTTAACCGTTATTTTGATTTCCCGCCATTTTTAAAAATTGATAATATTACAAAGAAAACATAGCATATGGTGTCCCAGTGGAAAACATTCGGCACTATGCATTATATTTTGGACTACTCTGTTGTTTCTGTGAAGATTCCAATGCATATATGCATTGCGTACGTGTTTTTGCTTTTTTGCATGAGGGCGCCATTTTCTGTTTGGGCAAACATTTATTATTTATCTTGCTCAAAATTGCACATGTAGTCCCAGTGGACAGTTTATTCTACCTGTATAAACACCCCTCAATGAGTACATTCCCACGCACTTGTTTTAGTTTGGAAGTAAAATCACAAAAATAATACGAAAAAGATACAGCTATCGGGCCTTTAAGTCATAAAAAAACAGCATATCTGTCAGGTTATAAAGAATCTTGAGCTGGTTACCTTTATCAGTATTTTCATCCTATTAACCAAGCACATTTTAACTTTCAAATTAACATTGTAAGTAAGTTCTGTTGAATAAGTTGAGACTGTACGTACTCAGAGAAAGCACACTGAAGAGACAAATGTTTGAAACTTAAGAAGTTCAAGGTCATCAAAAGCATTATAAGGAATCATGTTACACTTTCATTGCACTGTTTACACAGATTGCATAATTGCTATAAATAGCACATGAGGAATCTTACAGCCAAGCTTTACCATAAAAACCCTATCACTTTGACCACTCTTTTAATTGACCACTCTATTGTTTTCCTCAAAAAGTAATCTTATTTTATCCTTACCAAGTCAACCATAAATGGAAATTAGAACTTTCTCTATCTCTATTTATTTGACCACCCTATCATGACAAACTATTATGAGCAATTTCTTTCAGATAACATAAATGGTTGTTCAGAATATCAAAGTTGGGATTCAGGAAGTTGCCTTTACATGTTTTAATCCTCCAAGATGGTAAGCATTTCACTATGAACTGTCAAAAAAAGTTGAACTTTCTGATAATTCCACACTAAAATTATTTTGGCTTTGATGATTTCCTAATTAATTCAATTATTTAAAATCTTATTAATTATTTTTTCTGGGTGAATTGATAGGGTTTATACAGTACAAGAATTATATACAATGTAAGTCAAATTTTGACCAAAAATGACAAAAAAATTCCTTAAAAATACACATTTGCATATTTCATCACAATTTGAACAAATCTAAGTTGGGTTATCCCTAGGGACCTGTATACCAAATAACAAAGCTGTCTGACCAGCGGTTATGAAGAAGAAGATTTTTTACCAAAAACACCTTTTTTGGCATTAATTTGCCTATTTTCAACAATATCAAAAAATTAAAAAAAATAGTTTCTCAAAATCATATTTTTCATCTACACAACAAATATCAAATCAGTAAGTACTGCGGTTCTCAAGATATTTGAGTGGACGGACGCCTCACAAACGGACATACATACATACATACATACATACATACATACATACAGACTGACGACGGACGCCGGACGGATACCCATCCCAATAGCTTCTATAGACTACCGGTATAGTCTATAGTAGCTAAAAACCAAATGTATTTATTATTCTATTTCACGTGAGAATGAAATGCAATGGTGTCAAATTCAGTAAGAAGAAGAATGATTCACATTACAAAGAATCAAATTCAATGCATGCATTCAGTCATGGTATTACTGTTGTACATGACAAGTTTGGAAATTACAGCAATGTACATGTACCTGGTAATTTTTACTCTCCAGATCGGCAACACACTCTCTTTCGGCACTGTAGATTCTGGCATCCACTGGCTGACTCCTGGAATGGACCCTCTGTGATGTTGTCACAGTAAAAGAACTGCTCGTGCTCTAAGTTGGGGCAAGCTTCGGCCAGCTCCTGCAAACCAGCTCCCGTCACGTTTAAACACCCAGACAAATCCAGGTGCCGTAAATTTGGCAAGCCACCGTTGCTGGCTAATGCTCTGAAACAGACCAACATTCGGTTGAAAACTAAACTGATTTCAACTGATTGAGAAACATTTTGTCCACCACAAATTTGCTTGAGACATCCATGTCATTGGATCTTCTCATCTCCATGGAACCAATGATTAAGAAGTTTTGACATATATGACACAAGAACCCATAGCATAAGACACCTCGCCATGAAAACCATTTAGATCAGAACAAGGTGATAGATGACACAAGACAACACCACAACAAAGTATTTACAGCAGAAGTACTGCACATCAACGAAAGAAAGTTACAAGTATAAGAGAAAATAGCACCAATGATGTTGTGCAGGGCATTCATAGCCTGGGTATTTAGAACGGGTATAAAAATCAACACATGTTCCATGGTGCATGAAAACCTCTGAATGGTTGGAAAGCAGTGTATATGAATACAATTAATTAATCAGTGTTACATAAGATAGAGACATGATTTTCAGAGTCAACTTTGATATTTGTACCATATGGATAACAAAAAGCACAGCCTTGTGGGAGAATAAAACATTTTATGTAACCTCACATATACTGTATACATACTCCTTCAACCCTGTAACAGTCACCATAATATCAACCTAAATAAACTGAATCTAATGTAGCTGAGTAGTGATGTTTTCTGAACTAAAAGCCTACCAACACCAAGGAAGATTTCATGTCATGGCAGTCAGAAGGAAGCTGTAAATTTTGATATACAATGATCCTGACTTGTGTTCAGTTTGACATTGTCCTTCCTCTGGGAGTTCATCAAATGGGAGCTGACACTGAATCAAACAATGTCAATGACAGGAGGCAGAATCAAACCACAAGTACTTACCTGACTTGTGAACTTTGAACTTTGACCTACCTCAACCCTTCATCAGTGATCTGATAACAGCTTGAGAGTCCCAGGAACTCCATTGGTCTTGAAGCTGTGCCTGCAGAGCCGCCACGTTCCTCACAACAACCACTGCCACAGCAGGTTTCAGTCCTAACATTGTTGTTATCAGTGAATGTCCTGCAACAGCCACTGCTGCTGTTTTTATCGCAGTCTGTTACAGCAACATGGGGTGCAGTAGTCCTATTCTTGTTGTCCCCAAAGTTGCTGTTTGATGTACTGTCACTATCAGGGCACCTATCAGCAGTAGCTGTCCTTAAACATGCAATGCATGCGCCCTCAGTGTCTGAATCAATCAAATGATTTTCATTATTATGACCATCAGCCCAGCCATCATCACATTCCTCCATTGCACCATTTGTATTCTCACATTGGTAATACTCATCTGATGAGATCTTCCATTTTGTAAATTTTCTCAACACCTCGTCGCAGTTTTCAATGGCAACTTCATCAACGTCCAACGTCCTTGTTGCCATAGAAACCTCAGAGTGTCCGTCAACATTTTCAGTATTATTATTGCCTTGGTTACAAGCATCCAGGCAACACATTTCAGCCTTTGGAGGATTCATTCCAAGAGCTGTTGTAAGTCTTATCAGAGTGGTGTCAGTGATTTTCAGGCATCCAGACAGATCCAAGTGCTTCAGCCGACTGCCAGCACCGTTTCTGCCCAGCCTAATGAGAAAACAACATCAAAAACATTCAGTGTTCTTAACATTTTTCAATGCCAATGAGGCAAATTTCAGATGCTGTGCACAAAATTACGAGCATGACGTTTGAGGTCGTACACGATAAGCAAAAATATTCCTTTGAATTTTGCATATATACTATTATTATACATCTACCATCGAGGAAAATAGAATTTTGCGTGCGCTAAAAAAGCCGTACGGAACGCCCTTCCGGTAACACGTACGGTTTCATGGCGCCCAATCCACTGCGGCTGTATCTGCGCGTTCACTGATAAACGGTTTCAAGGGGCCCATTGGACGAGTGCCAGAACATGTCTCGCAGGCGCTCTGTACCGTACGTATGTGCGTAGTGCACACACTCCAAAACTTGCAGAAGTGCGTCTGAGATAGCGTTCCACACTGGCGCGATAAAATTGGAAGAAAAATTGTTGACATTGCACGAAAACGGTCACTAATCTGACAATTTGATGCGCCTGTCAGGAATGTAAGATATATAATAATAAGGTTATCACGAAAATACCGCAAAGGATGCACTCGGACATTGGCTCCTCGCATCGCCCTCCGCTTCGCGTCAGGTGATACGCTGCGCCGATGTCCTCGTGCATCCTTTGCGGTATTTTCGTAATAACCTCATAGTATGTACTTCCATCATGAACCTTTTTACAATCAGCTTTGAGGGTAACATTACACACAATAGCAGTTGGGGCCTGTACAAAGGATAACCATTCATTTCAAATGCGTGTACACACATCTTTGAACGGAACAACACTATTCCCACAGTTCAATATTCATAGAATGCATATAAATGAAGTTTTGTCCTTCAAATACCTAACTTTTTGTTACATTATAAACATGTACATTAAGAGACTTACTAGAAAAAAGCTGTTGTTTATCCCTCTGAACACTCGGACAAAGAACCCAGAAGTAATCGAGAAACGACATAACTTGCTTCAATGGGAGCAAACTTTTTATCAACATTATCCCCATATTGCTACACACGTTGGAAATCCTGAATAGCATTACAATGGAGACAGCATCATTACTATCAGAAACAAATACTATAATTACAAAGCGAATATCTTTAATACATGTGATAATTCTTACCCTTTGAAAGCCACATCAGAAATATTGGTTTGTCTCAGATCTAAATGCTGCAGATTTGGACAACTGACGATCATCTTGTACACCTGTTGACGATGAAAATGCAGATCATACGCTGTAGCAAGAATTTATACTCTCTAAATATTTTCCCCATGTATTCAATCGGATGAGGTACATGAAATGCAACTTTACTATTCTCTTGAACTACATTTGTTGTGTGTGCTTTTAAGTGAATTTGAGGCACAGTACTGGCGATATCCCATGATTCATTCTGATTTGTACTGTTGGAGATTCCTCAGTGAAGCCTGGCATGTTTCTATGTGAAGACAAATTCATAGACAAGTTTTCAAAATTCTGAAAACCTTTTCAGTGCACAGTTCTCGATGCCCAATTTAAAATAATTTGGAAAATTATGCTTGACTGAACGAGGGGATAGCATTTTTGTAAAATTTTCCACTGATCGTGTCCTCAGCAATACAGAATAAAGTGATGGAAAAAAGACTTATTGCACCTGTTTTATTAAGCAAAAGGATATTGATTTTTCCCAAACAGAAATGACAAAAGAAATTTACATGCTACTTTTCCACAGAAAATGACTTCTTCAGTTTGTTATAACTTCTCAAAAGTATGGCATTTGTAGGACCTGCAAAATTTGACCTCTATTTCTATTTAACGTTCTTTTTTGGAATTTGTACTGAATTTGTCTACAGAACATTACTAGATATAATCAAACAATTATTTAGATGCTTAAATATGATATCTCATGTGCAGACCTGAAAAATTATAAGAAAATTAATGTGCACTGGTACAAATCAAACAGAATGGTTGGTAATTTATGTGTCTTACGGTGCAAACTGGAAGGGAAACAGTATGTGAGAGTGTAAAAAGCAAACTTACCAATCCATTGGTGACACCTTTACTCTTGCTGAGCACCAGTGTAAGCACACTGGGTCCAACCATTGGAATCAGATACTTTGTGATATCTATCAACATCTTGGCCTCGTTGCGAATACACGTTGCAGTGTAACTGAGTGTGCTGGAGACACTGTTATCGCTTTGTCCAGATTCGTCAAAGTCTGCATCATCATCAACTACCACATACAGATCGTCTTCACTTTCACTGTTGGCCGGGCTGCTGTCAGACTCTGATAATGGAACGGCAATTTCTTCGGCATTCATGCCAAACTCCCAAATGCCTGCATTGAGCCAAACATGGTAGTAACTATGCAAGTACACGTTGTATGTCACAATGAATAGATTTTTCATATAGAACGCGCCTCATGGACAGATATTTCAAGTTTCAACTCCCAAACTTTTAAAATATTCTTTTGGCCTTCCACTTGTGGGGGCTCATTTCTAAGCTTATGGAATAAATAAATTAAAGTTTGCACCAGCTTAGTTTTGTCAAAATCAAATATTTTATTCCCCCTCCCCTCCCATTCAGTGATGGCTGCCATTTTGGATTTCAAATATTGGTAAATATTGGGTAATTTGTCTTTCCAGTACAAAAATTTCTACGGTGACCCCGGATCTTTATTATTGATTTTGAAAGAGAATGGTTGAAAGTTTGCTTAAGAATGGTTTGAGAAGTCCTTCATTTTCGAGGTATGAACTATTTTAACCAGCAGCAGTCCTTTTAGAATATACAATATTATATTAACTCATGCTGAAATTCAAATCACATCCCAGTCTGACTGAAATCCTACATATTCTGAACACTGTGATTATAATTCTCTTTCATGGTAAACAGAGGGACTGTGATGGTAAGTAAATGCGCAATGACTCCTATTCAATGGTAATGAATCATTCACCAAAAGACTGATAGACTATCACAACAACTCTACACAATGACACTAAATGGACATCAACTCCCATAATGAGTAAGATATAGGCAATTTCATGAATACACATCTCCACATGTACATGTATATGCACATACAACTTCAGGGTGTGAGATTTAAAAAGTGATGGTGAGCTGAAAATCACTCTCCTAAAATTATCTGCGGGAGTGTTACGAGAGTGATAAAACTACTCCCTTGAAATGCATAGGGAGAGTGAAGCAAATAAAAAGAATTATGAAATCGTTGTCTTGTGCATTCTACTTGAGATTATCTATTTTTAGTTTTTTTTCTGATTTTTTGTTTTGGTTATATTTGTTTGTTATAGGAACTTAAGGTAAGTATTATTATAGTAAGAACCAGTATCGACAATACAGTCCTGATCACTGGACAAGTCACAAAATACAGACAACTTACTGTGCTCTGATATAACACTATCGATGTAGCACTCTGTAATTAACATTATTTATAACCACCTCTTAGCTAATTACAATCTACGATGACCATTTTCTGTTGACAAAATAATTTTTTCTTTTTATCTCTTCAGAAGTTTTACATACTTCACAATTTTCTCTTGTTGCACTCCTCTCAGAACGTCTACTTTTGAAGTTCGATATCGCGATGCTCTTTTGTTTGCAAGGCTGGTTTTCGCCCGAGTGCTCATGGGCTGAATGAGATTAACAATGGCGGCGGATACGAACGCTTTCCTCACATAGAGAGAGAAAAGTAGGCTTTGCGTAAGTTTATAAGCGCGACTGAGCACATCGTGTACCTAGGCGAGGTGGCTGTGCTCGAAAACGAAGATCAGTGCAAGTTTTGGATTCAATATCTGCTGTTTTCGGCGGAGAAACTGCATGCCGTATTTCCGAGGAGGTTTTCATAGTATGCATATGAGAGAGGCAATCGTGCATCAACGCCTTCAAATATTTCTCCAAACTGCATATTCAATTCTTGTCGAAATCTCTGTGCTCTTAATTTATCGAGAATACGGTTCTTCCTAATTATGCAGTCAGCCAAACACTTTTCAAGAAAATGAGTACGAACAAATGAGGGAGGATAGCAGAATTCGTGTTGAATGAATTGCCTGTATGATCTATGGGAGTGCCCGCTCCGGACAGCTGCCAGGCTTACGTTCAATATAGTCGTGGTTGCGTACTCTGTACAGACATCGCATATAAAGCAACACAATTTGATGAGTTTTACTTGCCACGGCCACTCCCTTGTAGGGAAAGTGTGTTTTCGGAACGCGAATGCATATACATGTATAGCAAAGCTTAGAAATAGAAGACACGGTATGGGCACACGTACGCATGGCCTTTGTTTCTCTTGTTCATATGTTCGCTACAATTTAATTAATGTTTACAAAAAAGAAGCTGAAGTCTGCAGGCTGTAGCCTGTCATTCCCATAATGAACACGTGCTCAGACGCCAGTGTTTTTACAGTGCATTCATCCTGTGAACATGTCGCAGTCCTGTCCAAGTTGCTACGCGAGCGGAAAATCGTTCGCGTGGAATTTGATTTGCGTGAGCGCTAGGCGAGCGGAGCGATCGCTTGCCTCAAATCTCGTGCCCTGATACAACACATGCACATCATTGGTCACATACCTTTAGCCCATCTGCATGGGTACAGTGCTCGCCATGTTGACCCACTGAATGCTAAATTTGACCATTGCCTGCAAACCTGGGCGCAATGACACAGATCCTTGGGACTCAAGAGAGAAAATATCTTCATGATGATTTCCGTGGGAAGAAGATGAAATAAAATGTCTTCTTCAGGTTCATCCTCTGAATCAGCAGGGAATGAAATATAGATAGATGAATTTCAATCATATCATGTTTCTTCAGTACAATTTTGTGCCTTTTATTTTCATTTAAGCTACTAGTAATTTCTCTGAGAATTTCCATCACACTGCCTAAAGTTGTCAGATTTTTGTCAGCTTACAATGATCCTAAACATGATATCTGGATAAACTGTGTTAAATATGGATCAAATCACCACTGTGCAACTCACCATGCATGGCGAATGTACGTCTACTGAAAATTCATGATTTATGAGTGGTGCGCCTTTTTGCTTCAGGAGAAATTGAAACCTACATCATTATACCAAAGACCATAAAAGTGCATTTCCAGTAATTCTCTCATGAGGGGGCTATGCTCTGATTTTCCATGTGGAAGGCAATAGTAAACCTCCCTGTGTGAAGGCACTTGTTTCATCAGCTAGTTTCTTGATTTTGATGACTAACAAGGATGCACATCAAATTGGAATTCCTATTAGGTAAATTTACAGTCTGGAAGTACTTGGCAACTCTACTTGCTTTGGGTGAGGTAAAGGGTTCTTGACTAAAATGCTTTGCAAACAGCATTGAAAAAGTTAAGACACAGAACAAAACCAAAGCAACTATTGAAAATCAAAACTTACAGCCTGTACCTACATAGTGGAGTCATCTCATAAAATTTGTCATATTTATACACTGAGAAACAAACCTCTGAGGTCATTCAAATCTTTACACTGTTCATCCAATTGCCTGTAAACAGGTCCTAATATTCACCATTTCAGAGAGTGGCTTTGGGACAAACCATTAAAGTCAAAGGGTTAAGTTGTAGGTGATTCCTTCACTTTCCTTTGTCATCCAGATCATTGCACATCATAGAAAGTGACAAACCACTCACTAAGAAACAAAACTCACCAGTGGGTTTCTCAGCGGTATCTTTGAGATACTTCAGTTTGCTGTGAAGTTCACCGTGTCTCTCAATAACGGTTGCTTTGATGTCTTTCAACTCTTCATAGGAGAAATATCTCATCAGAAGTTCCTGAAACACCTGTCAAAATGGAACACAAAGACCCAAGGCCACTTAAAAACATGTATACTAGCAGTTACAAGTGTTTGATAAAGCTGGTAAGCGAGTATTTATATCATGATATTGGTGGCCTACAGTCACTTTACCTAAATTTTATAGGATTATATCGCATCACTGATATTTGTGTGTGTGTGTGTGTGGGGGGGGGGGGGGGGGCAGCAATTTTACAATACACAGTAACTGAACTATTTATCTGTCAATAACAATGGAACCATGGTCGAAAAATCATTTACCTATTATTATTCATGTTGACAATCAAAACTGATTTGATATTTGGCCCCTAAACAGACAAACTTTCAGGACATATGGTCAAAACAAGATAAAGTTTTTGGCCATTTCAAATATCATTTCTATTGACCACATTGGGGTATCATGACAACGTTGGAGTATCATGACCACATTGCGGTATCATGACCACATTGGGGTATCATGACCACATTGCGGTATCATGACCATGTTCGGGTATCATATCATAATCATGGTTGGTTTCATATCTTTTGTTTCAGCAATCTCATTAAAACTGCAAAAAAGATTTGGCGTTGGGGTTTGTGATAATTTGGGCAGTTCACCACAAACCAACAGCAATCTGCATGTATGGCTATGTATTTCTGTAAAATCTAGTGCAAAGTCTGATAACTCTTTGGCATTTAACCTTTCACCTCTACCTGCAAGCTGGTGTCACTGACCTTAAATAGAGTTTGGCTATTCAAGAGTCATTGACTTGTCTCACTGAATTGATTCAACAAAAGAACACAGTTTGTACAAACTACTGTTATGTAAGTATTGACGCATGAATGAAATCTAATGGACATGTACACTGGTTGAAAAATATACCGAGGGATGTCAACAACTGGTATCAAATTCAACACATCTGCAGTGAGAAGTAATGGCGACAAGATAACTTCTTGCACTGTCACTGCAAAACATTTACACATTGGTGCATTTTCATAATGGACTTATTGAAATGTGCTTGCACAAAGGAACATATGTTACTATTCAAAAACTAAGGTACATGGAATTTTACGACTGAGGAAAGTTATGAAAGTGGAGTTGTCCAATCTGCAATAATTACTGTTCAGTCAAAAATTGACAAATGGCAACACAAGGATTATAAATTGCTTGTTCTGTTAAAGACAATTGCTCTTTGCACATTATTAGAAGTTGTTAACATTTTCACCACCATTTTGGCTGAATGCTTTTTCTCCATTATGAAATTGGACCTTACTGAAGGTAATTCGCCTCAAAAAATGGTGTTTATATCAGTAGCTGAACCCGGATCTATTGTGTCAACGCCTAGCAGAATAAACACAGCCACAACCTCTACCTCACCTTTACAGAGTATAGGAAATGTGCACCTTGAAACTAAGTTTTATCCTTTTAGCTCATACTTTCTTCAAGGAAACTTTCAACCATTCTCTTTCATAATCAAGGATCAACCGCCAAAATTTAACAATATTTGAATTTCAAAATGGTCTCCATATCCCATGTTTACTCTATCATCTATGGGCAAAAATTAAATTTTTGATTTTTACAAACAGAAGACATGAAAACCTTTTACTCTCCCAGGATTCAAAATTAGTCTACACACGTAGCATACCAGCAAAATATGAATATGAGTGTCTGAAAAATCCCCTGTGCAACTAAATATTATAATATAGCACAGAAATCAAGACTCAAGAGTATTCATATTTAGCCTACCTCTTCTTCTTCCTTCAAATGTGGTAGGAAGTCTTTGGTGAATTCCTTCAGAGCCTTAGTTAACAGTTTTCCAAAGCTGTTTCTCTCGTCTTCAGTCTTGTCCCAGTTTCTCTTCAGTCCATCATCCACCATCTCCAGCATGTCAGTAAGGTGGTTGTCAGAGTGTACGTTTGTCACAGCCGCTATCTCAATTTTCAGTCCTTTCAGCCTGTGCTTCAGTTTCTGCATTATGCATTCATTTTCAATCTTTTCATGGATCTTGAAGTCAGAGAATGTCAGCCTTATCTTGTTAAGCATTGCCTCCCAGTCTACATGGTTGGAGAAATTTGTTCTTGACAACTGCAGTAAAATTAGAAATACTGGTGGTGATTACATAGCTTACACTTTTTCTGATAATACTGATATCACTTTCCAGACTGTGGCATATGAGAATATACTGGGTGTGAGCTTTACATTTTTCTAGGAATATTATATTACTTCCCTTGTCACAATTCTGACACAAATATTAAAGGGCCAGTAATGCTAACTTTTGATAACATTTTCACCATTTTTATTTTGAATGTGAACTACAATTCCTTGTTCTACTCCCCAAGGCATGTTGATATACACAGTATTCAGCTGGTCAACTCAGCAAATGTGTGTGTAAACTGCATTGTCATTGTAGAAAAGTGACTTCTGGTGTGGACTAGAATTAATAAAATGTAAACAATAACAATGCATTTTACACTTATAAACGATAAGTTGACAAGCTAAATATTGGGTCTTTTTAACATTCTTTGGGGAGTAGAATAAAAAGTTGTAATTGATATATGAAATAAAAATAATGAAAATATCATCAAAACTTATTATTACTGGTCCTTTAAGCTGAATAATGATGCAATTTCTGTATAAGTATCTCACACTTGTATGTTCCTGAAAATACTTCTTTACTTTTGCTTTTCTGGTTTGTCTTTTGAATATTTCACATTTGTCTCAAAAAATATGATATATAAGAGTAATCAAGTGACTGCAGTTGACAGTGAATGTGCATCAGTGGTCAGGGCCTGACGGTATCAGGTATCCTGACGTATGTTGAACTGAGTTGGCCGTGATATGCAGAGCACTAAGATTTCTTTAAATTGCACTCAAACTATTTTTCCTTTCCTTGAAATCAGGAAGTGGATAACTACTGCCAAGAGGACCATAAAATACTACATAAATTCTACTTTTGTATGTACAGTGTAGCTATTCAGTGTATTTATGCATCTTTTTGCTGTTTGTACATGTAAATTTTTGTCATGTTATTTCTCTGCCAAAAATAAAACTGCACATGGTCTGAAATACCAGTACAATTCTTGAAGTTATAATAATTTATGTATTGCTGTCATGTTGCTGTGCAAAAATACAATGATACAGAATGGTACATGACGCACCATATATGGATCTCTGTTTGCATTTCATGATAATCGCATAGCTTATTGGCTGACGCTGAGTCTGTGCACACCAAATATTCATAACATTATCACTGAAAGTCATTACGGATTTTTTTTTTAATTGATACATATTAGGTAGTTGGTTGCATTAGAAAACACATTTGTTTTTTTCATTTTTTGTAATGCCAATTGGAAAATTTAAAATTGATTGTGAAACTCTTTCAACCATGAGCTAAGTACAAACTAACTTCTAAGAAATGAAGGCTGGATAAAAGAAAATATGACATGTCAGCTCATGAATAATTCATAGGCATGGGATGTACAGGTTTGAACTATATGTGTAAACAACATTAATTCCATTACTTCCATACATTTACTGGGACAGCTTCTTCTGCAGCAAAATTGTTACTTTGCATTGTTCTCAGCACGTTGAATTCTTTGTTTATTTCCAGCTATAATTAAAGCACCTGATATTTTTTCTCTTCACAGATGTTAGCAAGGTCACTAAATGCTTGTGATCATGTTGTTTACAAGTAAAATGATATTCACAGAGTTGGCAACTGAGATATCAAATCAACGAGAAAATGCTCTGCTTCGTCCTCAACTTTGGCAATGTGTGAAATAATTGACAAATTCATCGCTTGTTTTGTCAGGAGGTTTATGTTGTGGTTAATTTTCAATCAAGAATCTATGTTTCATAAAATAAATGCATAAAAATAACCATAGTGAGCTTACTTCAGCATTCTAAAAGGTGGTCAATGTTCACAAGTTTTTTACTTTCCTACTCTTAAAGCCCCTGTAGCTGTAACTCTAAGTTTGTCGACGTGAAAAGAGCTTTCTTTTTTCTCTGGTTTTCTTTAAATTCTACAGATTTAAAGGATAGTCTTTTACCACTGAAAAATTGGACAAGTAAATTTAAATTTTAACCGTTCTTTTGATTTCCCGCCATTTTTTAAAATTGGTAATATTACAAAGAAAACATAGCACATGGTGTCCCAATGGAAAACATTCAGCACTGTGCGTTATATTTTGGACTACTCTGTTGTTTCTGTGAAGATTCCAATGCATATATGCACTGCGTACTGTGCTTTTTGCTTTATTTGCGTGAGGGCGCCATTTTATGTTTGGGCAAACATTTATTATTTATCTTGCTCAAAATTGCACATGTAGTCCCAGTGGACAGTTTATTCTACCTGTATAAACACCCCATAATGAGTACATTCCCTTGAACTAGTTTTAGTTTGGAAGTAAAATCACAAAAATAATGCAAAAAGATACAGCTATCGGGCCTTTAATTCTAACAAAGTCAAAAAATACCGCAATTATACGGCGTCGCTCAAATTTGATCAGAATTGGTATATACCAGTATGGGTTACCAATGATCAACAATAAATGTTGTTTCTATCTGTTCAGTGAAGGAAAATTCTACGTTGATGTTATGGCAATGATTTCTGCACAGTACAACCAGAAAAACAACAAGAAATATTTAAACCAGAAAAACAAGAATGACAAAAGTAATTAAGGTCTAACTTTAGGTACTGGAGGTCAACTTTAGCAACATGCATAGCAGAAACAAGCCCCTCTTAGTTTAGTATAAACGGTCTTCCCCCATCTACTGTCTATGGTTGCAGCTGGTCTGTTAATATGTAACAGTTCATAAACAATGACAGGAAATGAGTCAAGATCAGTGGAGTTTGCCTGTTTCTCACTGGCATCCTCCTGCACATTTGCAGGATTTCACTTTTTCTTACCTCATTTGCACATTTTTGACACTGATGTGTTCATTTGAACACATTCACATCTCAACCCCTGCATCTACCTGTACACCAAATACTTAGATGGTAGCTTTGGCGGTATGGGAGCCTTTGTGTGTGACGGACATACATCCGCACATACCCACAAATATACAGACATACAGACATGCAAATCAGATGCAAATGAACTGATTCAGCTCATACGATAACCTCACATTGGTACACCAAATGTGAGCTAAAAACAATAACCTTTAACTTACAAAGATGAGGGCATGGAAACCTATTTAAATTGAATTTCCTGTACATAGGTTCCATCATACCAGTGGACACAATAGGTGTCAGGTACTTCGTGTAACCACCCAGATTAACCACGCAGATTACTATTGAAAATAATAATATTCATACAAACAAGCCAATCTTTACTACCTACAGCATTACATTGAAAAATGTCAAGTGCATCCTGCTATGTGTATTTTACAATATTTTTGACAAACTGATGATGTCAAATCACCGTAAACAAAACACAGACGCTTTGTAATTATGGCACTGAGTATTGTGTACGCCAATGAGGCATCATCAGTTTGTGGGTATATCACTTGTAAAATGGTTCCCACCAAGGAAATGTTGTATCTGCATGACATTCAATCACTATTAAGATACTGTTTTAATGTATATTGTTCAAATCATATCAGCATTTTATCTTCCAAAAATCCATTTCAGCAATTCACCATACTTGAAATAAAGTTCAAATCGTAATTTGTGTGTGTGTTGTTTTTTTTTTGCACTTGCAATTCTCTATTTGGGGAAGAGTAAATGAGTTTCTTGCATGTGTTTCACTCATCCACACATTTTCTAACTTGCTTCCTGTTACAGACCAGATATGAACTGAAAATGCTCACGTGTTTCATTATATATTGCATTTATGTGCAAGTTGAACCTTTGCTGCATGCTTTGCTACATTTAAAGTGTTATGATCAACACAATGAATTTCACCACAGATCAATTCTAAAGGTCATTAAGTATTCAAATATGTAATTAGCTGAAATAAAAATAATTAATTTCTTTGAGTACTGTCATTGTATCACAATATAGCATGTGTAATTACCTTTGGTCAAGTCCTTCAAGCTCTATATGCCAAACTTGAAAGCTTGTTAGCTATTTATGCAAATTATGAATTAGCTGACATGAAAATGCAAAATGACTTTCAATACTGTTATAACCTGGTATAATGATCAATGTACACAGCATGTTTCGCCAAATTTTATCAAGTAAATGCCAGTATATATCCCTAATTTGGAAGGTTCATTAAATATGCATATTGGGAATTGGCTGAAAAAAATGTCAAATGACTTTCAATAATCTTGTATCATAGTATCTTTAATGTACATAGCAAGTTTTGCCAACTTTAGTCAAGTCAAAACAGATAAATATCGCTAATAAATGCGGGATATCGGACCGCAGGCGGGCGAAGATTGCATTATAAGCGCACCAACCCAAACTCACTGCATGGACATCACATTTACGAAATCGAAGTCCAAAGTCAACTACGTCATTGTTAGAATAAGAGAGGTTTTCCATAACACGGGAGCATACCACCACAAATTTTGCACAGATGGCGTTGCACTGGCATTGAAAAAGGGTGCATGGGAGCATGGGAACGCGGGCAGTTTCCCTCGCTATGGGTAGGAAATGCATTGAGCAAGACACACTTCCGGGTTCGCAAAAAAACGAGGATCCCATTTACGGGGCGCTCAAATATAACTATTTGCTGTGATACATAGCAGAGGCGTATATGTTTGTGATGCTGAGAATAACATCAGTAAATAAATGACGGGTTTTAAAAGTTGACGTTTTTTGCGATGAAACAGACTTCTGAAGGTAGCTCGCTTGGGGAACACGTCATCCCGGCCGCTGTCCGCTTTGACCCAGTAATTCACACTGGTTTTGGTCGGCCCCAGGTACCCAAGTCACTTCGACCCCGTCACACTTTTGCCTACATGTCCACGGAGACGATTCAACATGTTCCACAACAAAGCCAAGACAAAAATTGAAAATATCAATAAAATGGCTTCACAAAGGCTGAAATACACGATACTCGATGAAGTATGAAGTTTATGAAATGAAATCAAAATTGACAACACAAGTGTTTGTCTCGGGTAATACCACTTGAAGTTGAACTATTCTACAGACTGTTTTTTCCATACAGTGCAGTATTTGTCAGTGACAAATAATCTTTGCAATACATTTTTTTGCGATGAGCTGGAAATTTGATTAATATCGAGTTAATGTACATAAATATTCCGTTATTTACTGGGACACGTTTATTTTCTCGATCCGCTATCTGCGGACTACGTGCTGAAGTACATTGACTGTTCATGTCAACGATCGTTTCTCCCTCTGCAGAGTTTCTGTATCCCGTTCAACAACGCTGTACCTCGATCACACGATAGAGACGCTATGTAGCTGTGCAGTATTGAAACTTATCATAAAATGGCCACCTCGTCTAACAGTAACACGTATTGTCGGGATTATCGTACGGAAAAAAGACTGCAAAAATAAGACTTATGAATCTTCATCAGAATTGAACACATCATGATTGTACACGAGTATCAACCGTGAATGCACGTTGAGCTCGGCAGTTACACAAGCATGGTACGCTACATGCATAGCCCTACGAGTATGGCGACAGTGTCCGGCTTTGGCTACGCCGGGGGCTACGCCGCCTACCGGAGGTGGGAGGCGGCGTAGCCAAAGCCGGACACTCTCACCATACTCGTAGGCTAGCTACATGCACTGCCGGGATGCCGATCGTATGCATTCCAAGGCCTATCCCGGAATTTGTTTCACAAACAACCTCAAAGGAGAGCAAACATACTTCTATGGACAATGACGAATACGTTTCTTGGCGAAGCAAAATCAAAACAGTGCAGAAGTACATGAAGTAGGTCATGGCCTTGGACTCTGTGCACGAACCTGATTGGACACTTCAATACCTTTGACCCAAAGTTATTATTCATCAGCACTTCCATGCCATGAGGCTAGGTAGAGAACGTATTAGCCCTGCGTACGATGCTGTGTGTTCCGCTACAGCTAATAGCTGTGTGTTAGGAACGCACACAGGGAATGCACAGCGTACACTGCTTACGTACGCAGGGCTAGCGAGAGAGTTGCCAACATCGACGGTTATTTACGAAAAAAGAATAAAAGACTGGCATTTTTGGAAGCGATTGAGTAGCTGAGGTAGGCAGGGATACGACTTGGGCCCAAGAACGCTGAATTTCGGCAGTAATTTGGCTTTTTACGTCAAGTCCAAAAATGGATTTGAAGTCACCAACTCTACGTACGGGTCTTTGCAGGGCTGTGGTGAGCGGGGCTATTAGCTGTAGCGGAACACACAGCATCGTACGCAGGGCTAAGAACGTATGTACTCATTTCTGGCGATCGAGCAGCGAGGGAAACAATCAATTACCAAGGATAAAGCTAATTTGCTAAACGATATTTTATCTTGAATAGTGAGTTGAATGAGTAATAAAATATCATATTTTTAATGTTCAATACGAGGTTGAAACACGGAGGGACCGTGGTTGAAACCAGAGCTATCCAGCTGTAGCCAACCTGGACAAGCACTTTTCACAGCGCCCTCAAACAGTCGATTGTTTTCACTTGTCATACGCGGCGTAACAGAAAAATTAAAACTTTCATAACTTCATTAATATCCAAGCCACGCCCACCAAAACCTTTTCAGTTCTAGCCATTTGAATTCTGAAGATGTCTACCAAATTTGACTGAAATACGTTCAGCCGTTTTTGAGAAAATGGACCCACAGACAGACAGACAGACACACAGACAGACAGACAGACAGACGGACAGACAGACAGACAGACAGACAGACAGACAGACATCGCTGCGACATATGCTCACGTGTTCACACGTGAGCAAAAAATGCATATATATTTTTTTTGTGGAATAAGTTGGAAACTAATTCACAAACGGTCCGCATGTGTATTGGTATGTCAATGAGGCATAGCCAAGTAAAGTGCCAAAAATGCTGGAGCCTGGAGGTCAGGATATTGGAATTGCTCACGTTTGGTTAAAAGAGTAAGAAGCTCATGTGACCATTAACCCTATCTGGACCTACACTGTACTTGCTTTGTACGCAGACATGATTGACACTGCATAAACTGTAAACACCTGAGCTGACAAACCCCAGTGACCATATATAAGTTACAGTTTCATAGGTGTCGACAAAATGAAATGTTAACATTGTGGCGATGTCCGTAAACCTTAATTCTGCGCTTCTTGGGATTCCGTTGAAGAGTATAAAGTTGGTTCGTGGTTGATGAGTTGCCCAAATTTAGCAAGGTCACCGTCCTAGTTCTACTGCCGAATGACAATGATGATTCTCGACAGAATTTTCACCGTCGATTGGCGATAATATTTGATAAAGAAATCCAATTAGACATACATGATTTCCATACTGTCATAACAATAACATTAAAGGAGCGTCCAACCTTATTTATGATTGCACAGAAGAAATATACCATCGGCATGATAGTTTATCCTCCCATGGTATAAACAACATCCGGGTAAACACATTGTCGAGTGTACTATGATATAAGCACGACGGCAATTAAGACAAAATTTACCATTTAAAACAACTACTGTTAACACTTTGTCGCTAACAATACAATTTGTTGTTGTAATTTTACCTTGTCGGTCAATTCTTTAAGTTGTTCCACTATTTTCGAATGTGGAATCGTGAAGACATCAACCTCTGCTGGAGCAGGCGCCATTTTGGATTCATCTGCCTGACCATAGGTTTGGTCCATTTTGTATTGGCGGACACAGGTTCCAAATACGAGAGAAAAATTATAGTATCATTTATCCCGGGATTATTTATTAGTGTCAATCCAGAGATAAATTACGCACATGTCGCAGATAAGCGTTATCTTATCATGGTTGATTTTCTATTTAACATATTGATTTAAATTTAAGTTCAATACTGTGAACATTGGACAGAACTAAGGAAAGAATTGAAGATTTCAAGCTTGAATTTTCAAGTTTTAACGTGTTCAATATGGGTTCTTTATCTGGCATCTTAATATTTTACGGTTTTTGTGAGGAAACGTAAGCGATACCATTTACCCAAGGTAGTTAATTTACTGAGTACGAGTTGCCCTCAGGTAGCTAACTTACCACTACCTGGTCTAAAAATGGAATATTCCGACCCGAGCGCCCTCAGTGGCTAACCAGTGTATGCCGTGTATGCCTCTGCGCAACAGCCTAGTGCGACAGTCATCTGAAGTTTAGGGACGGACCATAAGATCTTGAGAGGGGGTGGTCAAAAACAGGAGAAAAAAATTTCAGAGCAGAAAATTAGGGAAAAAAAATCTTCAAACTAGTTTGCAAATTAAAAAAAAATAAATAAGAATACAAATGCGTAAAAAAATCTGCAAAAGTCTTTAAAAAATCTTGAATTTTTTTTTAGATTTTACCGACAGGAAGCAACTTTCTGTATTTTTAGTACATCCTCCAGGCACATTTTTAATTTTGATTTATACATTTAGAGTGACTGTATTCCTGATACTGGAAGTTTTGATTATCTTATCAATTAAGGACTTTTGTATTCTGATCACTTGAAAATTATAAAATTATAGAGCCTTTTTTCTACTTGTTTCCTACGTACAAACCAAGCAGGTACACTAGCTATAACATTGAAACTATGGTATGGTTGTCAAGACAGAAAGTTATATTTGCCTTTTAAGATCAAGGTGAGCAGATGCAGGCCACATCAGGTTCATTTTTTCACAGCATTTTATTGCAATGATGAATGCAAGAATGTGTGAACAAGTAGAAACACGTCAATAATGATAAAACAACACATCAAGTTATTATGTATTATTTTGCTTTTGAAAAGGCATTTTCAATTTTTTTTCTCAAAAATCAGCCTTAAAAACAACAGCAACACATTTTTTAATATTCAACAATACAATACGTAGAATGCCATCTATCCAACAAATCCCAACACAAAAACTCACAAAAAGGTTGAACTTTGAAGGTTTCTCTATAGCAAATATTGAATAAATCTGCATGAATAATCGTTTGTGTGTAGCAAATGCTGAATGACAATTATCTGAAGAATTTTTCCACCACAAAAAAAGAGCAAGATTTTAAAAATGTAGCAAATTTCAAAGAAATTGGACAAGCCCTTTCAGAGAATACAGATTTTTTGAACCATAAGTGGCAAAAATTGCCCTAAAACGACAAATATTGACATTTCATCACATCTATACACATCCAATCAATTTGGACATGCTGTACAAAGAAATAGATGCTTTGATCAAAAAAGGGCAAAAATTGCCCTAAAAACACAAATATGCAATTTCACTATATTTTACAAACAGCTTCTCAGCTTGTCAAAATCAATCGTAAATCATGAGATACGCATGATGTTTGGTGGGGTGAATGTACACATTTCGCCATGCAGTAGAAAGGAAAGCAAGGAAACCCAAATAGTCAATTTTCAAAACTATAGGAAGCTACTGAGGACCAAGAAGACCATGTTTCAGAGGAAGATGTGTAATCTGGAAAAACACTCAACAAGTGCCACCAAATAACACCATTTTAATCTCTATTTTTCAAAAGCTCCAACGGCTTGCGCGGTCGCTTATGGTGCTTAGCACCACATCTGATGGACAGATGAACTGTCATTGGTTGTGCAAAAATCAGTCTCTGATTCCACCACTTCTTCATTTCCTTCTGTTCCAGTATTAGGCAGTACTGTTGGACATTCAGTGCGCAAGATGATCTGCAACATTTCGCAAAATCTATCAGCAATATAAATCACTAGACCATACGTATGTTGGGGTTACTGCACACATTCTTATTTGAGCTAGTGATATGGATGTACATTGTATCCTCAGACAGCGTCGAACTAAAAAAAATTATGAATCTGAAAATTTACTCAGAAAAAAAAAATTAGCACAGCTTTTCTCATTTGGAAAATTTTTTTTTTAGAAATTTACAATTGTAAAAAAAATTCACAATGTCATTGTGACCACCCCCAAGATCTAATGGTCCATCCCTTAGTTATTCAATTTATTCTGGTTTGATATTTAATATGCCCACAGACCGGCCGCCGGCCGTAATAACTGAACGCTCCCTAATTCATACAAAAAGTCACACTATACTCATATGAATTTATGGCTCAGACTACAAACTGCAACAACAACCGCACATGCAACAACAAAATTTGTCCGAATTTCAGGCAGCGGTGTCCGATGTCGCGCGTGCACCTATATTTAGGCTGCGTTCACAAATAACGATCGGGGGGGAGGGGGTAGAGGAAACGCGATTGAAATCTTATTTTTTTTCAGATCTCCCCTCAATACCCTAAAAAAATTTCAAATGCCCCCCCCTCTATATGATCAAAATTTTTCAAGCCCCCCCCCCCCCCAATTATCACAAGCACGGATATTTGTAAAGGAAGTGCGCGCAGACAAAATAAACACATATTGGGCCATTCCGCTCGCAGATGTTCAACATCACCTGTTATTAGTATTTGTAAAGTCATATATCTAAGGCAAGTTCTTAAATTGATTCATTTTTAAACGCATCAGTGAACTTTTTGGATTTATCAGTCTAAGCCAACTTGAGTTAATCCAAATCTTGCCAGGCCAATTGCTCCTGCCGAAGAGCACACAAAATGACGATCATGAGAGAGTATGCAAATTGTGAATTCTGGCTAATAGCCATATTGTAAAAAACTGAGCACAGTGACCCACCAAAAATTTGTTTCAAAAGTACAAGACATATATGAATTAGATGCTACTCAAAATTGACAATATTGGAAGGTTAAAATATTCCATCAAATAAATGTTTTAATCTCTGAAATTTTTGGTGTACTTGTATTTTTCTCTCTTGTCCTTTGAATTCCCTTTCCCGTATTATTTTAGAATGGGATTTTAAACTTTTTCTTTAAGGCTTGGCTTTGATCATACGATAGATATGAATTAAAGATAAAATTATACGTCCAATCATAAGCATAAATACAGATCACGCTGCTAAATTGAACCCACTATGAGAAATTCTCACGTTCGTTCCTTCATTAAGTGTTTTTAATATAATTCAAATGTATTCTTGTTTTCTTCAAAACTTCGTAAACATCCTAGTAAAGTGTAACTTGCGTCTTTTTGCATTTGTCGCAAATATGCTATGTATTCACAATTGAGATCTTGTTATTTTAATTAATAATTTTGCTGGTGCCTATGACCAACTAGTGCATAAACCTACAAACAAACTATCTTCGTAACACAGATTACTATCACACTGTGTGGTACATTATGTAGTGGTATAGTGTTTATTGCCATTAACACGATTGGAACTAAATTGGGATAATTGGATAGGCAGAATTTCTCAAGAATTTTAGAAATTTCTCTAATTTTACACCATATTTGCTTACCATCTTTAAAATTTTGTTCAAAATTTACGATGCTGTTGACATGTTATGAGTAAGAATCAATGCATGATAGTATCTAATGCAATATTGTTCAAAACATATGAACAATATTCATAATTGAATGAAAATATGAGAGTTTGTCTGTAGTTTCTTCTTTACTGAAACACAAGTAATAATCTCAGTTTGTCATTTTTCCTCGACCAAAATGAAGCTTTTCGATTGATTTACAGTTAAGTCAGTCAGGGTCTTTTAAAATGTGCCCTGACTCAATTTAATGTTTATGAAGCCTTAAATTCATGAAAATGTCAGGGGCATTTCAAAAGTGCCCTGACTCAAAAGTCGTCAATTAGAGAAATTCTAAGCATTTTGTCTCGTTTCTTCAGAACATTTACACAAAAATGAACTTATTTTCATAAAAATGAATCCGATGAAAGAGGTATGCAATAATCGTTGTGTTTTCGTTGTTTTGTCCGATGAGGACAATATTTCAAATTTTACACTATTCTATCATTTTGTAAAATTTCAGCTGTAAAAATTTCGATTTCGTTACATTTTCCTAATAATTACTATCATCCAATTTTCCCAAATTAGTTCCAATCGTGTTTATTGCCATTGTTTATTAAGGAATTTTTGTTCAGACTCACAGTATGCTTGTCACTTATACAAGTACCAGAAACACTGCATTGTAAATGTAACAGATGATTTTTCATACTTATGGCCCATAAACCCATGGGAAAGTTAAAGTTTATGCGATTGATCTATGTCGTGTTTTTTTAATGCTTGCTTTTTCTTTTGCTGGCTGGCTGGCTGGTAGGTTTTTCAAAAATCCAAGGACGGTAAACAAAGAATTTTCTTTACACGGCCTTATTTTATAGTTTTGCCGATGCCAGTGAATTTTTAGACGTAGAAAACATCGGATAATAATCGAATACACTATCAGTAATAATCTGACAGTATGACGTCACAAATTCACTGGTATTGACAAAGCTATATTATGTAAGCCTTAAAGAGACATAAGCTGTAACTTGTGGCAAGTTTTTTAGTATTCTGCTTCTGTATATCAGCTACTGTGTCTGACCCTAAGCCGTTTGTCATGAAGAAATTTCGTGTATTCTTTTGTCAACAAAGCTTGTATGTGTGTAGTGATCATTGTTTATTGTTTACAAATGAATTCTAGTCCGGACTTGAATACAATTTTTCAACAATAACAATGGAGATTATACTCATATAGGTTGTGTTGATATGCTAAATACTAGGCATTAAATTACAGTTTATGGATTCAATGCAGAAAGTGTAGGGAAACCACAAAACAAAAGTTCTGAAAAAAATAGCCAAAAGATACAGTTTATGGAGCTTTAATACTAAATGGTTAAATTAAACGACAGGATTATATCAAGTTGTCGAACCAAATAACTTAATGTGAGCAAAATAATGACCAAATGGGGTATAAAAACGACCGAATAAGCAAATAATGGCATAATAATAATGACAAGCTTCAAATAGAGAGATTTAGATAATTTTGGCACCGTTCTCACCCGTACGTGCACCCGGTACGTGCACCCCATACCAATACCCATGGCCCCGTGCCGTAGATAGTGAGACATTGAATTGACGTGTAGGTCAAAGGTCGTGGACAGGTGTTCGCGATCGATCGCGCGCTAATTTCTTCCCTGATGTGTGAGCGGTAGAGTTCGCAAGACCTCCGTCGGTGCCGTTTTATGGAAGAATAGAGAAGCATTTTACATGTTTTTAAAACGCGAATGTGTGCGACAGGCCATTTTCATATTCATGAAAGTATCGAATGGATCCTGTGATAATCGCTACTTATTACTTTCTGTGCCAGGGGCATTGCCGATGACAATGGTATCAACGTAACGCGTATTCTGCGTCCATTCTTATTTGCATAGTAGATTCTATTTTTCATTGGGGTTGTAGTGGTTTTACATTTGACGTGTAACTCACTTCCTGATAGTTAATGGACATAAACGGGAATTCTTGAATTATAAGTATGTGTCCAAAAGAATAATTATACATAAGAGTGTTTTCATCACAAAATTATTGAATGTTCTTGGCTATTCGTGTAACCAATCCTCCCCATCGAATAATGTAATGACTCAGCAGGTGCCACATCCATAGCAACGATTGAAGCCGTATGAATACAAAGCGAGCGAAGTCAAGTCGTAACAAACTGAAGTACTGTAGGACCTGTTCATCAAAATATCGGAATAACCTCAAGGTAGCCCAACCGTTCTTCTTCCCTGGTGCCCCTGTCAAATCCGTCCAAGATGGTTCGGGAATTAATGGACACACAGCGTCAGAATTTCTGGAAGGAATCCATCGAGAAGGAGGCCTACGTTCGACTCGCCTGGCATGAAAAATACAGCAAGGAGTTCGCCAAAGAATCTAGAGACGACATACGGCGGAAAAAGCGACCGGACATGGTGCCTAAACCTGTCATGACTTTGAAACTACCGCAGATCGAGAGATCAAAAAAGGAAGATAAGGCCAAGAAAGAAGCCGAAGCGAAGGCCAGTTTCGCTGCCCTGGCGTCGAAAGATCCGAACGCTCTGTTGGTAGAAATGAGACCAGCCTCGTCGGGGACCAAAGCGCTACTTTACAAAGGTGAGTCGGTGAGGTCGTGCAAGGGTCGTTAAAGCCAATCAACCTGCCATTGAAATCTCTATAGTGACTCTATCAAACAGTCTATATTTCTAGATACGCTGACAGATAAAGTGGTGGGGCGTATGTTGGAGCATTTTACTGGTTGTGTATTTGACACCTGACGCCGCGGCGCCCATTTAACACAGTATTGCGTTGCATGCGGTAACCAACATTTAATCTGTGTTTAGTTGATTGGATTCTTGTTCGCGCAGTTTTCAGTTACCACTGTTGTTTTGCTCGATGCGAAAACTGGTGTTTATAAATCACGCCAGCGGGTCTTTTATATGTTCATAACGAGGCAATATTTTGATCCTGTCCATAGCGAGTATTGTGTTCGTCGGATTTAATTAATTTGACCAGAAATCTCAACGCAAACTCGATTACAGTGGCGTATCGTTTGCACAGCTCACGCACAGCATTTCATTCTTGTGTCTCCCGGCAGGTTTCAGCAAGCTCGGAGAAGGCAGATACGCATATTTGCAACAGAGGAAACTGAAAAAGCCCGAGGTTAAATACGAGTTCCCGATTACAAACAGCTGGGAGTACGGCTGGAGACTCGGAGATGTTGTGACAGAAATGAAAGCACCACAGTTCGGTCGAAACCGCATTGTTAAGGACTCCTTTTACCGGACCAATGGAATCCTGTAGACAATACTTTTGTGATTTTCTACGAATTTCTTGAAATTTACACGGGACGACGTTTGTACATATTTGTTTTTTAATACTGAAACGACTGTAATGCTTTTTTACGTCCATGGCTTTTCCACACCGCAAAACCGTCGGTATTGTAAAATTAGTATTATAGCAAAATATACTAGCTACCACTGATGAACAGAGTATAGGCTATGTAAAACATGACGAGCATATTCCTAATGATAAACAATATGACATTGTGTGACTGCCAACCCGTTTCTTTCCCGCTCTTACCTTTAAACAGCGAATAAACTCTGTATTTCAGTTACTTCAGTTTTGGGTCGATACATGCAGAGATTACGCCGAGATCCAAATAGTGTATATTTCATGATTTCTTTGATGAAACTTTTTTCATTGTCACGGTGATATCCAGTGTGTTCAGCACAGTGTTTTGAAGTAACCTGTGCCATATCAGCATTATTGACCCCGTGACCGTAGGAAATGATCCAGATTTTTCTGGTGCAATACCAATATATGGTGCATAACTTCATGCATATAATTTTCGATTAATTGTTCTGTTTTTCGTTTTCATAAGAAAGAAACGAAATCACTGGACTATATTATATAGGTATAATACTTAATATGCAGGGTAAACTCAGAATGAACTCGATTAACTTATGCAAACTTTTACACTTCGTAACGAAAAGTGTAACAGTGTATGGCACGTAACACAAATTTGACCATGACATTGAACCTTATCCTACGCATATACGCTGCATTTGTTGTTTTTTGGGTTTTTCCCTGTTACGGTATAAACAATCCGTCCCATTTCGAAGTTTACACCTCAAGCATGCGGTTGCCAAGCTATCACTCCATACGAATGAGTAGTTGAACGTAGAAACTCAATGATTGTACGTTTTTAAATTCTAAACAATTAATGGTTGGGTGGTCTAAATTATGTGTGAATATGTGAAGTTGTGGTGCCATGCTGCACATAACCGGTATGATTCCAAGTGTTTCATTTGCACCGCCTCTGTGTGAATTTCATCGTATTTCAGTTTGTATTTGCGTTTTGTTCTTCCATATTAGGAAATCTTCATACTCGTTGGAAACGTGAGACTGAGAAATAAAAACGAAAGTCTATTTTACTCGATAATATCCAATCTCATTTATCTCTTCGTTTTCCTTTGAATATATGTCTATTTTCACGTCCGCGTTTGTCTCTGTCCGTCTTTTTATTACGTCTTTATAGCTCACCTGCCTGTCTGTCTTGTCTTCAGTCTTTCTGATCGTATGTATGTATGTATGTATGTATGTATATATATATATATATATATATATATATATATATATATATATATATATATATGTATGTATGTATGTATGTATGTATGTATGTATGTATGTATGTATGTACCTGTCCTTCCACCCCACCCCCATACACACAGGAACTCATCTATGATTTTCCAATTTCCAAATCACCTCGTAAAACCGAGGACACCCATCATGTCCTAATAGTCTGAAGAGTGATCAACATGCCTCTCACATTGATGGTTTATAGGTAAACAAAAGCTCCTAAATCGTTGCTACGGGCATATTACACGCAGACGCCCGTCTGTATTTTGTGTAAGGTTTACACTTCAAACACTATGCGTTCGTTCCACCCAACCATGCCCACGGTTTACATTTCAGCGGCCCTCAAACACGACATTACTGAATCATCCACAGTTTATACCGGTGTTCTATTCCGCTCTGCGCCTATGCGCCCTATAGACATATGCCTGAGAAAAACCAAGTCAGGAAACAGAATCGCTATATGAATTTTGCGAATGATAGGCAACAATCGACGATTACATGATAGATGAACTTGTTAATTTTCACAGTAAAATCGAACACGGAAGATGACATGGCATGGTTTTTATAGCGGTCCTGTTTCCTGACTTTCTTCTTCTCAGGCATATGTACACACGTCTTGAGAGGTGTTTCAATTTATTTTGCACTCAGTAAAATTGTTTGAAAATGACATTGAACACCGATATTTTCATTTCAGTTTTACATGATCAGCGTTTGAGTCAAAATATTCAAAACCAAACAATGACAGTACATTTATCGCTTTGCCAGAGATTGAAGACCAAGAATATGCAGGAATGGAAAACCTGTGACCTTCTTGTGTCATTTCTCCAGCTGCTAACTTCTAACGAAAAGCCTGAATACGCATGGTTAAGTGTCAAAAGGCAATTAATTCTGATAATAAAGAATGAATTCACAACAGTTTAGTTTTATCCTAGATCCTGTGAAAATTTTGAGAATTGATGTGTGCAATGGTGCAGTCTGGTGTTTTCAATTTGTTTTCCACTAATAAAGAACACCCCAAGGGGAGAACACCATGCACCCAGAGGGGGTCTCCCCCCTCTCGCATCGAAAATTTTGAGAAATTGATGTGTACAATGGTGCAATCTGAGAGGGGTTTCAATTTATTTCACACCAAAATTGAGTAACCCCCTTCTTTCTCTCCACATTTTGAGCACCGCAACCCCCCCCCCTACTAAAATCAGATGTAGAGTACGACGACGTCTGTACTTGGGCGGTGTTCTCTTGCTATCGCCTGTAGTGAGAGGCGACAGCAAGAGAGCACCGGCCAAGTACAGACGTCGTCGTATTCGACATCTGATTTTAATCAGATTGCGCCACCCTTGAAGTTTTCCATTTTTTGAGTGAACCCCCCCCCCCTCACATTCCTCCGACCCCCATACCGTAAATAATGACGGGTCCCTAAAGAAGTGTACCTGACTCTAGCTTTTAACGGTGCCGGCTACATTCAGCAGGTGCGTTGACAATACTTCGCATAAACCAAGGTCGACAAATGCAATGAGTACAAACTACGACGAACAGAATTACACTGCGTTTTGATCGATATGTAAGGCTGCTAAGGATGGTATATACTTTTCAATTTCATATCAAAGACTAATAAAAGCAAAGATAATCAATAATTGTTCGATCACACATACATTGTTCTCTTTCAAAGCAAACGGAACGTTCGTAACGAATCCGTTTATGTCATTTATGTTCGTTGAACTTGGACCAGAAAGTACGCCCTCAAAATTTTTGCTCATACTCGCTAGCTGCAAAAATTGGCTGGCTAAACTACCATCACGAAAGCAGCCATCACACGGTCCCATGGCAAAGCAGTCATCGTGTGGCCCAGGGGCAACAAAGTTTTGCAGCTTTGCCAAACTACTAATCATAAACTTGAAATAGTACAGAGGGAGAAATGGGGCTGTGACCACATATCACGTGAGTTTTTGCTTGAAGGAAGTAAACTTGACTAATCGCTGAAACTTGAAATGCAGACTTTGTCATATCAACCTCTTCGATATTATGTACTGGCCCTGAAGGCGACGTTGGATAAAATCTTGTGTTATTTCATGTGTTTCAAGGAATTGGTGTCGCTTGTAGTTCCACTTGAATGTCCCATGTGATAGTGCGCCCCACGCGACACTTTCTGTGAGATTACATCGTTTTTACTATTTGCAGCACTGTATTCCAGCGTCGTGCAACCGATGAAGCGTACAAAACTGACAGGAAAACTTACTCTCTATCCATAAAAAGTAAACTTGATTATAAACATGATTTTCACAAAGTTACTGTACACTCACCTCTCATACTTCTCGCTTTGCGTGTCAGGATTTGGAATCGTGAATATTCTGGATGCTACCGATCACATGTTCAGTCCACAGTCGCCTGTTTTCTAACATATTCGTAGACGTGTGTATATATGCTTTTTCTTCTCAGGCATGTATACACACGTCTATGGGGTGCGTACACGCAGAGTGGAATTTTAGAAAACAAGCGACTGTGTTCAGTCAGAGCGATATCACATATAATTGTTCGGACAATTACCAAAATGGGCAGCACCAACTCATAGAGGAGAGTTGTGTGCAATCAACTGATTCGAATTTTTTCTTGAAATCTCAAATACTCTACACAGCGAATATGGGGGAGGGGGAGTCTAAATGGACATAGTGTTCAGGCATGCGTTTGCTAAAATGTGTAGGGTTTAATATTAATCAATCACATTTAATAAATGAATTGAGTGCCAGGTGATCTCTGTTGTGGCACAGAGCGTGCTGTTATCGAAAGTTCCGGCCATTTTAATTCTGTATCTGTGTCCCTTGAGAATTGACACCTTGCCGAGGATTGCGGAGGGAAAAACACCGGCGTACCGCACAAGGAACAAAAAGCCAACTAACCCGAGAATCTTACGTGTCCTTCACGATCTCGTGTTTCACATGCGAATGACGGGTGTCTGTTTTGTAACAGAGGGGTTACGTAAATCCCGGATATAAAATTGCAGGACTTTATCCAACGTCCATAGATGTCATATCGTCCAGAAAAAGATGGCAGTTGCGATTACAAATAGATAACACTAGATGATTTAAACAAGAAAGGTGCAGTTTATTCAGTAGCTCAGCCATCTAAGTCATTTAAATACACCATGTCACTAGCCATAGGTCCATAGCTGTAGTGGTGGTTTCCCGACGGGTTTTCTGTCCTTTACGCTCTGATTTTCTCTTCGACTACTTTTCATCAGTTTCATGCCGACAACACAGCTATCGCATATTCCATAATCGAGCAATCAAATCCGTGATTAAGCAGACAGTGATAGTTGCACACGATTTTTCGACCAATTCGTATCCGGTTTTACAATGTGCCAACACTCATCCATAGCCTTGTTATTTGGCTACCATGAAAAAAATCCCGACAAAATTCACCTGAATACTATTGTTTTCCCACCTTACATATGAATACCTGGAAACAGCGTTTTATCGGTGCAGCATGTCATCATATAAACTAACTTTTCGATAATGGTCTTGCTCAAAATTTGACGTTTATTTTAGTCTCCACCCGTGGGACTTCCATGTCGTCACTTTTGTACAGCACTCCGACGTCTGATGTCCTTCAGTCAATGGTTTTAGTTGGAGACTTCAAGAACAATAGTCGGTGTGAACGTTTGTGGCATACGTCGATTGTGTTTCCATCAAAACACATGAAAGAAAGGTCCCCTTCACATGACGTACGTGTAAAGTGAGCCTTAGTAGAACGACCGATTTTGATTATTCAAATATGGGGGCGCTAGACAAGGCCGACTAAACTTCGCACATACCATAAGGGGACCAAGCTCGATCTTCCAAGTGGAGGATTAGAAGATTTTCTGCATATGGCAAATTTTCTGAATGGCAAATTTTTCGAGAAGTTCAGGGAATCACAGAAACAGCTATTTGGAGATGATGAAAATCAAAGTTAGTTTTCAATAGTCAGAAATTATTTCAAATTATGTAGCATCACCACAATCTCTATATCTCCGAAATTCTCAATTTCATCGGTAAATTTGCTATTATCAGAATAACTGAACTCAGGTTCAGCCAGTTGGTTAGGCCTATTGATGTTGTCGGGTTTCTTTTTTCGAATCACGAGGATATTTTAACATCAAATTATGCAAGTGTTTCCTCTACCACTTGGCGTTTATCAAGATGAAGACACTCTATACTTTCGGCTTTTCAGAACGTTTCACCGTATTTCAGTTACCTGAGCAGTTATCGATTCAAGTCACATTTACATCAACATGCAAAATGTCAGCCTATTTCCAACAGGACATGGTTTCTCTACCAACTTTTAAGCTCATGTCATGTAAATTTCGGTGTTTTTAAACTCGTCAGCAAGTTTTATATTTATATTTATCACTAAGTTGTCATTTGGAACAAACGAAGGTCACACTGATTGTTTATTGGTACCATGTAACGTGTGCGGTGTTCACTGGCATATTCAAGTCGATAAAAAACTTCTGTATGACTCATTGATGTACACGTACTGGCACTGACATGATGAATTGAATTAATTTTGACTTACAAGAATGAACGGTACATTCGCACATACTTCTTGTACAATTGTACTATTGTATAATTTGGTGTCCGATTATGTGGAGAGGGAAGATAAATCTTGATAGTTGTACATAACATGCAATATGTCATTAATACGACCAAGAGTCGTCACCGAGTTCATTGACAGTATTCATATCGTATTTGCTCCGCAAGAAGTCATGTTACATTCTACACAGCCCCTCTCATCAGAAGACGATTGTCTGCCCATTTTTCGCCATAAATCACATAGGCCTAATTTCCATTTATTTACTGTTGTCATTGTGAGCAAGTCTTTTATTGGAGAAGTAATCACTCATCAAGTTGAATTTGAAGAATAATGTCACTAAGTTGTCACCTTGAACAAACATAAGTCAGAGAAAAACACCTTGTCAACACTAGCCTGTGCATTATGACGCTATCTCTGCGATACCTCCTTCTCTCTCTCTCACACACACACACATACATACACTCACATAAACATACATTCATAAAATACATGTATTAGGTACGTTTTACCGTCTTTCAAACTTGTAACTCTCAGACTTATAAAAAGAGAAAAAGGAGCCATTTTAAAATCTTCATGATTTATTATCGTTCCTAGTCTACAGATAGTTGGAACATGTCAAAGTGAAGATAGTATATAGGGCACACTCTAAATACGTTATTAACAGCTGAAATATAAACCCATTTACAAAATATTACAAAACAAATTTTAACACCTAAAACCAGCGTAACGAGATATGACATGTATGATGCTTGCAAAACAGAGACTGAAAACGGTAGCTAAGGTCCAACTTCAGAAACACGGTCACAGAGACTGATCTGGTCGCAGACTTTACTCGTCAATCCATTTTATCAAGAGCAATCCCTGACTAGTGATTTCAATGACTTCTTGTCTCCTGTCATAAATTGATATATACCTGTAAATGCAGCGTTTATTTTCAATTTTGTATTTCCCATCTATTTAATATGTTTTCTTTGGCGTTTAGAAATATTGATATAATTTCCTTCAAAACAATACGTTTTAACTATACAAAGTTGATTCAGTTTCGCCATGACCATAGTATCATCAATATAGCTGATTTGTAAACAAACTTAAGTTTAAAGAATTTATGCAGATAAGTAAAACAGATCAATACAACTAATTTACATACTTCATTTAGAAACTGACATAAACTCAAATCAAACTGATTTAGAAACTGACATGACTACTGTTTACAACCCTCTCCATGGAGTTATATGTTCATTAAAATGGTCTAGCAGCTTTATCTAAAACACAACTATAGTTAATGATACGTTTATCGAAATCCGTGGCTCTGTCCGTTGAAGGAATCGGCGTTCCTAGTATGTAGGGACGACTTCTGGTAAAGGCGTAACTCTATGATGACGTGGAACCATGTATTTCCCCTCCGGTGGGAGCGCATCCGTCATTGGAAGTTGACCGCTTTCGATTTCTTTGACTTTTGTAGCTGCCTTGGATCCAGCGCATTTATAGAAGATTGCAGCGATGACAGCAACGACGATGCCGGCACCAGCAGCTGCACCCAGAGAACATCCGATGATAAACGGTATGGATAAGGGTTGTTGTTGCTCTTCGGGTGATGCGGTGATCCGTCGACCTTCATTCGTAGTTGGGTGCGAGCTTACAGTTTCAGGGGTCGTCACAGTAGTGCTTTTCAACACTATCGCGGATGATATGACGTTCGACGGCGTTCCTTCGTTTCCACTGGCGTCTCGAGCTCTTACGGCGAAGAAAAAGGTCGCGTTCTGATCTGTTTCTGGTGTCCTTATGGTCATGGTTTCCTGAGATCCAAATGGTTTTGGAGACTGTAGATCCCCAGCCGTAACGTTGTCATTTGTCAGTTTTTCGCCGAGAGAGAAATTCAGAGCGAATGAAGTGAAGTCCATGCTATAACGTAGATCGTATTCGTCAGCTGTAATATCAACATATTAAACCGTTATTATCAGAAACCAAAGAGAAAGAGTGAAAAATCCTTATATGCCGATCACCGTCTTGCAACCTCATTACCAATCTTATTCTGAGGGATACCCTTTATTCGCGTTATCATTTAGCACAGGCCTAGTGGGTCCCCTAATGCCAAATGCTATGAAGGGTGCCTACCTTTAAGACCATTTATCTCCAGGAGGCTAGGCCAACCTGCAAAGTTACACATGTGCACCCATCCTCTAAAATAATATAAACACTATTGGTTCAAATATACAGTCATTGAGACTCTATAGGTGGGTGGTTTCATGAAGCATGACTCAGACTCTGTGTGTAATCATACACTGAAATTTACATAGTTTTGTATCCAGAATAAATGTGAAAGGTGACGTGTGGATATATTTCCTCAGTATTGTGTGTAGATATTCCATCGCCTAATAGTAAGATGCGAATCAGTAGATAAATTACCCATGAATATTATTTTTCGACAGTATTATTATATCTTCACATTACATAGAAAGTAATGAAGCAAGACTCTGTCCCGACATGATTCTTGTGAATGAGTTTTACGCCTGCTTTACTGCATGATCAATAAATGCGTGAACTAAAAAATAGAAAACATTGCCTTGTTTAAAGTATAGAGGGCATTGTCCTGTGGATTGCGACGACTACTCTGATTTATGTAAATAAGTAATATGTTTCCAAGATTTTGTTGTTAAACAAATTCACGACCGAGGAAAGCTATGGATAATGATGGATCAAGGTCATTATGTGAACTTCGTATGTGTTGGGCCCGAAAGACCCCCACACTCTGATAAAAATAGGAATTGCATGCACAGTATAACTCTTTATCCATTTCTGTATATCTTCATTTGACAGCCTTGATTTTAAGCATTTCTGTTACCTGTGCCATGGGCAAGGTCATTGCCCGGAGCTGTCCAGGATAAAGTAATAGTTTTATCTTCGTACGATGTGTCAACGACTCTTAGGTCGATGATACGCGATGGCGGGAAATTGTCACCGGGTGGAACACCCACGGGTACCTGTATGACGCCACCAGATCCTACTCGGTTGAAATCATCAATCGGTGTGACGGTACGGTTTGAATCTTCGACCGGTGCAGCTGTGCAAATTGAAAATCAGTTAGCACTCTTAATTCGAACTCATCTTGGACTACAGGCTGTACTCGCCTTAAAAGACTTAAAGACACTACCTTTGCTAAAACTTAAAGAAACTAGGGGATTTTCGAAATCAACAATACAAACCAGGGGTCATTGTACAAAATTTGGTATTAGAGAAAACAAATTAACCAATATTTACTGACACTTGTAATGCAAAATGGCCGCCATTCCTGAGTTAACTGTAGGGGAAATTAAATTTTTGAATTTCATGAGATTCATAATGAGCCCCCATACTTGCTACCCAAAGAGCATACGTACGTACGCAACACTAGATGTAATGATGAAGGGTATGTTCATTCCACGGGTTACTTATTTGACTGATTATAGCAGACTATGTCCGCTTATCAGTCTTGTGATGAAACGAAAACCTTTTTTTCGGCCCACGGAACTGATCAAAAAACAAAAACTGCACGTATTAGTATGCAGACACATGTAGGAACATTTATCCATTCTCAAAGGTGGTAACGTATGTTCTGGAAGAAATGTTTACTCTGTCATTTTGTTGTCGATCAAAGTACAAATATTTTAACTCTCTATTTCATGAAGTCAACCCGAAACAAAATCTCAGTACAGCAAAACATTTATAACATGTAAAGTTTCTTAAATCTGATTTATGAAACATTTTCATTTATGATTCTGTTGACATCATACCGATCTTACAACCTGAAACTATGTAAAGAATGATAAAGTAATCACCATCCTGTCAAAACCACATATGGCACATTATCAAATAATGAGATCGATGACATATTTTGGTATCGCTATTACATTTTAGAATGTGTAACATGTGTTATGCACATGTTGAGTATCATCTTGCTTACCCAGAGTAATTCCTTCTCAGAGTTGCCGGAACTAAGCTTACGGATTACACAGAATGGTGATTGTGTATTGTAATCATCGGTAGACAATAATTTTAGTAAAGGTTAACTTAGGATACAAATTGTAAATTGAAAGGGTATAAACACGTGTTTTTGCATATGGTATATGAATTATTATGGGATCAGAAAGGCTTGGCGTAATTTCTCACGGACTGAATCAAAGGTTTGTTTATTGCGAGTCCCTAAACAAGTTAGTTTCTTGCGTGTGCGTAAGCATAAGACAGTTGTTGATATCTCTAGCTTGTAGAGCTCTCAAATACGAGAATGATCCAGCTGCGTCTTCAAGGTTTGCTCCTACTTGTACTGTTGGAGTTTCGGAGGGAAAAGAAAGCCACCGTTTGTGACAAAGAATACTTTGGGCAGTGAGTCAGCTTGCATGGGTGACAATACGGTTTAATTAATTATCCGTAGTACATACGCTACTTATGACATTCTCAAGGCATTAGAGCTTCGAGACTTTATTTGCAGCAACATTCTGTTTATAATCTCTCGTTTACGCACCCTTTATTTTATTAATCGTTTCGGCAACCACCAGGATCTTTGAGGATTTTTTTCGCAGAAAAAAGCTTTACTCAATCAACTGACTCCACGCTTTGTTTGGTCTTATGCAAATATCACTTTTTCGATGTAGTCAAGGTTACTGGATTGTTTCGGGATGAGGAACAGCAAGCTTGTCAGCTTTAAATGATTACTTTGTATATTGATCAGTTGCAGAAACAGTCAGTTAGGTTTGTCAATTTAAAATGAACATTATTTCAATTTTTTAGGTAATGCTATTTTCGGCAGTCTTTGACCAGTAATTCTACTACCACTGGTTAATCTACGTTTGAGTTGCTACAGCTGTCATGGTGTAAACATACCTGGTGTATCGACAATTTTATTTTTGAGATTTTCCTCCAATCTTTCGAATGACCATTGAACAGAGGGCTACTAATTTATAAGTTTAACAGGAAGGAATCTTTTACCTTTGAAATGACACGCTGATATTTTATTGTGGTATTGTTTGATATTTATTTTCTATTGTCCCAGTTCCCACCTATTCAGTCATGATTTTTGTTGTCTCCGAAATAAATTTTCGTCGCAGGCAACAGAATACTGAACTAATAGACGTTATTATTTACAAGATCTATCAATAAACTTCCTCTAAATTGAACTCATCACAATGAGGGTTGACTTGATAAACTCACGTGGTCTCAATGGAAGCACTCCACTGTTTGCGTTGGTGACAGAAACTCCAGTGATACCGCCTCCACCTTTTGCCGTCACTTTGATATTGTAACGACAGTCCGGACACGTGGCATTGACAAAATCCAAAAACATGCCGGAGTAGACCCCATCATCTTTTTTAATATCGGCACCTATTATTATGGAATAAATATGAAAGGATAAATTCATTGATATCATTGATGGGTGTATAGTAGTCAGCCCTGAAGAAGTCATGAACAAAACTTTCATACAGTCCAAAAGGCAGAGCGTTAGATTGTTCAAGAATACTACCTGTAGGCTATTTCTTTTTGTTTTCTCGTTTTTAATCTATGAAAATAAGAAATTAATATTTGACAACTATCCTCAATTATAATGAATGTTAAATCTAAAGTCTAAAGACAATCGTTGAGATGAAGCGAATGATGACATACCAGCTCCGTTATCCAGCAGTTTTACATCGACTGGCGGATAAGATGCCGGTCTTTCCACTGTGGCCGTGACGTCAGCCCCTAGGATTGGCGTGTATCCACGTCTAACTTGAGTGTATATCGAGATTGATGGCGGTATGTCTGTGACCAGTGTGTCGCTTACAGACGTCGATACTCGTATTGGCAAAGTACCGTCCCTTGCCCCTGATTGTATGGATACTTCTACCGACTGTGACGGACCATTTATTTCATAGAACCATTCACCTGGCTGCAAAAAAGTAAATTTTTTGCAACAAAACACGCAGGTAGAGGAAGTCATTTAAGTCTCTAATAAGCAGTGACTAGCAAATGACACAATGAAAGTGTATCAATGAGTGTAGTTTGATAATATGGAGATGTTTAGGTTATCAACTTGTCACTGATATTTTACTGTTGCGAAATTGTTTTTCCGTGGAGCTTTCCTTAGATATTCAGTATAAATGTGCCTTATAGGCAGAGTAAATGGGTACATACCTCCGCGATGCCAGATATTTCCACGTAAACTGATTTCCTTGGAACATCGAGTCGGTATTCAGGTGACGAGTCGTCAATGACACCTCCGTTGGGTCTACGAACGATGACGGAAATTTGTGAAGTCGCCCACAAAAAGAAGAATTTGGTATTCTTACCGATAGTGGCGTCTATAAAAGTAGATCCGTGATATGTACTACCTGGTGTTATTGGCACTGAGATACTCTCCAACTAAACTCAAAGAGAGACAACAAAGACTAGCGTCAATACATAGCTTCAACTTCTGAAAAAATGAAATTATCTAAACAGTTGCATTAATTCGGCCAATCGTTAAGTGTTGTGATTCTTTCTCTCTTTGCTCGATTATGCCACATATTGCCGATTTTGGTTTATGGATCTAGTACAATTATACCATCTCCTGGTACCCTTCTATCAACATCGATATCATTCCAGAATGTGTCCTTCCACCGCGGGAACTTTCTCATAAATTGTGGGAGAAGATTAGGGACTCCTTTTCTTTATTGACGTTCGAGGATTAAACTGCAAAATTACTGATATTTGAAATCTAATGTACTAATCTCCCCTGTCAATATCTACAATGTAAGATGTTAAATGCATATGTAATGCAGTGAATGATTTTGAATGAATTAAACTGTTTTCTTAAATCTCTTCTAGTAGTGTATTAATATGATTTCTTTATCAAATAACGTGGTAGTTTACTTGTTTTGCACAAATTGGTCCCTATATTCTACAATATTTAATTTCAAAGTGCTCATTTTAATTTCAATGACATACTTCAATAGGGACGTCTGTGCTGCTGCCAAGCCGTGACGTTATTGTCGTACTTAAAGCATCGCCGAGACCGGTAGAGTTGCCGTCTTCGAGGTATACGAAAGACAAGCCATTGGTATTTGTGGAAAGATCTAGCAGTTTGATATCAGCATTTTTACTGAATGCAATAGTGTCAACGAACACTCCTTTACTTATTAGACCAGGTGTGACGTCATCTATCCTAGGGTCAACGTTCTCTTGTCCATCGGTGATCAGAAGTAGAATGCCACCTCTGGCGTCTTTACCGCCATTTTCTAAAACCTGTCGTCAGACACAAACATAGAGGACCATGAATCAAAGACTATGTGCCCAGACATGCATTTGTCTGATGTGGTTCATAACAATCGTTACGTGTTGCCATGGATATGAAACTTTACTGCTGCTATTCTCGTGGTTCTCGTCATTCAGAAAGGGTTATTGAAGACTGATAATATAAATAGATATCTACGAAAATGATTTTTTGTCATTGCTAAATAAAATCTAATATTCAGTCATCAACATCACTTTTAGTCAAAAGTTGATATAACATAATGTAGACTTTGGCTCATCATCATCATCATCAGCCATTCTTCAGAAAAAATCTACAGAAGAATAACAAACGAAAAATATGCTATAATAATGAGCGCCATGTTCATTTTGTGAGATTCTTTGCTATACTATGGACCTGTTCAGTCCGTGTCCTTTTAGGTTTAGCTATCAAGAAATATTTCCTTACATCAACCGCAGTATTTAGTCCACACCCAATGCAAGTACCGCCCCCTGTGGCAGTTGGCAGAAGGTTCGCAAGGTTATCTCGGTCTGTTGCTGTTTGCAATTCAACAAGCGGTGACGTTATTGTAGCTGAACTGGAAAACTCAACAATACCAACAAAGTTGTTGTCGGGCACAGTTGCTTTTATATACCTTGTCGCTACTTGGTTCAAGATACCGATACGGTTATTCTGAAAAACACGAAGATAGTGAAGAAACAAAAATGTGAGATTTGAATCATTGCCAAGGAAGGCCGCTGATATGCCTACTGATGAGTTCGAAGTACTGGACACATACGTACATTGCTACCATCTTCACCAACAAGCACAACTTTCGTTTATATCTCTTCCACACACTGGTATAAAAACAAAAACTTGTTGCTAAACCTTTCTCTTCGTGTCCTCCTTAGGTCCCTACGCCTATAATGCCGTTACAGCTAACATGATGCTCAACTTATACGGCAGCCCTGAAAGACTGAATAATTGACGGACCTTACAACACTTCACTCGAATCGAACCCCAATTGTGGAACCCTAATCTTGGTAAAGTGTCTGCCAATTGCAAGTTACACTATTCATTTTTAAGTGGTAATTCTTACAGTGCTCATACTACCAGAGACATCCAAAACCAAAACGATTCGTAACGGAGCTGCTTTTACGACATGAAAAGTTGGAGTTGTGTCTGCTCCGGGGCGCGGTGGATTCGAGTTACTTGCAAAGTCTTCTGATTCTAGCATCACATCCCAGGAACTCTTGTAAGAACACTGTATGTTTTGATCGTTTGGTGCCATGGCGTTGTGAAGGGACTTCTTATCACCACTTTTGTCGCTGTGACAAAATTCAGTCACCTTAAAAGTGAAATAAAATAATTGGAAGCTACACATCTGTGTAAACACATAGTTCGCCAAAGACTGCAGTTCACTCAAATATTTGAACATGTTACAATTACGTTCATCACAAGCAATCAAATTTTGTATCGAAAATTTGACGAACATTCAAAACAGATGGTCAAAGCATGACACATAGATAGCAACGAACATACTTTATGCCTGTGTGTGATGGCTATCACCCAAGGAGATATGCAGGTGTTAGTTGTCAAGGATACGTCTGATGTATGACAAGCTGTGATGACTAATGTCATGGCAAATAAACTCCTAGTGTCATATACCAATACATACATTATGTGTGCCATATGTGTTTGCTTTGAGCCAGAAATTAATAAAACGAAAATACATATAATAATTTTTCTGTTTGCCAAATATGCAGTAAACTGGCAACAATGCATTGAGCAATAGCCATGTTGCTACGGTGATTGAATGTCTTAGTCTCTGTGTCGTATACATAATTATACAATGCCGGACTTTCAAGTGATCTAGCCAGATTGGTTTTACTGCATTACAAATACACTGAATAAGTATTTCATTTGAGTTTCTAGCGACTTTGTAGAGTGTTTCATGAACTAGATGTGTCAGCAAGTTAGCAGTAAAGATAAAGCGAATATTTTATGGTTGGTGTTTTCTGCTCGTTATATGGCGCGAAACGTGCATAGTTATGTTACCTTTTCAGGGTGAGTCGCTGTCGTCAAATGTCTCTTAGTTTTTTCTTTCAATTTTACCCTTAACGTTCATGATACTCAAATAAACTTAATGTAGGTATCAGTGTAAGAGAAATCTACAAAGTGCATAGTTTAAAACCCCTTAACGAAACAGCTTGGTACCAGTACATGCAACTTTAACTTCATCATATTTCGTGAGTTTGGTTTTTGGTCCGAGCCCTAACAAACTTTTACCAGCAAGGTTTATCGGAAGCATTTTCACATTCTTTCTCTAATTGTAGTACTTTTTTCACTTACCGTATCCAAGAAACTTGCGAACATGAATGAACCCGTCGCCTTCTGTTTATTATCCAAGTCGGGATAGAATCTGCAATACTTGTCCGGCAGTTGGCCAGATCTAGGTTTTAAGTTGCATCGGTCTCCCGTCTTCACGTCATACTCCGTTCCTGTGACACGATCTGAACATCGCGTGATTTCAACGTGCCTCTTCTCGTTCAGATAAAAATGACCAGTATCCGTTGTGGCGTATTCGTCGAATAATCCCCAACGAAGATGACCCCATTCGTGGACAATGACTCTTGCTGCAAATACAATATCCAAAGATTAATACACTAATCTGTTGTTCCGTCATGAAATGAAGTATTTGTCGATGCTATGACTGGGAAATAAAATCAGGTCTGAGAAGATTTTCTATGGGCCTAATGAAATGTGAATGAGTAACATCAAAAATTGTCTTTGAGAAGACAAGCAGATAAATAAAGCTTCAGAGAGTGAGAACACGGGGCTAAGCGATCATCGGAGGGAGAAGATTTGTTACTTATCTGTTAATTAAATTCAAATTAATATATACAATGAACAAACTTTTGCACTCTAGACGAAGAAATCTAGTACAAAGTATGGTGTATCCTTGGTGTTTTGACTCCCTCACACAATTGTTTTATTTATATACGATCTGCAGTTGTCAAATACTAAAGATAATTGTGAAATGTTTCATTATTTACCGGGATCACCATACGTATACTGTGTCCAATCTTTATCTAATATGAATCTTTCTGTTAAGTGAGTGAACTCGGCTCCTTTGCCACACGGACCAAACTGATTACTGTACGGGTTATCTTGCCAGTAATCGTTTTGTGCGTCAACGATGACGTTAGCCGTGTCGAAGATTTCTGTGGTGGCAAGGACGTTTGTGTAGCTGTCACTCCAGGTTTTGGGAATTAGAATGGTGATGTCTTTGAAGTAGGCACGTTGCTTTGTCGCCTGGTACAGGAGTGAGGAAGCATCCGTGAACATTTCCTGTGAAGTACAATTAAGAGACGCAAACAGTGCAAGGTGGTTGGAAATTGTAAATAGAAGTCTTAAACCTATCCCTCAACTTCCAGCCCGAGAAAATCTTAAACTTTGTTTTTACTACTATGTCGGGATAACCGAAACATTTTTAAAATAAAAAAAACCCGCAAATTAAGGTAGTTAACTTTAACGTTAAAGAAAGAAAGAAACAATAGTGAAAATTGCCAAATCCCAACTTTATACACTCAATTTTGACAGACAGTGAATTTTTGAGCAGAATGCCTACATACAACCAGTAAACGTTGAATCATCTCTATTCACTTTGCACTAAAGTAAATCACTTAGAAGATTCATAACTCGGTTATTTTCTTGAACAAATCAAATGAACTTTCATGAATTTGAATTCGTAGAAATACCTGTACAGCCCTATAGGGTAACTTATTGAGAAGAACATAAATTTATGTGCGTGGCTGTACATCGGAGTGGAAGGACCAGACTATTGTCTGTATACGTGGCATATAGGGCAATCCCTTCTGGATATTTACAAAACCATCGTCAATATTACTATGAACCGAAATCTTACTTTATAAGAACAGAACGCCTTCATAGTGTAACTGTCAACATTTCATTATCATCTTTCACGGCTTTGCAGACTTTTTTTAACATGACGAACTTCCATCATCATTTTTTACAGTATCCAGTGGTCAACATAATGGATAACTTTCATCGTTTATGACCTTTATGTACAGACGTTGTTCTGATAAATGAGAATATTGCAACAATAAATCGGGAAAAAAACTTCACCTTGTGTTGTCACAACACGATTCGTTGCGTTAAGTCGGAAGGGTAAGTTGAAGGTTTGTTAAAGGGAGAATGCGGCTCGGGTATAAACATATTGCGACTTTCAAATATTTACAACGCCCTGCTAACTGCTACTTGTGTGCGATCATTTTTACAGTCATTTCCAACTGAACTTTTTCACCATCTTGCTTTACAATTATTGAAATCGCAAAGTCACTCAACAATGGGAACAGCGGCCGTTTTAAATGTCAAATATCGGTTAGTGTTAAGTATTTTGTTGATTTTATTTTCTCGGTAGCATTTTATTTGTATTCTTGACTATGAAAGGGAATGACTTAAAGTTTGCATATTACGGAAAGTTTGAGCAAAGTTTAAAACTTTAAATTCGAGACGCGTACTACCTCAAGATAAAACAATTATATTCAGTGACATGTTTTAGCATGCTCCAAGATTCAGGCCTTATTCTGATTTCACTGTATTTTCAAATGTAAAAACAATATCAAAATAATGGTCAACAGTTTTCGCAGGATTTTATCTCCCGCTCCAAACTCAAAACTAGCACTGCTCTCTTTGCCGTATCCATATCGGTCACCGAAAGCTTTTTACGCAGCAGTTGCACAATTCTCACTCTCTATGTCCATGTATGTCTCTGTCTCTCCCTCCCCTCTCTCCCAGTACCCTCTCTCTCTCTCTCTCTCTCTCTCTCTCTCTCTCTCTCTCTCTCTCTCTCTCTCTCTCTCTCTCTCTCTCTCTCTCTCTCTCATGCTACATGACAGAACGAGGTATTCTCACCTGCAAATTATTCAGAATTGTCACGTTTTCTCGTATGCCTTCATTGATGGCGATCAAAATACCAGAATATCCATTATTCTGGAGGGTAATTTGGGATCGAGGCAGTAAACCGTTAACACTACAGAAGAACAGCAGAAAGAGCAGACAGCCAAGCACTCGACGTAAACTTGCTGCAGTCATGGTGGAGTAAAAACAGTAGCAAACCTGTTGTTAAGACTTTCATGCTGGTCTTTTTATAGGAAATGTGCACCTTCTGCCTGTTCTGGGGGTGACACACATATACAGAATACATCGCAAGATTTGAAAGTGTGCTAACAAACAGTCACGTGATTTTAAAGTAAAGAATTAAAAGAATGAAATACATTCTACATCAATAACTTGGAAATGTTTACAGAGTCTAATTGCATTAAGTTTCTTAATTTAGTAAAAGTTGACGGGTTAGTATTCAATATCGCTCACCTTCGTTCAATATAGTATAGAGTAACATTGAAAACATACTGGACATCACCAAAATGCATATGGCGATTTTTTCCCTTGTCATTAGTTTCCTTCAGTTTGAATTTATTTTACCAAGTGACAGTTACCACACTGCTCAATGACTAAATCTTTCGACTAGAACTTCTGAAGTCAGTCGCTGTTGATCGTCCTCTTGAAACTTATTTCAAGTACTCGTTGTTTATCTCCGCGTTACGGTAGTTGCGCCTAGAAGATGAAAGACTTAAAATTTTACTTAAACCCCACTCAAGCAAACTTTAAGCATTCTCTTTCAACCACTCTCTTGCCGTGCAAATTTGGGTACCGAAGAAGCCAATTAGGCATTTTTTACTGATATTTGAAATTCTAAAAGGTAAAACAAAGGTCCAGATTTCCACAAAACTAAGTGCCTTGTATTCCATAAGCTTCAAATTGACCCCCACAAGTGGTAGGCCAAGTGAATATTGTAAAAGTTTGAGAGTCCGAACATCTATCCCCGGGGAGCATTCTACCTCAGACAATCAACATGAATCGAAATATTACATTCTAAGAATGCCTGAACACGATTGAAACTGATTTGGGAGAATGGGATCTTGATATTTTTCAATGTTGCAATATGACAGATTACTCATGAAGAAAAGTAGATGAGCTCACATTTGCAGATTAAACCGACATTACTTCACTATCCAATTATCCCTATTAGTTCCAATCGTGTTCCTGCCAAAGTTCATATTTGATCGGTTCATTCGTTTAAATTTGAGTTTATTTTAATATATGCCGCTTTGCAGATAAAAACCATGTTGTAGCTCCCCCTGTCATCGTGTTGAAATGTTGCAAAAGTATTGATTCTCCGGCTGCTAATGGTAACCTTATGACGCCAAACGTTTATGGTCACACAAGGTGTGCAAACATACTTACATTTCAGTTTACAATAGAGTCGGACACAATAAACGGTCAGAAAGTATGCGAGGTCTATGGAAACAAGTAACCAAAATATCTTCGAGAAATATCTGACACTTAATCATCGTAAACTTTTTTTTACGTTTGGGCATTTCTTGGTTGGTTAGATACATAAAAAATACAATATCGTTTGCATCCCACTTGTAAACGATTACGTGTGTTCCCCATGCATGCATCACATCTGGAACTAACCCCTAGTTTAATAAACTCAGTTTTATTTTTAGTGTTCTTATTACATTTTCATCTGACACGTATGTTTTCCGACTTAATTACTGGGTAGTAAAACTATAGTATTTGTAAAGCGTTCTTTCTGATTTAATCTTCAACTCCGGTGTGTTGAAATCCTATCGCGGGATACGCAGCTAGCTGAGCACCCCGATCATTCATGTGAAGATATCAAATCAAGTACACTATGGGCAAATAGGGAAGTAAAGAACAATAAAAGAACGATGTACTATCAGGACATACACGACAATAAGTGTTCAGTACTAAGAGTAGGGGGAAAGTGCAGATGATTTCAACTTGGCGCATAGTGAGGTATGCGTTCTGACCTGGTTTCTGTATTGGAAGAGACGACCGAACACACACGTACACTGCATGACGATACACCAAAGATGACTGAGCCATTGCGTCTAACTTTTCTCCGTTCTGTGTAATAACGTTCACTATTATTAGTCGCTGAACTGGACGGATAGTTAAACAAGGACAATGATGCAATCATACCCGTTATATTTATTCTCGCGGCGTTCAGATGTAACCCCTGTAGCCCACATAAGCAGGCTTCAGCGATTTGGATGATGTGGCATATCAAGTCGTAGTATGAACGACGAACAGCTCGTATATTGGAAAAGAATGCAAGAAACGGGACATTCAGGATCGTGACATTTTTGTGTGCTCAAGCGGCAATACCTCAGTACACTTCTTAGCTTTGTGCAACTGGTTTCACACACAATTGACTTTATTACACCAACATAGCACAATTAGAACCGTCAATACAGAAGAGATCATTCTACTGTTCTAAAAGCAGTCAATGATTTACGCTTCGGTCACACACTCAAACGTCGGTACACACTACATCGCACAGTGCAAGGATACTACTTGTCTAAAATATCGGCCTTTTAATCAGTACAGAGACGTAGAGAAAAGTGTACATTTTTACGAGAACACTACCACTGTCGCTAAGACAGGTATCCGGACTCTCAAATTTATCAATACGTCTTTGGTCTAAGACTCGCTCGGGATCATTTTAAGCTCTTGGAGTAAGCAAAGTTTTCATCGCCTTAGTTTTGTGAACGACAATTTTATTTCTGTAGAGTTAACACAGGGACGGCGACCATTTTGAATTACGTATCGGTAAAAATTAAATGTTGGGTAATTATTTTCTTCTCTATAAAATTTGCATGGTTACCCCGGGCTGAAAGTTTACGTAAGCAAATTTTGATAATTTTAAGTCTTATAGTTCAAGTTCGAGACACTAGAACCTTAACGAAAAACATTACGACTTTGCTATCGAATGTTTCAGCTCATTTATGTAAATTTCGCTGACAATTTACGCGACATACCTGTCACCACAGAGACAATACCGATGTCGACGAGATATAAAAACACAAGGACAAATTGGCAATAATTTTAATAAATAAAAGTTTATTCACATTACAATTAAACTCAAATATAAATGAATGTTTTCCGTATAATTTTGTTGCTTTCCGAGCACATGAGGTATGGCAAAATACTTACATGATCTGGTGATATGAAACTATAAAACGGAACAGAGACTGTAGTGATGCATCGTGCGTGACGATAGTGCTGAAGAGCGTCCTAGCTGTTCCAAATGTTCCTTCTTAAGGGCGCTAGACATTTTAGCAAGAATCACCACACAAATTCGTCAAAGCCAATAGCACTAGTAAAACACTTACAGTTTTCCAAAATCTGTCGCTTAGGGATAATCAGTGTTTGTTCTGCGGTGTAGGCATTTGAATTTTGATTTTTTAATGCTTTCATCAACTTTTTCACAAACCTTGGCATCTCCATCCCGAAATGTCTTCGTCAATATCTTCCTATATTCAGGAGTGGTCCTCTGTATCTTCTTACGGGGATTTCAAGAATATCTACCACTACAAGCTGGAAGATTTGACAACCAAACGCCAGTGACAAATATGCAAAGCAGACGATAAAACACAGACACTGTAAATCAGCGGCTCACCTGGTACATTATTGGAATGGTTCCTGATCGAATTGCCTTATTGAATGTTATACTCGTTTCCAACTGTATCAAATGGGTGTTTACATAAACATCGCCAGAGTCATCTTAAAAATCTCAATAGCTCTATCTTTAACTTGAAGGTTATTCACATGACTTCGCTTTCTATTTGCTTGTTATTACAATATTGCAAGAACTTGATCAGTAAATCTGGAACGAACCCTAAATATGACCGCAAATGCATATACATTGACCGTGTTTGGGCAATACTTGATTGCTCCTTGAGTGAAAACCCTATTGAATAATAAATAAACTGAACGTTCCTTGTTCGCCGGAAACACTGTATGATATTTTAAAACCCTTTGCGTAAAAACATCATTGTCTTGATCTGTAATACAAGACGGTGAACAAAATTTGAAAATACCTCATGTTTACAAGACTTTTTGTGATACATCATTTTGGGAATGACGCAGTGACACTAACACCTGTCTTGCTCTAGAAAGATGATTTAAAGGGTGTTAGCGCGCTATTTGATGATATTTGTGAACAATGTTACAAAACATATGCAGCTACTGAGGCTTTAAATACGGTGATTTTGACTTTAAAAAAAAAGACCATATTTATTGATCATGTAGCTGCTGTGTCAGTATTCTATCTAAAGTTTAATATTCGCCTATTTTGTTATTCAAGTGATTTTGTGACTTTTTTGGGGCTTATCTAAAAAGGCGAAAATTTTTTTTATATTTAATTAAAGCTCGTTTTCAATAGATACCAAATTTATTTGTATATGTACAAATCCAATGGTCGCATTCATCTGTTATATTTTCCCTTCTAAAGTGTATCCTCGCCTTTCATAATGTCACTTATCACAATTGGACTTGAAACTTGATCCAAATCAAATCTTGCTCTTTTCCTGTTGTGATATTCTCGCGCACGCGCAATGACTAGAATAGCAGTGATTATGAGAACCATGGCAACAGTTCCACCGGACAGTAGAGTCCAAAATTCCCAAGTCTCCATGTTGTAGTCAAGGGAACCGAGCATGGATGATGTGTTGGCTGCTTTGACTGTAGTCGGTGATGCAAACATGTCGTCGGCAAGTGTGGGCCACTGCGATGGCGGAGGGGCAACCAAAGCATCTTCCACGGAGACATTTCCAACCGTTTCATGTTTCAACGTTGTCGTCTTTTCAGTGGATCCTGTAAGTCTCATCTGGATATCGTCTTGTGACGTCACGTTTTCAGCAGATCGGTTTTCGTTGATATTTTGTTGAACATTACCCATCTTCGCTCCGGAGTCATCGTTACCCATTATTCTTTGTGTGGTGTTTTCCAACTGTGTAGTGTTTTCATGCCCTCTTTCAGTTTGCAGACTACTTTCTTCTGCTGAATAATTTTCGATGACGTCGGCCACAGTTGTCGTTGCAAACCTTTCAAAGTTGGCAGAAACAACGTTTGATGGTTCGGCTATATTGCCCACGTCATCAACTGCTCGAACAGAAATCATAAACTTGAAAGTTGAAACGGACACGGGCAACTTCACCACCACAATTTCGATTGAGCCTGACTGCTCAGGCGACGAAAGATCGCCCTCAACGACGTTGCTTGAGTTTAACATTGTGGCGCTCTCGAAACTATCGTAGAGCTCAGAGAAAGTGTCGCTGATCCGCAAATCATACCAAGCAACTAAAAGATAAAAGATAGATTTAAAGAAGGATGAAATATTCGTCAAAGATGAATATATTAATCAAAAATTTACAAAATCACTATTTTTAAGTTTTTGTACAGTTATACCAGGGTTTAATTGCGAAACTTAAAACAATTTTCACGTGTCCGAAGTAAATGATACTCACCCTACCTCTCATTCATTGATTTATGACAACATATTTGCATATTTTCATATTACTATGAAACATTACATCTTTTAATTTAATTAGTGTTCAGCACTTACCGATGCCTCGATCCAGATCATCGCCCGGTGCTGTCCATCGTAGTGTGACGTCACGCGTTTCCCTGGATACGGAAACGATTGATAGGTCTGTTATTCTGGATGGTGCATAGATGTCGGGTATCTCTGTACTAGTGTCCAATTCTTCCTCTGAATTGAACCGTCTGTAATTCATGAGCTGGAAAGATCCGCTCGATACCACTCTATTGAAGGGGTCGACTTCTTCATAGGTCATATTGGTTATAATGTTAGCATTATCTGAAATATGCCCGTGAAAAATTGGACGATTCCGTCATATTATCTTATTTCACATGTTTTTATCGGCGGATGTTAAGGCTTTGCGAAGGCTTATATTCCTTTGTCGGATCTTCTTGACCGAAGTGATAAGGTTTTAGATCTCAACGGGAAATTGACGGTACTCGAGTTAAATTATCTGCGTACTTGAACAATTGAAACAGGTGTACTGTACAATGTGGAATACTACGTTATTCATAGTTTATTGAGCATGCGCACATTTACTGCACTCTTGACTCAAGAGATCTTATACAACAACGAAAAGTAGTATGACATTTGTGACAAAATCGATATCTAGATATAATAAGGTCAATTCAATTGATAACCATTGTGGGTTCTGTTTCTTACAATTCTCACCTGAATTGATAGACAAATCTGGTCGATCTGTCGCCAATACAACGATTTGACCTTTCCCGTGTTCGTTGTCCACTGTCACTCTTACTCCGTAATGACCATCGGCTGTGAATTCAAGTAAGTGGCCAGAATACACGCCATCGTTCTTCTCAACGTCTGTACCTGTTATCGATAAAATAGGAAAATGGATGTACAACCTTGACTGACCTGTAACAGATGCCAATGAGATATCAACAGCGCCATCAATTTACGATCTGAGCTCGAGCATGTTTTCTCTGTTTCACACTAGAAGGGCAGACTCTCTCTTTGCCTTTCTGAGTCGCCCAGCCTAATTTTCCGATCCAGAGTTTCAGTAGACCATCGCATGCTCGTATATCATGAAGTTACTTGCTTATACTATTGAAGTAAGTCGAGTTATACATTTACAACTTCTAGTAGTCCAACAAATTTATTTTTCCTCAGCATTTCCGCAAGGATGTGTTTTTGTGTCGTGCATGTACATGCAGTCTTGCTTGATATTGTACACATGAATTTAATAAACATTCACAGCGTAATACAAGAAAGTTAACATTCCTTAATGTGAGAGTTTGCGATAGTCACACACACACTCACACACAAGCATACACTACCGACTAGTAATAAAATACATACATTAGGTACGTTTTACCGTCTCTCAAATTTGTAGCTTATATAAAAAGAGGAAAAAGAGCCATTTTAAACTCTTTATGCTTTATTATCGTTCCATCAACAGACGGTTGGAACATGTCAAAATGAAGATAGTATATAGGGCACTCTCTAAATACGTTATTAGCAGCTAAGATACAAACCATTTACAAAATATTACAAAACACATTTTATCAGCCAAACCCACGCGTAAAGAGATATGATGCTTGCAAAACAGCGACTGAAAATGGTAGCTTCGGTCCAACTACAGACTGCTGACAGCTCAAGAACCATGGTCACCAGATCATTATCTTGTCGCAGACTTTACTCGTCAATCCATTACATCAAATATGATTTCAAGGACTTCTTGTCTCCTGTCATACATTGGAATATACCTGTAAATGCAGCGTTTATTTTCAATTTTGTATTTCCCATCTATTTAATATGTTTTCTTTGGCGTTTAGAAAGATTGATATAATGTCCTTCAAAACAATACGTTTAAACTATACAAAGTTGATTCAGTTTTGCTATGACCATAGTGTCATCAATATAGCTGATTGGCAAACAAACTAAAAGTTAAAAGAATTTATACGGATAAGTAAAACAGATCCATACGATTAATTTACATTCTTCATATAGAAATTTTCATAAATTCAAATCAAACTGTTCACTGGACTACCGTTTACAACCCTCTCGATAGAGTTACGTACCGCAAACTAATCGACTTATCTTAAGTTAACTTCTGATTTGTATTGATTAATCTAGCAACTCAAAAGGAATGGCAAAACACTGTAAAAACACAACTATTGT